>NW_019740653.1:0-724 GCF_002891405.2 Cryptotermes secundus | reverse complement strand
CCTTCCGTTGCTAGCTTGCTAGTTTGCTAGATATGCGTTGCTAGTGATCTAACTTTGCGTTGCCAGCTTGCTAGGTTTGCGTTGCTACCTTGATAGCTTGGCGTTGCTAGATTGCTAGTTTTGCGTTGCTACCTAGCTAGGTTTGCGTTTCTAGTTTGCTAGGTTGCTAGATATGCATTGCTAGATCGATAATTTTGCTTTGCTCTTGTTATCTATGCTTTGCTAACTAGCTAGCTTGGCGTTGCTAGCTTGGTAGTTTTGCGTTGCTAGCTTGCAAGATTTGCTTTGCTAGTTGCTAGTCTTGCGTTGCTACCTTGCTAGATTTGCGTGGATAGCTTGCTCGATTTGCGTTGCTACCTTGCTAGCTTTCCGTTGCTAGCTTGCTAGCTTTGGGTTTTTCTAGCTTGCTAGCTTTGCGTTGCTTGCTTCTTTGCCTTGTTTTCTTGCTTACTAGCTTTGAGTTTCTAGTTCCCTAGCTTTGGGTTGCCATCTTGCTAGCATTGTGTTCCTAGCTTGGTAGCTTTGCGTTGTTAGCTTGGTAGCTTAGCGTTCTAGCTTTTTATCTTTGCTTTGTTCTCTTGCTTGGTTTGTGTTGCTTTCTGGCTAGTTTTGCGTTGCTAGATTGCCAGCTTTGCGTTCATTACTATTCAGCTTTGCGTTGCTAGCTTGCTTGTTTGCTTTGCTACCTTGCCAGTTTTGCGTTGCTATCTTGCTAGTTTTGCGT
>NW_019740652.1:0-369 GCF_002891405.2 Cryptotermes secundus | reverse complement strand
CTATCTTGCTAGCCTTGCGTTGTTAGCTTGCTAGGTCTGCGTTGCTAGCTTGCTATATTGCTAGATTTGAGTTGCTAGCTTGATAGCTTTGCCTTGCTATCTTACTAGATTTGCGTTGCTAGCTTGCTATCTTTGGTCTTCTAGCTTGCTAGCTTTGCGCTGTTAACTATCTAGCTTTGCGTTGCTAGCTTGCTAGCTTGCTAGATTTGCGTTGCTAGTTTGCTTGCTTTGCGTTTCTAGTTTGCTAGCTTTGCGTTGCTCGCTTGTTGGCTTGATAAATTTGCGTTGCTCTCCTGCTAGATTTGCGTTGATAGCTTTGCAAGTTTTGCGTAGCTTGCTTGCTTTGCATTTTTTCTGGCTAGTTTTCGT
>NW_019740651.1:0-546 GCF_002891405.2 Cryptotermes secundus | reverse complement strand
CCCAGCTGGGGCTCGACACCAAGACAGACAGACTGACCGACCGTCGGTTGTAACATGACCTTGACCTTGAATATATAAAGTGGGATTACTGGAAATATAATGAGTATTGATGGAAATATTGAAGTGAATATAAATGATAATGGTTATCATAAGGTTTATATTATAGAAAGGCTACCTCGAAAGCTAGATATTATATTAGGATATGATTGGTTAGATAAAAAACATTTCATGACTCAGAAGCAGATCAGTTACCATGAGTGAAAATGGAATATATAAAATAAGTGGGATTACTGGAAATATAATGAGTATCAAAGGAAATGTTGAAGTAAATATGAGTAATAATGATCATCATATGTTTTATATTGTCGAGAGGCCACCTCGAAAGTTAGATATTATATTAGGACAAGATTGGTTAGATAAAAACCATTTTATGATTCAGAAGGAGATCATACCTGCCTTTAGCGAGAGTATTGTTCAACTCCAAACTAGAGAAAAGAGAATTATATATAGTGTGACATGTTGCGAAATCCGAGCCCCCCCCACACC
>NW_019740650.1:0-423 GCF_002891405.2 Cryptotermes secundus | reverse complement strand
AGTTTTGGAAATATCACTTCCACATCGTTTCCTGCCTCAAGATGACTGAAAAGGCGTGGGAAGGGATTTCCAAGAGAACCCTCACTTCTGCTTGGAAGAAGCTTTGGTCGGAGAGCATTGTCGAATGTGACTTTGAGGGGTTTGAGATAGTACCTGTGGAACCTGTAGTCAACGAGATTGTGTCTTTGGCCAAGATCATGGGGCTGGAGGTGGATAACAATGATAGTGATGAGCTTGTGGAAGAGCACAGCCAAGAGCTGACCACCTAAGAGCTTATGGAGTTGCATTGTGTTTCACAGCAAGAAGTTGTGGAGGACAGTTTGTCAGAGGAGGAGGATGAGGAGGAGGAGGAGGTAACAGCAAAGCAACAATCTTTCAGCGCAATAAGAGAAATACTGAAAGCATGGGAAACTGTTGCATCGT
>NW_019740649.1:0-393 GCF_002891405.2 Cryptotermes secundus | reverse complement strand
GCTGCCTCATCCGCCATACTTGCCCAATCTTGCCCCTAGCGACTAAGCTCTATTCGATGAAAGGAAAGACAACATGCGGGGTAAGACATTCACCTCCAACGAGCTTCAGGCAGATGTCCAGAAGTGGCGCCGGGATATCTCCAAAGAAGGGTTTGCTGTGCAAATACGGAAACTTCTAGAACGATGTCAAAGGTGCATAGACATTGGATGGGAATACCTCTAAAATAATCTGTATGTATTTTGTTCCAATAAATGGTTACTGTGAAGAAAAAACATTTAATGTCAATCATTTTTTAACGCCCTTAATAAGTCAATAACCTGAAATTTAACCAATTTCTGATTTTTCTTAGAGATCAAAACAGAGATTTGTTTCCTAACTGCAATCGGCCAAAT
>NW_019740648.1:0-705 GCF_002891405.2 Cryptotermes secundus | reverse complement strand
ACGGCCTCCCATTGTAGCTAGCTACATCACACCACCCACGCATATACGTGGCTGGGGTGTGGGGTGATATTAGATTTCTTTAGATGCAGTTCAGATATTTGGGGAGAAATATAACAAATCAAAACCTGATTCAAGAGGAAATTAAGAGGCGATTGAACTCGGGTAATGCTTGCTACCATTCAGTCCAGAACCATTTGTCCTCCCGTCTTCTGTCCAAAAATACAAAAATTAGAATATACAAAACTATAATTTTGCCTGCGGTTCTGTATGGGTGTGAAAATTGGTCTCTGACATTAAGAGATGATCATAGTCTAAGGGTGTTTGAGAAAAGGCTGTTGAGAATGTTTGGGCCGAAGAGGGATGAAGTGATAGGATGTTGGAGAAAACTTCATAATGAGGAACTTCATAACTTGTACTCTTCTCCAAGTATAATTAGAATGATAAAGTCGAGGAGGATGAGGTGGGCAGGGCATGTAGCACGAATGGGGAAGACGAGGAATGCATATAGGATATTGGTCGGAAAGTCAGAAGGAAAGAGACCACTGGGAAGACCAAGGCGTAGGTGGGTGGACAACAATAAAATGGAGCTTAGTGAGAGAGTGTGGGANCTCAGGATAGGGACCAGTGGAGGGCTCTTGTGGACACAGTAATGAGCCTTCAGCTTCCATAAAATGTTGGGAAATTCTTGAGTAGCTGCAGAATTGG
>NW_019740647.1:0-1307 GCF_002891405.2 Cryptotermes secundus | reverse complement strand
TTCATAAATTACGTTCAAATCTTTCAAAATCGGGTTTATATTCGTAAAAAAACATAAAACCATCAAAATATACTTAAATTTCCCCGAATTAAGAAGAAATCTTCAACAATTTCAATAGTATTCCGTTTAATAAGAAGAAATCCTTGACATATTGTGTGTAAATCCTTATATTAACTTGAAAACGTCAAAGATTGTTCGGAAAAAGTTCCATAAAATATGTCGATTTCGTTCAAAATTGGTTTAAATTATCACGAAACCCTTTAAAACTTGATTAAAATCAATTTATAATCTAATATCTTCAAAAAAATGAATAGATTTCCATAAATTAATGTTGAATCTTGGAGAATTTGTTGAAGTTCATAATATTAACTTAAAATCTGGAATAATCTTTGGTCAAAATTTCATAAATTACTTTAAAATTTATCATAACCTGGTTTATATTCGTTATTTTAACTTAACATCAATGAAGATTGACTTAAATTTTCCTGATATAAAATATAAATCGTCATTAATTTTGACAGAATTTCATTTATTAAGAAGAAATCTTTCATATACTCTGTGTAATTCCTTATATTAACGTAAAATCGGCAATGAACTTTCGGAATCTTTTTATAAAATAGGTTGAGTTCATTCAAAATTTGAAAACTCTTCCTTTAAATTGATTGTGAATGATTGAAAATTTTGATAATTTTCATTAAAAAATCTAGTAATAATCAGAAACTAAAAGTAATTTCATAAATTAGAGCGATATCTTTGTAAAAATTGGTTGAAATTCGTTAATTTAACTTGAAAAAGTCAGAGAATTTTATGTTAAAATTATGTAGATTTCATTGAATTCTTTCAAAATGCAGTTCAAATTCCTTAAATTACCTTCGAATCCTGCAAATTTCTTTAAATTTCCTGAAATATTATGTAATCGTCAAAGAATCTGTTAGAAATCCTGGATTTTGTGTGAAATATTTGACTAAATATTCAATATTATTTATATTAATTAAAATCGAGAAATAATTTTTGTTTTATGTTATATGAATTAGGTTGAAGAGAGTCAAAACTAGTTTGGGATTTTGTTAATATTATCACGAAATCCCTCAAAATTTGATTAAAATGAATTAATCCTAAAAATATCGTCAAAGAATTGCATAGATTTCCAATAATTAAAGTGGAATCTTTGAAAAATTGTTAAAATCCTTTGTATTTTCTTGATATCTGGAATAATAATTGGTCAAAATTTAATAAATTACGTTCAAATCTTTCAAAATCGAGTTTATATTCGTTAAAATAACATAAAATCTATCAAAATAGACTTA
>NW_019740646.1:0-447 GCF_002891405.2 Cryptotermes secundus | reverse complement strand
CTCGTTGCTAGCTTGCTAGCAAGCTTGTAACGCATACCTAACAAGGTAGCAAACTAGCAACGCAAAGCTATAAGCTAGCAATTCAAAGCTAACAAGCTTGCAACCCTAAGATAGCAAGATAGCAACACAATTCTAGCAAGGTAGAAATGCAAATCTAGCAAGCTAGCTACGCAATTCTAGCAAGATAGCAAACTAGAAGCGCAAAGCTAGCAACGCAAAGCTAGGATGTTAGCAACGCAAAGCTAGCAAGCTAGCAACGCAAAGCTAGCATGCTAACAACGCAAAGCAAGCAAACTAGCAAAGCAAACCAAGAAGGTAGAACCGAAAGATAGCAAGGTAATAACGCAAAGCTAGCAAGAAATCAACGCAAAGCTAGCAAGCTATAAAAACAAAGCTAGCAAACTAGCAACGCAAAGCTAGCAAGTTAGCGACGGAAATCTAAAAAGA
>NW_019740645.1:0-346 GCF_002891405.2 Cryptotermes secundus | reverse complement strand
CTAGCAACCCAAACCTAGGAAGCTAGCAACGCAAGATAGCAAGTTGCGACGCAAAGAGAGCAAGCTAGCAAAGCAAAGTTAGCTAGCTAGCAACGCAAAGCTAAAAAGCAAGAAACGCAAAGCAAACAAGCAAGCAACGCTAAACTAGCAAGCTAGCAGGCTAGCAAAGGAAAGCTAATAAGACAGCAAAGCAAAGCTAGAAAGCAAGAAACTCAAAGCAAGCAAGCAAGCAAGAAAACCAAAGCAAGCAAACAAGCAACCCAAAACTAGCAATCTAGCAACACAAAGCAAGCAAGTTAGCAACGGAAATCTAGCAAGCTACGAAGCTAGAAACGCAAACCTAGCA
>NW_019740644.1:0-824 GCF_002891405.2 Cryptotermes secundus | reverse complement strand
GATCTATTTGAAATTGTAGTCAATGTGATGTATATTTAATGACGCAAAATGTGGCAAAACCTCCTTATAACGTATCCGAACATATGGACAAAAAATATCTGTGCACAACTGCATACTTCTTAGAAATATTAAGGCACCAAGGAGGTTTTAAAGTTAAAAATACGTTAAAATAACAAATAACCCAAATATGAAAACCTTTATATATTCACAGCGTGTTCCTATGTTCATTGCATGTACTGGATATGTAACCTGTGATGCACTTCCGTGATTATCCCTTCTTTCTGTTATGGGGGACATCGGCAGTAACGGACACCCTGTCACCCTTCATTACTACGTCATAAGCAGCATCTGCTCTAATTAGAATATTTTATGACAATCCATAGGCTGAACAGTTTGGAGCAAGAGACTTGCATGCAGCAGGCCATATTTACAATAAGTAACAGAATGGGAATGAGATATGCAAAATCATAAAGCACGCATTTGAAAAATAATGTGTCAAATAAAGTTTTTAATTTCTGTTCCGACCACAAAGCCCACTGAGCAGCAACGAAGCGTAAACGCCCTTAATTTCTCCATGCTTTCGCGCCATTCACTTATTAACGACAAAGCATATGGCACTCAATGAGGCAAAAAAAATTGATAAGCACGGTGTAGCAGTGTGCCCTTCCGTTATCATCACAGAGATATCAACCGAGGCAGACAGTCAGTACTACAATTACCTACCGCACAAAATTGATAAGCACGGCCTAGCAGTGTTCCCTTCCGTTATCATCACAGAAATATCAACCGAGGCAGACAGTCAGTACTACAATTACCTACCGCAC
>NW_019740643.1:0-450 GCF_002891405.2 Cryptotermes secundus | reverse complement strand
CTAGACTGCCGTGATAGCTAATACTAATAGGATATTTATTTATATGTATATAAAAGGGCATAATCTGCCTTACCTAGCCTGGACTGAGAGGCCGTGTAAAAATTGTTCATTTATACAAGAAATAGGTATACTGTAAATATGTGTAAATACAGACAATGGACAAANCTAACAAATGACAGACCCGACCTCTCGTCAGAGAGGGCGCTACACATAGACAAGACAGTAAATTTCATTCAAAAGAAATATCTGGTCATGAGCCCCAGCTGGGGCTCGACACCAAGACAGACAGACTGACTGACCGTCAGTTGCAACGTGACTCTGACTCTGACTCTGAAATGCGTGATAATGTGGGATGTTCCCACAGGTTCATAATTCATCTATCGTCTTATAACAAAACTATATTTTGGGACAGTCGCACAGCAAATAATGAGAAGGAATAGAAATAGACAC
>NW_019740642.1:0-503 GCF_002891405.2 Cryptotermes secundus | reverse complement strand
ATTTTTGTCTTGTTTTGCGTAATTTTGTTCCTCGTCTTGAGTTATCTCTATNTTATCTCTATCCTTTGTTCCTTGTCATCAGGGGAAATTTCAGCTACTTGAATCCTGCTCAGTGCGTCAGCATTTGTGTTCTTAGAACCCTTCTTGTATACGACCTGGTAATCATACTCCTCGAGCTTCAACCTCCATCTTAAGAGTCTCGAACTCGGGTCCTTCACACTGAATATCCATGTAAGAGGGCGGTGGTCAGTCACTATTGTGAATTTTCTGCCGTATAAATATGGCCTAAAATATTTGCATGCCCATACAATTGCTAATAATTCCTTCTCTATCGTGGGATAATTACGTTCAGCAACGATTAGGGTTCGACTGGCATAAGCAACAGGGAGATCTCTGCCTATAGGGCCTTGACTCAACAACGCTCCGATGGCTTCGTTACTAGCATCAGTAGTTAAAAGAAATGGTCGTTTAAAGTCTGGGTATTGGAGTATTGGCTCCGTCGA
>NW_019740641.1:0-344 GCF_002891405.2 Cryptotermes secundus | reverse complement strand
TGGTAGTATTGCTTTGCTATCTTGCCAGCTTTGCGTTGCTAGCTTGTTAGATTTTCGTTTGCAAGCTTGCTTGCTTCTCGTTGCTATTTTTTAATTTTCCGTTGCTAGCTTGCTAACTTTGCGTTGCTAGCTAGGTAGCCTTGAGTTGCTAGCTCGCTAGATTTGCGTGGCTAACTTTATAGCTTTACGTTGCTACATTGCTAGTTTTGCGTTGATAGCTTGCTAGCTTTGCTTTGCTAGCTTGCCAAATTTGAGAAGCTAGCTTGCTAGCATTGCATTGCTACCTTGCTATATTTGCTTTGCTAGCTTGCTAGCTTTGCGGTGCTAGCTTGCTAGGTTGCTAG
>NW_019740640.1:0-492 GCF_002891405.2 Cryptotermes secundus | reverse complement strand
CATAGAATCTATCCTTTATGTCATCAATTTTATTTTCTGTTGGGGCACGAACATTCATAACAATGGTATCATACCAGTGACTTTTTAGTATTATATATTGTGACATGTTGACCCCTACCTCCCCAGCGGCACGTAGCGGTAACGTAGCGCTCGCGTAATAGGCGAGTCATCACCCCGCCACTCTCCCCGCGGTGACGTCACGAGCGGAGCCGAAGTTAGCCGAGTCCCCGCATCCTGGTAGCTATGCAACGCGCAACGCGCGGTGATGCCACGGTGACGAGGAACCGCTTCATACTGTGACGTGGCATGCAACAGCCACCACTTCGGCTATATAAGGGAACAAGGCAGCAGCCTGCGAGTCAGTTGTAAAGTAACAGTCGCCGAGTCGAGTTGTAATGTGGGCAGTCACCGAGTTGTAACGTGGCCATCGCCGAAGATTGTTCCGAGCAAGCCTACGAGTCAGTGCGTTATCAACGAGTTCTCAGTTCGCAA
>NW_019740639.1:0-224 GCF_002891405.2 Cryptotermes secundus | reverse complement strand
TTAGCAACGCAATGCTAGCAAGATATTAATGCAAATCTAGCAAGCAGGAAAGCTAGCAACGGAAAGCTAGCAAGCTAGCAACGCGAAGCTAGGGAGATAGCAACAAAAGCTAGCAAGCTAGCAAACTAGAAACGCAAATGTAGCAAGCTACCAACGCATATCTAACAAGCTAACAAACAAGCAACGGAAAACTAGCAAGCTAGCAACGCAAATGTAACAAGATA
>NW_019740638.1:886-971 GCF_002891405.2 Cryptotermes secundus | reverse complement strand
TGCTTGGGATTCTTTGCATCGCCTTCATGTGAACTGTGTTGCCATAGAACTAATCTGACAATGAATATGGAAATTCTTCAGTGAT
>NW_019740638.1:0-335 GCF_002891405.2 Cryptotermes secundus | reverse complement strand
AAGTAAAAATGCTCACTATTTGGTTTGCATGAAATTTTTCACTTAGTATTGTAAGATAAGAAAATATGATGTTGATTTATATTGTAATGGAATTTGATGACTGTTAAATAGTTGTGAGGTACATATTTGATTTACAGTGTTCTCTCTTATAGTTAAGGTAATTAATAGTTGTCATTCTTATATTTTAGCTGAGCATCAATATGTATTTCTGTGAAGCAAGTGAATTTCTTGTCCTTCAGGCCATATTCTGAAGACTGATATAACATGGGAATTTGCTGGTTGTGGTATGTCTGTGTCCCCCTGAATAGAAGTCACCCGCAATGTGACAATTGAAA
>NW_019740637.1:0-675 GCF_002891405.2 Cryptotermes secundus | reverse complement strand
AAGCAAGCTAGCCAACTGAAAGCTAGGAAGCGAGAAACGCAAAAAATAGCAAGCTATCTACGCAAAATTAGAAAGCTAGCAACGCAAACCTGGCAAGCTAGCAACGCTAAGCTAGCAAGATAGCAAAGCAAAGCAATCAAGCTAGCAACGCATATCTAGCCATCTAGCAAGCTAGCAACGCAAAGCTACCAAGTTAACAACGCAAAGCTAGCAAGCTAGCAACTCAAATCTAGCAAGCTAGAAACGCAGAGCTTGCAAGATAGCAACGCAAAGCTTGCAAGATAGCAACGCAAAGCTAGCATGCAAGCAAACAAAGCTAGCAAGCTAACAAGGCAAATCTAGCAAGATTACAACTCAAAATTTTAAGCTAGCAAAGCAAAGCTATCAAGCAAGCAACGAAAAGCTACCAAATTAGGAACGCCAAGCTAGCAAGCTAGCAACGCAAAGCTGTCAAGCTAGCAACGCAAAGCTAGCAAGATAGCAAAGCAAAGCTATCAAGCTGGTAACGCAAAAATAGCAAGCTAGCAACGAAAGGCTACCAAGCTTGCAACGCAAAGCTAGCTAGGTAGCAACGCAAAACAAGCAAGCTAGACAACCAAATCTAGCAAGCTAACACCGAAAAGCTAGGAAGCAATAAACACAAAGCAAGCAAGCAACGCAAAGCTAGCAAGCTAG
>NW_019740636.1:0-1031 GCF_002891405.2 Cryptotermes secundus | reverse complement strand
GGTCCCTTTGATGACGTTATAACCAAGTTCTACTGTATATACAATAAAGTTTAAGTATTATAAAATACATTACGTCGTTATGTTGTATTATAATATTAAAACAATGAACTAAAATTTGTTTTCTTTTATACTTCTAGTATTTGTCATGTACTGTTTTGTTTCTTCTAGTTTNTTTAGCCCGGTGGCAGTAGTACACAATAGGACACAACAGACAAGTAACACACATTACACTAAGTGACAACACGTTCAAACAAAACACAATACACAAAACACAACAATAAGGACATCCTACCACAATGAATACAAACCAAATACGATGTTCACAGTCATCGCTGTGAGGATTCAATATCCAGTGTATTCGATGGAATGTTATTTAACAAATGTCACTGGATCTCCGCCTTACGTGCAACGCATCCTTCTAAATCTTATCTGAAAGCTTCTTACATACACACACTACGTCTTTCAAACCTTCTTATAAAGCTACTTTACGTTGCACTACATGTTTCGGCAGACACGGGTCGTCATGGAGTGTTTAATAATTCTTTGTGGATAATGCTCTCTTTCCGTTTTGTGATTCTAAGGTTCGATGTGCAGTCCCATCCACGCGATCATGTGTTTTGTGGTGCTGGGTGTTCTCTTCCTGTTGTGTTGTACGTCTATACTACTTGTAGTCTAATACTCGTAAGAAACTTTTAAATAAGTTTTATAGGACGCGTTGCACGTAAGATGGTGAACCAGTGACATCTATTGAATAGTAAATGAGGTACAACAGGATGCTATAATGTAATATCGATGGATTATATTTTGAGTTTTGTTTAAAATTGGGGTTATATTTCAAGGAGGAAGATATGGACAGGGAATGTAGCACGAATGGGGGAGAAGATGAACGCGTGTAGGATATTGGTGGGAAAGCCAGAAAGAAGAAGACCACTGGGAAGACCAAGGCGTAGGTGAGTGGACAATAAGAAAATGGACCTTAGAGAGAAAGGATGGGATAGTATGGATTGGATTGATCTGTCTCAGGATAGGGA
>NW_019740635.1:0-769 GCF_002891405.2 Cryptotermes secundus | reverse complement strand
TAGCTTTACGTTGCTAGCTTGCTAGCTTTCCGTTGCTAGCTTGCTGGCGTTGCGTTGCCGGTTTGCCAGCTTTGTGTTGGTAGCTTGCCTGGTTTGCGTTGATAGCTTGCCACTTTTGCATTGGTATCTTGCCAGATTTATATTGCTATCTTGCCAATTTGCGTTGCTAGCTGGCCAGCTTTGCGTTGCTAGCTTTCTAGCTTTCCGTTGCTTGCTTGTTTGCTTCCTTTTCTTGCTTGCTAACTTTGCGTTGCTAGCTTGTTAGATTGCTAGATTTGAGTTGCTAGCTTCTTATCTTTGCGTTGCTATCTTGCTAGCTTTGCGTAGCTAGCTTGCTAGCTTTGCTTTGCTAGCATGGTAGCTTTGCTTTGCTTGCTGGTTAGTTTGCTTTGCTATTTTGCTTGCTTTGCTTTGCTTGCTTGCTAGTTTCGCGTTGCAAGCCCTGCAGCTTTCCTTTGCTCTCTATACAGTTTGCGTTGCTAGCTTGCTAGCTCTGCGTTGCTATCTTGCTAATTTTGCGTTGCCAGCATGGTAGCTTTGCGTTGCTAGCTTACTACATTTGCGTGGCTAGCTTACTAGATTTGCGTTGCTAGCTTGCTACTTTTACGTTGTAATTTAACTAGCTTTGCGTTGCTAGCTTGCTAGCTTTTCGTTGTTAGCTTGCTAGCTTTGCGTTGCTAGCTTGTTAAATTTGCTTTCTTAGCATGCTAGCTTTGCTTTGCTTGCTTGCCAGCTTTGCATTTCTAGCTAGCCAGTTTTTGGGTTGCCT
>NW_019740634.1:0-464 GCF_002891405.2 Cryptotermes secundus | reverse complement strand
ATTGACTTGGGCCAAATTTCTTGTGGCATTCCACGCCTATCATTGTGAAAAGTGCCACATTTATTTATTTTCCTGTCTAAAAGATCGTCAAATAAAGCAGGAGAACTGAAATAATTGTCCATGTAAATTTTGTGTCCAAGCCTTCTACTCTTAGAATTAGCTAGAGAACAATTCCATGTATCGATGTAATTTCTTCTGTCGCAAATTGCCTCTGTTTGCCCAAATAAACTGTCATGTAATAAGTATAGCTAANAAAATCGCAAAGCTTGTAAATTTTTATACCAAATCTTTTGCGTTTCTTTGGAATATACTGATGAAAAATCACTCTTCCTTTGAACAACACTATGACTTCATCAACAGCAAGACGTTCTGATGGATTGAAAAAGTTCAGAAAATTTGTTGTTGAGCTTGTCAAAAATTTTTCAATTTTCCAGAGCCCATCATACTCTGAGTCATTTCGATTT
>NW_019740633.1:0-486 GCF_002891405.2 Cryptotermes secundus | reverse complement strand
TGAACTTTTAGTAATGTTTTCGGACCCAGATATGGCTTTTGCCGAAAGTGTGTGACTTACATCAATATATGTATGCTATTCAGTTATCATGCGTTTTCCCACAAATCTTCAAATTATGTGAGTTGTATTAACAATACCAATGACAAGTGCTGCAGATGAACGCTCATTTTCAGCTCTGAAGAGATGAAAAAACTACTTAAGAAATTCGCAGAACCAGGATAGGTTGTCATCACTGGCTTTGATGAAGATTGAAAAGTCCTTCCTAAACAAACTGCAGTCCAAACCCAGCTTTCTAGATGAGGTTATTGATCTGTTTGCCAAGAAAAACAGAAGAATCGAGCTGAATTATAAACAATAAAGTAAGCATTAATTATATTCCAGGTTCACAACCCTGTCATTTGACGGCTATAAAATTGTGTTGATACTTATGTGTTATTTTATTATATTAGCTTAAATATACAATACATATTAAACTATTAGCTGTTT
>NW_019740632.1:0-389 GCF_002891405.2 Cryptotermes secundus | reverse complement strand
TACTTTCATCTACAATGTGCTAAGTCTGTAATTGGCCTTGCGGCTAGTGACTTGGTACATAAATAATAAAGAATTGAATTGAATTGAATAATAATATAGTAATTATCAGAAATTTGAAGGATTTCCTAAATTTATTGTTAAATTTTTTATTAATTGTTTCAAATTCTTTATTTTAATGTGAACATTTCGAAGAATTTTAGGTTGAAATTATATACACTTCGTTGAATTCGTTCAAAATTCAATTAAAACTCCTTATTTTAATATAGAATTTTTCTAAATTTCTTTAAATTTTTCAAAAAATTATTTAAATCGTCAAAAAGACTGCTAGAATTCCCAAAATTAGAGTGAAAGTTTTCACAAAATAATTGATTTCATTTATAATATTTTGA
>NW_019740631.1:0-652 GCF_002891405.2 Cryptotermes secundus | reverse complement strand
CATGTATTTTTTTCCTTATTGTATCATACATACTGTGATGTGTTGTGTTATGGAGGACACCTCCTCACCCCGCCAGCAGTGATGTGGCACTTTCGGAGTGTTGCCCATTACTACAATAACAGGCAAGTCAACACTCCTTTCCCCGCGGTGACATAACATGGGATGCCGCAGTTTCTACGTAGCCGTAAACAGCTCCTGGCAGCGAAGCCCAGCAACGCTGGTAAACACGTGACTAGGCAACAAAGAAGCTAGGCGTTTTCCCGTTGTCCGGCTGAGGGTTTATAAGAGAACTTCACAGCCTATGAAGCAAGTTAAAAAATGTAGCATCCGCCGAAGACGGTCGGAATCTAGCCAGCAGTGAGCAGTTAGAAGTTGAGTTGGAATCTAGCAGCAGTCGCGGAAAGAAGAACTGGATGTGTTTGTGTGTGTGATATTCAGTGATAGTTTGTGATAACTGAGAAATAATTGGAAGTGTGTAATACAGTGACACTTGTATAGCTCCTGTATCATACTGTGAATATGTGTAGACTACCGAGGACAGTGTGAAGAGATTTGTGTATAGGGTTTGTGAAGTGTGGAAACCCATAACATTGTTGTAATTAATTGCAGCCAAGACTTGTATGTTGTTAAATAAACCAATTAACAATCCGAA
>NW_019740630.1:415-506 GCF_002891405.2 Cryptotermes secundus | reverse complement strand
AGCGGGAAGCTAGCAAGCTAGCAACGCAAAGCTAGCAAGCTACCAGCGCATAGGTGGCAAGCTAGCAACGCAAAGCTGGCAAGCTAGGAGC
>NW_019740630.1:0-207 GCF_002891405.2 Cryptotermes secundus | reverse complement strand
AGCAACGCAAAGCTAGGAATCTAGCAACGCAAAGATAGCAAGCAAGAAACGCAAAGCAAGCAAGAAACGCATAGTTAGCTATATAGCAACGCAAACAAGCAAGATAGCAACTCAAAGGTAGCAAGCTAGCAAGGGGAAGATAGCAAGGTAGCAACGCAATTCTGGCAAGCTTGAAACGCAATCTAGCAAGCTAGCAACGCATACCTG
>NW_019740629.1:0-441 GCF_002891405.2 Cryptotermes secundus | reverse complement strand
ACTGCATTTGGACCGAGTCCTAATGATAGGACGCCACTAAACCCCTGAATTTTACCCAGTGGGTGCCACTTCTTGCATTAATATTTTGGCCCTTTCTTTTTGTCGAAGTTTGTGAATGTCAAATGTTACAATTCATTGTATCATTTCGGATATGTGTTTCATAATTTTAGACCAGTTTTATTTAGTAATATCTATGATCAGAGTATGGCTAGCATTTGAAAATCTGTGAAATAGAAAAGACCACCCATATTTGTATATCTTTACAACTTTATTAATTATGTGCAGGATGTTTTATGAGGAGTGTACCAGTCTTCATGGGTACACTAAACAAGTGGATGGGTTAAAAATGTCCTTTTAACATGTGTCCAATTTAAGAGGTTTATGGAGGCATGGCTATTTGAAAGTAAGATTAAGATTTATTACAAATAGTATGTTTATTGA
>NW_019740628.1:0-428 GCF_002891405.2 Cryptotermes secundus | reverse complement strand
ACTGAAGGAAATGTGTGACTGAATGAGTTGGTGTATTGGTAATGCATGAAACTCGTATTCTTGAGGTTCATGGTTTGAATCGCAGCCAGGATGTTGGATATCCTCTCTTAAGGTATTCGTCATCTTCCTCGGTCCCTCCAGGAAAGTGCCAGTGTAAACCTTGATTAGGCCATGATTACTTATTTTCCAATACATCATCCTGTCATTTGACTGTATATAGGCCAGATACTAACAGCAACATAAAGTAACCCACAAAAAGAAAAGAAACAAATGTGTCACAGCCCCTCTCAACAGTTAAACGTAGCAAATCATTCATGACTTTTCAGTAATGGATACGGACTGCTGGGGAAATGCCCTGGCTGAAGTCCCTGTGCTTGGTAAGCTTACCACCATGAAGATATGTAATGGAATGAAGGTATAGCTTTGTG
>NW_019740627.1:0-439 GCF_002891405.2 Cryptotermes secundus | reverse complement strand
TATACACGGTGCCAAATCCCAGAAGACTGCTTTCTTCAACCAATACATAAATTAGATACATATAAAATTTATAAAAAACATTCAATACACCATATTACGAAATTTACAACAACCACTGTGACAATTGCATACTTATCGATTGTGTCACACCAAAGAGGTCTGTTTATAATACAGCAGCATGAACTGGGCTCTTCTCCTTCGGCTCGGCGGCGTGCTTTTATCATGCAGCGAACCGAAAATGCAAGATAAGCCTGTTCACAAAAAAACACCACCTTCAATCAAAACTAAATAAAGTTTATAGACTCAGCAGACAAATAATAACGAAGGTTCTTATTTTACTGACATAGATTCACTTGCATATTCCTAAATGAATATTTTCTTCTTTTAACTTGGTAACAGGGCACGTGGTAGAGTAGTTGGATAAGGCGCTATGCAACAA
>NW_019740626.1:0-381 GCF_002891405.2 Cryptotermes secundus | reverse complement strand
ACTCCTCTTCTATTGTTGCACTTGTTCCCTTAGGCAAGAATGTGTTTACCGAGCCATTGCCTAGCAATGAGCTATTCCAGCTTTCAGGCGTCACGTAACAACAGCAATATGGTAGCCAAAGAGATGTTTATGTGTAATGGTATAAACTGATGCAGTATTTGTAACTTGACATATGAAATATCTATGGTGCCACAATATAATAATATGCAACTATAACTAATTACTGTGTACTAAATAGAACCTGAAATGTCTTATCCTACGGAAAAATTAAATGCACTGCCTACCCATTACAGAAACTGTACCACGTACTTGTTTCCTGGTACAACATTGAATCCTTTTCCATCTGGACGAAGGAAGCGACAATACTGCAGAGGTTTTCCT
>NW_019740625.1:0-1085 GCF_002891405.2 Cryptotermes secundus | reverse complement strand
TTTTTTTTTTACTGGATGTTGGGAAATTCCGGCTGTCTTGTGGGTTTTCACAAAATTTCCACATAAGAACACATAAAGTCTTTCGTTATTACAGACCTATTTCTTGTTTCATTTGTATGAAGGGTTTAATTTGTGTTTTGGCGATTTTGATAAGGGGTAATCAACAGTCAGAACCCCTTCTCCTGACTTCGTATTATAGAAGGATGGAAATGTGTCTGGAAACAAACACATTTCAGCATATGAAGTGCTGAAACCGATTTAAATCTCAGTTACACAGAACGAACGGACTGTGACGCAAACGCAACACTAAATCTCCGTATTATCTTTGTAAAACCCTCGCGAAGCACAGGGGCATGTAAGCAGGAACGTGCCAGAAAATTCTATGGTTCTACAGCCTTTTGCTGGACCTTGGCCGCTTTATCTTTTTAGACAGTCAGTATGACTCCTTGGATGAGGGATCAGCCCATCGCAAGGCCGTTACCTACACACAGGACATCACAAACACAGAATAAATGCACACAGACATCCACGCCTCAAGTGGGATTCGATAACACGATCCCAGTGTTCAGGCGGGCGAAGACAGTTCATGTCTTAGACGGCGCGGTCACTGTTATCGGCCTGTGGGACCCTCCATCAATATTATAAACATTTTCAAATTGAATTCTTTTGCCATTGGAGGGCTGGGAGGTAGAAGCTACCTTGGTGTTCATGATCTTGAACTCGTGGCTGGCTGATATATTACCTATCGCCCAGCAGTGACAGTCCGGATGGACAGCGCGAAATAACCCCACTCTTTCACTTCGAGACCCGGCCATGCCTATGGATCTTCCAATAATAAGAGTTGCTTAGCTTGCAGAACAAAATTTGGAACCACTGTGCTAAGCCGTTATAACTAACTGACTCCGTGTAAATGAGTCCATCTTGAGAAGCCAACAGCTGCTTAGCTGCTCGAGAAATTTTCAGCGTTTCAAGAAACCCAAAGGTTCATCACAAAGTTCAAAATAGTCCGTCACTAGCCTTAATTCTGAGGCGAATGAATCAGGTCAATACCCCATACTATTCCCCTAAGATCCATTTTAATATTA
>NW_019740624.1:0-626 GCF_002891405.2 Cryptotermes secundus | reverse complement strand
CTTTGTTGTGCTAGCTTTCTAGCTTTGCGTTGCTAGCTTGCTAGCTTTGCTTTGCTAGCATGCCAGCCTTAGATTGCTAGCTCGCCATTTTTGCGTTGCTATCTTGCCAGTTTCCGTTGCTAGCTTGCCAGTTGTGCGTCTCTATCTTGCTAGTTTTGCGATGTAGCTTGCTAGCTTTGCGTTGCTAACTTCCAAGCTTTGCGTTGCTAGCATTCTAGCTTTGGGTTGCTAACTTGCTAGCTTGATAAATATTCGTAGCTAGCTTGTTAGATTTGCATTGCTACCTTGCTAGCTTTGCGTTGCTAGCTTGCTATCTTTGCGTTGCTATCTTCCTATCTTTGCGTTGCTAGCTTGCTAGATTTCTGTTGCTAGCTTTGCTAGCTTTTTAAATAAGCTTCGCTAGCTTACAAGATTTCCGTTGCAGGCTTCAAAACTTTGCGTTGCTAGCTTGCTACCTTTGCGTTGCTACCTTGCCTGCTTTGCATTTCTAGTTCGCCAGCTTTCCGTTGTTAGCTTTTCAGCTATGCGTTGCTAGCTTGCCAGCTTTGCGTTGCTAGCTTGCCAGTTTAGCGTAGCAAGCTTTGCTAGATTTCCGTTGCTATCTTGCTAGCTTGCTAGATATGCGT
>NW_019740623.1:0-818 GCF_002891405.2 Cryptotermes secundus | reverse complement strand
ATCCCCAGTATTTCTTGTGATTCATATTTGTCCAGTCCCTTATTGTCTTTCTTGCGACTCCTATAGAGATGCCACAGGCTGGTTCAGGTCCTATGAATGGAAGTTCAGCTCCAATCTTAGTCATTTAATCTGCTGTTTCATTTCCAGCAATGCCCTTATGCCCCAGCACCCATATCAGTTGTACCCTGTTATGTTTGGCCAGTTCCATGAGGGTTTGATGGCAATCCCAGACCAATATTGAGTTGATCTACTGTTTGTCAAGCGCTTTAAGTGCAGCCTGGCTGTCAGAATGCAGATGTTCCTATTTTTGTAGTTCCTATCTAGATTTTCCATAATACATGCCTTAATGGCATATACTTCAGCCTGGAATACTGTCATGTATTGCCCAAGGCTGAAACTAAGTTTCCGCCTTGTGCCATAGCAGTACACACCAGCTCCAGTGCCCTTATTTATCTTGGAACCATCTGTATACCACATCAGTCCCCCTTTTCTATCGGGCTGAAACCCATCTTCCCATTCACTCCTGTCAGGAAAATTGACTGAAGGGTTTTTCATATACATGTCTCAGTATCATTTTGTCAGACCCCATTTTTACTATGGGTTCTTTTTTCATGTCCTGAGTTATATATGCATGTCCGAAACTATTGGATCAAGGTTTCCATTGTTCACTGCACTGGAGACGGTAGATTCCTGCCCTGGCCTCTGTCTCCAACTGTAGATGCAGTGGGGGGGAGTCCAAGGAGTGTCTCCAGTGCAACTATTGGAGATGTTCAAATTACTCCTGTGATACCTAAGCAAGCCAACCTTTGCAATTTGCT
>NW_019740622.1:0-418 GCF_002891405.2 Cryptotermes secundus | reverse complement strand
CTTTAACGAATTTTAATAAAATGTTCAGTCATTCTAAGTTAATTATAAGAATTTTAACAAATTATGAAAGAAATCAACCAAATTTGTGAAAGTTTTCCGAATATTCTTTGACGATTTCACATCAATATAAAAAATGCAGACAATATTTGAAAGTTTTCTTCACATTAAATGGAATTATGTCCAAATTATTGATGATTTTTGCATTATATTAGGGAAATTTAAGTCAAATCTTTTTAAAGTTATCTTAAATTTAACGAATTTATACCAGGTTTTGAAAGATTTCGATATCATTTAAGAAATTTTAACCAAGAATTATTACAGATTTCAGATAAATATATAGAATTTCAACAAATTTTCAAAAGTTTCCACTTACATTTATGGAAATCTATCGTATTTTCACGTTATTCATTTATTAATT
>NW_019740621.1:0-603 GCF_002891405.2 Cryptotermes secundus | reverse complement strand
CAACGCGGTAAACACCCCTCTACATCAATATAGTGGCTGTGTTTTATGTGTATTCCGTGCAGAGGAGTTATTCTGATGACAATTTTGGGGACCCAGGCACTTTCCAAATGACAGATCAGTTCTGTACGGAACGCTGTTAAGAAAAGAGCTTGCTGTTAGAGTGCGTATGTTAAGAGATGATTTTATGTGGATATCTGGAGTGGATATCTTAGAATTCCAGTGTTAAAATCCGTAGCCAGGAAACGGATAGTAGAGACTGGAATCAACTGAAAACACAATAGTATGTGTGTGTCAGTGATCTGTAAAGTGTGTCAGTGATCTGTAAAATGTGTCACGAGTCACGAGTCACGAGTATGGAAGTGGTCACCAAATCCGTTCACCAGTCCGAAACACTCCTATAGTGACATACATAAATAGTAACGTTATATTATTCCTTTAATTACATACGTGCAGAGTGCATCGAGCTGCAGACCGCCAAACAACAAGTCGAAAATTATAAACACGAAATGCTTATATTCTCAAACGAAGCTAATTGTTTGGTGTGACCGAACAATCGACAATTCAAATGCTGGCAACGTCTTCTTAAAGAGGTTTCCGCGGCAA
>NW_019740620.1:0-384 GCF_002891405.2 Cryptotermes secundus | reverse complement strand
TCCTGATATCTTTTGCTAATATAATGTTCACCGTCACGCTTTTCACANGTGAATTCTTGAGATGGAGGTGAACAATCCCCTTCATGAGACTTTTGTTGTGGTACAGTATATTAAGAAAACTGTGCAGCCAATAAAGTTGGAGTATTCCCTGTGTTTAATCAATGAAGCTCCACACCTTGAAAACGTATTGGGTGGGTGGAGATATGGCTCCAGTATTCATAATGTTGGTAAATGATGGAGGCTATTGGTCAGCTTAATTCGCTTGCCGCTTTAACCCCATGGAAAGAATTCCCATTGTTGGAATTGTTGATGTTTTTAAACTTTACAATAGGTATCTTCTATGGAATATAATTAAGTATGATTTATTTAAATATGAGCAACAAA
>NW_019740619.1:0-542 GCF_002891405.2 Cryptotermes secundus | reverse complement strand
CTTTCTAGCTTTGCGTTTCTTGCTTGCTTGCTTGCATTGCGTTTCATGCTTGCTAGCCTTCGTTGCTAGCTTGCTAGCATTGCGTCGCTAGCTTGGTAGTTTTGCGTTGATAGCATGCTAGTTTTGCGTTGCTAGCTTGCTAGCTATGCCTTTCTAGCTTGCTAGCTTGGAGTTGCTAGCATGCAGGAATTTTGTTGCTATCTTGCTACCTTTGCGTTGCGCGCTTGCTAGCTCTGCGTTGCTAGTTTGCTAGATTGGTAGATTGGCGTTCCTTGCTTGCTAGCTTTGCGTTGTTATCTTACTAGATTTGCTTTGCTAGTTTGCTAGATTTGCTTTGCCAGCTTGCTATCTATGCGTTGCTAACTTCCTAGCTTTGCGTTGCTAGCTAACTAGATTTGCGTTGAAAGCTTACTAGATGTGCGTTTCTAGGTTGCTAGCTTTCCGTCTCTAGTTTGCTATCTTTGTGTTGCTATCTTGCCAGCATTGCCTTGCTAGCTTGCTATCTTTGCGTTTCTTGCTTGCTAGCATGCTACCATTGCGTT
>NW_019740618.1:182-417 GCF_002891405.2 Cryptotermes secundus | reverse complement strand
GGGCATGTAGCACGAATGGGGGAGACGAATGCATATAGGATGTTGATGGTAAAGCCAGAAAGAAAGAGGTCACTAAGAAGACCAAGGCTTAGGTGAGTAGACAATATTATAATGGATCTTAACGAGATAGAATGGGATGGTATTGATTGGATGGATCTGGCTCAGGATAGGGAGCAGTAGATGGCTCTTATGAACACGGTAATGAACTTTCGTGTTCCATAAAATGAACTTCTTT
>NW_019740618.1:0-147 GCF_002891405.2 Cryptotermes secundus | reverse complement strand
CCTGCCCCAGCGCCACTTTGTCCACCACAAATCCCATTTGACCAGACCCCGGGATCGAACCCGGACCGCCGTAGTGGGAAGCCAGCAACTAACCACTTGAGATATGGCGCGGCCAAAATTGTTCTTAGTGAGATAGAATGGGGTGAT
>NW_019740617.1:0-517 GCF_002891405.2 Cryptotermes secundus | reverse complement strand
AATATTGAAGTTTGTTAATGCAAGCGGTGATTTTCAGAAGAATCGTTATTCAGTGTAACGCTGCTGTAAGAAAATAATCTTTACACATACAACATAGAAAAAAATATGGAATGCCAATTAAACCAATTACTTAGTCGTGGTAGGTCCCCCTAAATTCATTTATAAATGGAAAAATGGAAGGAGTGCCACATGAAGAGCAACACATGACTTATCAGTTACAGACAGTTGTCAGTACAGCCACAATTAGTGGGCTGGACTACATATTCTTAAATGTCTTAAGAAAAGTCTATTCCAGAAATTCTGCATCTTTTGTCGCAGAAGACAGACTTAATTTTTAATTTAATTATGACTAACAGAAATTCAGGGGAACAAATACATTCTTCAACATTGAAAGCGACGGTCAAATTTCAAGATGAAAAACAAACATAATTTTGTAGAATTTGTGGTTTTCATAGCAGTGTTTATGAAGAGACTTCTGGGATAACAACCGTGTAGTCCATTGAAAGTCGATCGACGT
>NW_019740616.1:360-491 GCF_002891405.2 Cryptotermes secundus | reverse complement strand
GAAACCTTTCACAAATTAATTGACATTATTTATATTAATTGAAATTGAGTAAGAATTATGGTTTAAAATTATATAAATTAGGTTGAAGAAGATCATATTTGGTTTAGAATTGTTTGAAATATCACGAAATA
>NW_019740616.1:0-276 GCF_002891405.2 Cryptotermes secundus | reverse complement strand
TAAAAATTCCAATTATTAATATGGAATCATTAAAAATTTTTTGAAATTCTCTATATTTACTTCATATTTGTACTAATTTTTGGTCGAAATTTCATAAATTACGTTGAAATCATTCAAAACCTGGTTTATATTCGTTAAATTTGACATAATATCTATCACAAATTACTTCAATTTCGATAATATAAACTAGAAAACGTTATTAATTAGGAAAATTTTCTAATTAGTGAGAATAAATGTTTCACATTTTCTGTGTAAATCCTTATATTCACGTTAAAT
>NW_019740615.1:0-1299 GCF_002891405.2 Cryptotermes secundus | reverse complement strand
CGTTTCGGAGTAAAATATCGCCTCCATCTTCGGAGTCGTGTAAGCCGAAACAAGACACCAGTGCGGAAATAGGTGGAAAGCTGTCCTCCTGCTTCCACACTGGTATCTTGCTCTACCTTTCCGACCATGAAAATTGAGGTGATATATTCATCCGAAACGTCTGTTGACTTTCAACGGACTACACGGTATTATATCCCAGAAGACAGTACTCTTAAAATGAGTACGTTAGTGGAACTCAGAACCTAATATGTCACCTCCTGTTTAGTTCGGTTTGGCTGGAATTTTATCAGCATTTAGCGGTTTGTATATTTTCACCTTCCCGCCACCGCAGAATGGAGGATGACCACTTTAAATTCATTATTTCACATCACGTGAGCGGACTACATTTCGTTTCCGTTAACTTCTGGAACGAAATAAATCGTTTTAGCGGCAGCTAAGAAATACGGTCCCTCTTGAATGTGATTTTCTGAAGAGAATTAAAACAAACAAACAAACAAACAAATTCCGTGACTTTAGTCCGCACGCGAACTATACCAACCGAGTGACCGCCGCTTGTCGGCGAAGTTAGTGCCAACTTTAGCGGATAGAGGGGAAGAGAATTCAACAGCGTTAATTATTTTATCAATCAGAATTACTGGGTTTTTGGACTTTTTCTATCGTCCGATATTCTACAAAATATAAAACACGACGTTTCGGAAACTGGATCTGTTTCCTTCCTCAGATGAGGGGGGAAGACAATCAGTTGTGGCCTAATCTCAATCATTGGTTCAGACGATGGAAAAAGTCCCAAACCCCAGTAATTCTGTGTGTTATACACATTTGTCAGAACCATTTAGAATCTACTTTTTCATTGTATGTTCTTTGTTTCAGGTTGTGTCATTATCACGTGTTCAACGGACGGCATCGGTGAGTCAGTTATATATTTTTTTCATACACAAAGCTATTAAAGTCCGGTGAGCGCTGTTACCTTATTGCTAACAATTATAACTGTATGCCTGTACATAATACGAGTATTATAGACTTTCAAGGATAATTGAACAACATTAAGGGATCAATACCTGCAATTAGCTTGAAGCATTTCTCTTGGAATTTATGTCTGCAATACTCATATATTGTCGAATTGCATCATCAAAGAGGCAGAAGGTCAACATAGAAAGCAACGTCAAAACCTGAGCGAATTAAAGTAATTCAATTCTTATTTATTTACGTGTTAAATTAATATCCTAAAGACCGATAATAGTACTTTCACAAGCGGCAGCATAGTTGGTCGAGGCACTATGTTACAAGCCGGAAGGTCGC
>NW_019740614.1:0-491 GCF_002891405.2 Cryptotermes secundus | reverse complement strand
TAAGCTAGCAAGCAAGAAACGCATAGCAAGTAAGCAACGCAAAGCAGGCAAGCTAGGAACGCAAAGCTAGCAAACTAACAACCCAAAGCAAGCAACTAACGAAGTGATAGCAAGGTAGCAACGGAAAGCTGGCAAGCTGTCAACGCAAACTGGCAAGCTAGCAACGCAAACCTGGCAAGGTTGCAACCCAAAGCTTGCAAGCTAGCAACGCATATCTAGCAAGCTAGCAACGGAACGCTAGCAAGCTTGAAACGCAAAGATAGCAAGCTAGGAACGCAAAGATAGCAAGCTAGCAACGCAAAGCAAGCAAGCTAGAAAGCAAAGCTAATATGCTAGCAACGCAAAGCTATCAAGCTAGCAACGCAAAACTAGCAAGCTAGCAACGCATAACAAGCAAGCTAGCAACGCACAGCTAACAAGCTAGCAACGCAATGCTAACCAGCTACGAACTAAAAACTAGCAAACTAGCAACGCAAAGCTAGCATGCTAGC
>NW_019740613.1:0-485 GCF_002891405.2 Cryptotermes secundus | reverse complement strand
GTTCTAAATTACATTTTAATTATGTAACTTATCTCATTTAAAATCATGTTTTATATTATCATATTATGGTATATTGTTGAAAATCCAACAATACTCTACAGAATTATATAGTATTCAATTCAGAAGCTTAGGAATATATTAATTGTGTATTTGCCTGATGGATGTTGACTTTCTAGAAAGCCGAAACATGTAGCAAAGTACTGTTAAAAATCAACTGTTTGTTGTTGTGTTGTGACGGATTTTAATGTGTGTATTATCCTGGACCGAATAATGGCGAGTGCACCAAATTTGACGAAAGTGTTTCCTCTGTTCCACAACGAAATGGAAGTGTTTTCCCTCTGAACCATGAAACTGAAGTATGTGTGAAGGAAGAATACATGATAACGTACAGTTATTGATTTAACAAAAGTAAGTGAATATAAGAATAGGGGGTGTGTAGTGAGGCAATGTGTCTTTGAAGTTATTCTTGAACTATTAATAATATC
>NW_019740612.1:0-442 GCF_002891405.2 Cryptotermes secundus | reverse complement strand
CATACATTTTAAGGAATTCATTTTTAGATTGAAACATTTTATATTATTTTGAAATTCTTTATTTTAACTTGAAAAATCAAATAATTTTAGTTTGAGTTATATAGGTTTCGTTGAATTCTTACAAAATTTAATAAAAATTCCTTAAGTTACATTCGAGTCGTTGAAAATTGCTTTAAGTTTCCAAAGACAAAATGTAAATCGAAAATGAATCTGTTAGAATTCCTGAATTTATAGTCAAATATTTTCGAAATAAATGATATTTTTATATTAATTGAATTCGATAAAGAATGTTTGTTAAAAATTATATAAATTAAGTTGAAGTAGGTCAAAATTACTTTATAATGCCTTAAATTATTATGAAGCTCCTTAAAATTTCCTTAAAATTAATTAATAATTTTCCTCAAAAAATTGGATAGATTTCTATCAAAATTGATATAAATTT
>NW_019740611.1:0-233 GCF_002891405.2 Cryptotermes secundus | reverse complement strand
TCCGTTTTTACCTCGATGATCCAATGTGATTTCACAAAGGAAACATCATCTTCAGCTCTCTGTAGCAGAATTCTCGGCATTCCTGTTGCAAGAGAATGCAGAATCTTTCATAACCTTGAAACTTATTTTATCACATGTGGGTAGAAAATTAAATAATATACAAGAATCCTAGTGATATTGGCTCACATTTCTAAAAAGTGTACCAGTACCTAGTTCTGAATATTTGCCCAAGT
>NW_019740610.1:0-498 GCF_002891405.2 Cryptotermes secundus | reverse complement strand
CCACCAAGCTAGCTACGCAAAACTAGCAAGATAGCAACAAAAAGAAGAAGCCTAGCAACGCAAACCTAACCAGCTAGCGACGCAAAGCTTCCAAGCTAGCAACGCTAAGCTAGCAAGCTAGCAAAGCAAATGTAGGGAGATGGCAACGCAAAGCTAGCAAGCTAGCAACGCAAAGCTACCAAGCTAGGAACACCAAGCGAGCAAGCTAGCAAAGCATAGCTGGCAAACTGCATCTAAATGCTTGCAAGATAGCAACGCAAATTTTCAAGGTAGCAAAACATAACTAGCAATCAAGCAAATTAGCAACTCAAAGCTAACTAGCTAGCAACTCATAGCTAGCAAGCTAGCAACGAAAAGCAAGCAAGCAAGCAACGCAAAGCTAGCAAGCAAGCAACGCAATGCTACCAAGCTAGCAACGTACAACTAGCAAGAGAGCAACGCAAAGTAAGAAATCTAGCAACGCAAACCTAACAAGCTAGCGACGCAAAGCTACCAAGC
>NW_019740609.1:230-437 GCF_002891405.2 Cryptotermes secundus | reverse complement strand
TAGCAAGCAAGCAAAGCAATGCAACTAGGTAGCAACTCAAACCTAACAAGCTAGCAACGAATAGCTTGCAATTTAGCAACCCAAATCTATCAAGCTGGCAACGCAAAGCTAGCAAGCTGCAACGCAAAGCTACCAAGCTAGCAACGCAAATCTAGCAAGCTAGAAACGCAAAGCAAGCAAGCAACGAAAAGCTAGCAAGCTAGGAAA
>NW_019740609.1:0-129 GCF_002891405.2 Cryptotermes secundus | reverse complement strand
GCAAAGCTATCAAGCTAGCAATGCAAAGCTAGCAAGATAGCAACACAAATTTAGCAAACTAGCAAGCTATCAACACAAAGATATAAAGCAAACAACGCCAAACTTGCAATGTAGGAACGCAAAGCTAGC
>NW_019740608.1:0-373 GCF_002891405.2 Cryptotermes secundus | reverse complement strand
CAACACTTTCCAGTATGCTGTGCGCGGAAAATCTAGTTGCCACTGTTCAACTTACCTCCTTGTTACTGCCACTTGCACCGACCACTTCTGCAAGACTATTACAGACGACTGGCTGGCGCGCTCTGTATGCTCTGTATATTACGAGTCGCAGAAAGCACCTTCCCTGCAAGACTATTACAGACGACTGGCTGGCGCGCTCTGTATCTCTGTATATTACGAGTCGCAGAAAGCACCTCCCCTCAAACCCCTTGACAGAAATTACGCCATCGTTCTGCCATTGGCTGCCACTGACACTTCAGCTGTATCCCAAGATCATGTCACGATATCACTGTTTAACAGTAGGCTTTTCTGTAGATATTCGAAGACCATATGC
>NW_019740607.1:0-711 GCF_002891405.2 Cryptotermes secundus | reverse complement strand
TGTGGAGTGTTTTGGAAGAAATGTGTTTTAGTGGTTATATGGATAATGAGTTAATTATATTTAATGAGTGCATATTTGTTATGACAGAAAAGAGGGTGTAGTTTTGGTGTGTAGCTGAATATTACACGTGTGTGTAGGTTATTAGTCAGAATGATATGTTTCTTTTTGTATTATTATAAGTACTTGTAAGAAGAGGGTGGTAAGTGAATTTCTAGTTCCCATTGAAGAAGTTATTTTTTGAGTGGTGTGTATAGTGTGTGTTGTTATGGTTACAGTTNTGTTGTCAAGTGTGAAGTGAAATTAAATTTTCTAGTGTGACATTGTATTTTCGTGTGTAATATATACAGTGATGTGTAGTGAGTTATTGTAGTTTTTTCAAGAATGATAAGATTTCCATTCAGCCACAGTGGATTCAAAAGTTTCCCTTTTATTTACATATCTTGTTTGTATGAAGAATTATTGCTTATAAAAAGGTGGTATGATAAGTGAAGCACATGTTGTGTTTGGTGTTATGCTGGCAATCGTGTGAAATGTGCACAGTGGTGTGTAGAGTATGTGTTATGGCATGAAAAATGATGGCAAGTGATTTCTAAGTTAGATGTATATTTAGGTGTGATAGACAAAGTATTGCATTCTTGCCATCTAGTCTTCCAGGCTTACATGTGTTAGCAGGTAGTATAGGGGATCAGGGAATTATCTGCTTTCCTTGTA
>NW_019740606.1:0-1193 GCF_002891405.2 Cryptotermes secundus | reverse complement strand
TTATGTAGTATGTTTTTAATAATGTTCTTCTCTATTTGTTTTCCTAGTCGCTGCAGCACTTTAGACATAGGGCGAGTAACCCTAACAACTTTAAATTTAAAATTTAGAAAAATTTAAAAGGATTTTAAAATTAGAACTAAAGATTTTATAGTGCTACTGCAGGAACGTCAAAATTAACGTGTATAAAATAATCTACAAACCAGACAGATTCAACAAAGTGGATGTTGATAATAACAAGGAAAGTGTTTTAAATGTTAAATTTTGGACTAGGTGCAGTGTGACAGCAACGTGAGTGTTATACACCTGATGATGGCCGTCTGAGGCCGAAACATGTAGTGTAGAGGAACAAGATCAAGGACACATAATATATTGTTTGCACTTGGGACGGAATTTGTATCATTACGATATATCATTTATCGTATGGAGTGCAACAGGATGCTTAAATATAATATTGTAATCTGACTTAATAAGACAGAATAAATACCTCGGTGATTCAAAATCGTTCACTGTTAGGTCTGGAGGGGAAGTGTGGTTGGAATAGTACGTACTTTACACTCTTACCAAATGAGCTTTGGGCTGCTAGTCACGTGCACTAACAGCGCTACATAAAGAGAGTTCTTGTAATTTGTTCAGGTAAGCGGCTGTGCGGCGTCTCCGTAGGTAATCAGAATTACTTGAGGCTACTTTCTAGAAGTCGTTTTCGATTTAGTAATCTGTATATTTCCAATTTCTCACTACCATGTGACGTACAAAAATTGATAAATTCCTTGAAATTGAGAAAGGCCTGTGGAAGTGACGGCATCCCAAATGAATACCTGAGGCAACTTCCAAGGCTACCATTGGTTCACCTAACTCATTTATTTAATCACTGTCTTCGGCTCTCTCATTTTCCAAATGCTTGGAAGGAAGCAAAAGTAATAACTTTACCTAAACCCGGTAAAGACCCGAAATTCCCGCAAAATCTACATCCGATGAACCTCCTGTCCACGACAGGAAAACTATTCGGAAAAGTAACTTAAAATTACTACAAAAACATATTGAAGAAAGAGGCTTGTTCAACGCAAGCCAGTTTGGTTTCCGTGCACGTCACAGCACGACATTGCAATGTATGAGGGGGCGGACCACGTGACCCTTAATTTCAACAACAACATCGAAATTTTCAATTGACCTAAACCTTCCAACTGCACTGTGGC
>NW_019740605.1:0-511 GCF_002891405.2 Cryptotermes secundus | reverse complement strand
GCAAAATTGAAAAGGTATAAATCGCCAGGTAGTGATCAAATTCCGCTAGAACTTATTCAGGCAGGAGGCGAAATATTACGTTCTAAGAACCACAATCTATTTATTTCTATTTGGCGTAAGGAAATATTGCCTGATCAGTGGAAGGAGTCTATTATTGTACCAGTTCACAAGAAGGGTGATAAAACTGACTGTAGTATTTATCGGGGGATATCACTGCTATCAACTTCATACAAAATTTTATCCTATATTCTTCTCTCAAGGTTAAGCCCATATAAGATGAAATTATTGGGGATCATTAGTGTGGGTTTCAACGTAACAGATCAACTATAGATCAGATCTTTTACACTCGTCAGATATTGGAGAAAAAATGGGAGCACAACGAGACAGTATATCAACTATTCATAGACATCAAGAAAGCCTATGATTCAGTTAGGAGGCAAGTATTGTACAATATTCTGATAGAATATTGGATACCCATGAAACTAGTTAGGTTGATTAAAATGTGTTTAAA
>NW_019740604.1:503-954 GCF_002891405.2 Cryptotermes secundus | reverse complement strand
ACCCCTTGTTGGCAAGAGAGTAACCACAGCTGGCAAGCTAACAACAGAAAGCTGGCAAGCTAGCAAAGCAAAGTTAGCATGCTAGCAAAGCAAATCTATCAACCTAGCAACGCAAAGCTAGCAAGCTAGAAACGCGAAGCAAGTAAACAAGCAACGCAATCCTAGCAAGCTAGCAACTCAAAGCTAGCAAACTAGCCACGCACATCTAGCAATCTAGCAACGCTAAGATAACAAGCTAGCAAAGCAAATCTATCAACCTAGCAACGCAAAGCTAGCAAGCAAGAAACGCGAAGCAAGTAAACAAGCAACGCAATCCTAGCAAGCTAGCAACTCAAAGCTAGCAAGCTAGAAACACAAAGCTACCAAGCTAGCAACGAAAAGCTAGCTAGGTAGCAACGCCAAGCTAGCAAGGTAGCATCGCAAAGCTAGCAAGCTAGCAACGCTAGGAAGT
>NW_019740604.1:0-271 GCF_002891405.2 Cryptotermes secundus | reverse complement strand
ACGCAAAGCTAGCAAGCAAGCAAGGCAAAGCTGGCCAAGTAGCAACGCAACCTGGCAAACTAGCAACGCAAACCTGGCAATCTAGCAACGAAAAGCTGGAAAGCTATCAACGCATATCTAACAAGTTAGCAACGGGAAGCTAGCAAGCTAGCAACGGGAAGCTAGCAAGCTAGCAACCAAAGCTAGCAAGCTAAAACGCAAAAGATAGGAAACTAGCAACGCATATCAAGCTAGCAACGCAAAGTAAGCAAGGTAGAACGAAAAACTAGCA
>NW_019740603.1:0-379 GCF_002891405.2 Cryptotermes secundus | reverse complement strand
AGTTCTTTATGATACTACATTAGGCAGAAGAGCTACTTTTACAGGAGCTTTAAGAAGCATAAATCCGCCAGCCTATACGGTGCTTTTTCCTTCTATCGTAAACTAGTCAAAGCTACAATAAAGATCGAGAGACTTAGATGGTTGGAGTCTATTAATGCGAACCTTAAGACAGATCCCAAACAATTTTGGAAATACGTTGCGTCTTTTAGGAAGAAAACCTCCACTTCTATTCAGCTTATAATTGATGGTACTCATTTGGTCGACCACTATGAAGTTGCCAACGCATTCGCTGATCATTTTCAGTCATTATATAATAGTTCCTCTCCAGGGGTTTTCATCATCATTGGGATCTCTATCTTTATCACCTATTTCTGATTCA
>NW_019740602.1:0-1057 GCF_002891405.2 Cryptotermes secundus | reverse complement strand
AAAAGTAAACAGACTAATTACTTAACCCTGATAGGTCGGATCTTTGCAACTACATGACAAATCACGGCAACAATATACAACAAGCGTTTGTTTACTCAGAATTTAAATTGTCATGGTCCCATTGGTCCTCTCTAAGGATCCAATAGAAGTCGACCTTTGTGTTTGCGACTACATGTTTCAGGGTCAAAAGACGTTACACACATTCGGACGTGTACTGTGACTCTGAAAGGTTGGTTTTTCGCACCATTTCCTACTATAATCAGATTCCCGTGACGTGAGTTTCTGTCAAAACGAGCAACATGCTGAAGAATCAGGTATGTAGTTGTCTGTAAATAAATTATATTCTTTGATGAAATTAACTTATGTTTTAGGAGCGTAGTACTTTCAAAAATTTTATCTACTATTTTTCGCATTTGAAGTAACCTAAAGACCGCTAAAATATTTTTGATGGTAGCAGATATATAAATAAAATATTTCGGAATCCATTCAGATCACATGTAATCAAAATGATTTATGAAACTTATTCTTGTTGTTCACATGCTCACTCGTGGAGAAATGAGTTTTATAGCTAACATGGCTGATCCTGAGGGTGTTGAGTGCAAGTACGCTGTAAGAAATATGGAAAATTTTAAGGAAAATGTTAATTCGCCATGCTTGTTCTGTCTAAAATTAAAAGACGAATTTCAGAGGGTTGTTAGTGAATTGAAATCGGTTGTGGAAATAGTGAAAATTTTAGAAGAAGATCAAGTACAATTATCCCTTAATGTAGACAATATTAATTATACACTTGTTAAACAGATAAATTCAGTGACCAATGCAAGCAGTGATACATCTCCTTCGTCAAACTGGAAAGTTGTTTCTCAGTATAAAAGGCATTAAAAAATTGACACCGATTCACATCGACAATTTAAGATACAAAAGGTGGTAAATTGTTGTGCAATTTTAGAGTACCTAAAAGAGGAAAACTTGGCACCTTATTATTTTAACATCAATTGAAAACCAAAGGTTAAGTAATTACAGACAATGGCTCAATCTGCAACAAATAAAATTTTAATGA
>NW_019740601.1:0-1112 GCF_002891405.2 Cryptotermes secundus | reverse complement strand
CCATGCTTGCTTGCTTTCTTTGCGTTTCTTGCGTCCTAGTTTTGCGTTGCTAATTTGTTTGCTTGGCTTGCTAGCTTGCTAGTTTTGCGTTGCTAGCTTATTAGATTGCTAGATTTACGTTGTTAACTTGCTAGCTTTCGTTGCTATCTTTCTGGCTTTGCGTTGCTAGGTTGCTATCTTTTCGTTGCTAGCTTGCTAGGTTTGCGTTGCTAGCTTACTAGTTTTGCGTTTATAGTTTGGTAGCTTTGCGTTGCTATCTTGCTAGCTTTACGTTCCTAGCTTGCTAGTTTTTGCGTTGCTAGCTTGGTAGCTTTGCGTTTTAACTTGCTAGCTTTGCGTTTCTAGCTTGCTAGCTTTGCGTTGCTAGCTTGCAAACATTTCGTTGCTAGCTTGCTAGCTTATCGTTGCTAGCTTGCTAGCTTTGATTTGCTAGCTTGCTAACTTTGCGTTGCTAGCTTCCCAGCTTTGCGTTGCTAGCTTCCTAGGTTGCCGTTTGTAGCTTGCTAGCTTTGTGTTTAAATCTTGCTATCTTTGCGTTGCTAGTTTCCTAGCTTTCCGTTCCTAGCTTAATAGCTTTGCGTTGTTATTTTGCTAGCTTCCAGTTACTAGGTTGCTAGCTTTGTTTGCTAACTTGATATGTTTGTTTTGCTATCTTGCTAGATTTGCATTGCTTGCTTGCTTGATTTCTTTGCGTTTCTTGATTGCTAGATTTGTGTTGCTAACTTGCCAGTTTGCCTTGCTTGCTTGCTAGTTTTGCGTTGCTACTTTGCTAGCTTTCTGTAGCTAGCTTGCTAGCTTTGAATTGCAATCTTGCTAGCTTTGCGTTGCATGCTTGCTTGTTTTTTGCGTTTCTTGCTTCCTAGCTTTGCGTTGCTACCTTGAAGCTTGGGGTTGCTTGCTAGCTTTGCGTTCCTAAGTTGCATGATTGCTATATTTGCGTTGTTATCTCGCTAGCATTCGTTGCTATCTTGCTGCCTTTACGTTGCTAACTTGCTAGCTTTTCGTTGCTCTTATGCTAGCTTTGCTTTGCTATCTTACTAATTTTGCGTTGCTACTTTGTTAGCATTTCTTTGCAAGCTTGCTAGCTTTGCGTTCCTAGATGGTAGGTTTGC
>NW_019740600.1:0-393 GCF_002891405.2 Cryptotermes secundus | reverse complement strand
AAGTACTCACTCGCGCTAAACATGATGCACATGAAGAACACTGGCACCATCCAAAGGTTTTCCACAGGCACACTTTGCTCTACTCTTTCGTTTCTGGCAACTGCTAGAAACAGAGTGCCTGAAACGGCCTGTTTTCTCAATTCCAAGATTCAGTTTTTTCCCAAGTTGCGAAAGCTGCGCGTGCGAAATCCCTGAGGTCGGCATCTTGCCGGACATGCCTTGTCGCGCTAAGCGAAACCTGACCGGGTCTTTCCACTGATGCTTAAACAGTCTTTTCTAAAGACAATTCGATCGACTGCCAAGGAATGCGAGGAGTCGGCCGCGGTTCTGTCTCCTTGCCTTCCGGCAAGCCGTCTAACATTTCAACCTAAGCACACAATCTTACAAAAATTA
>NW_019740599.1:0-454 GCF_002891405.2 Cryptotermes secundus | reverse complement strand
CCTGCGGAATTGGCCAGTTTGTCGTACCGCGTTTTCATCCGGTCATTGGCAAGCTTCAGGTGCTGTCGTGCATAATTTTGGGTGTCGTACAGATGCTCCGCCAAGTCCGCTGCATAATCTGTTATGGGTAGTGTTTTGCCTGGGGGCACCCCAAACAGCAGGTCGCAAGGTAGTCGGAGCTCTCGTCCGAACACTAGGCTAGCAGGGGTCAGGCCTGTAGTGTCGTGGGTGGACGCTCTGTAAGCTAGGAGAAAGAGGGCTAACCTCTCATCCCAGTCCCTCTGGTGGGACGCGACGACCTTCCGCAAGTCTTCCTCGATGGTTTTGGCGTACCGTTCTACCATGCCATCCGACTGCGGGTGGAAGGGTGTTGTGGCAGTCTTGCTTACTCCCAGGCGTTGCAAAACCTCGTGCAGTAACTGAGATTCGAAGTTACGGCCTTGGTCACTGTGCA
>NW_019740598.1:0-1148 GCF_002891405.2 Cryptotermes secundus | reverse complement strand
AATTAATATTAATTACTGACTTCCATCAATATTCCATAATATTGTTAGAGACTAATGTCATAACAATTTAAAATGCGGCCAAAAAATTATGTTATCAATACTGATACCTTAAGGTAAATATTTTACCCTAAGATAACTTTATTAATAATTTTTTATTCCAACATAGTGTTGCGTTGAGTTTGCTGATGACTCAGCGCCAGCTGTCTCATTGCTACACTTCTGTAACCGCACCATTGAAATCCTTCCCCCCCTTTTTATTTCAGTAGTTTATAAAGTAGACAGTAAGAATTACGAAGGAACATAGGTTAAGACACAGTCAGAACAAGCAGATAGACCGAACTTGCGCGGACAAGGACATCTGTTATTCCTTGCGTCCAAGCATCTGGTGTTGTTTTGAAAAGGGCAGAAATGATACTTCAAGGAACCCCACTGAGTTTCTTTAGAAATTGAGAAGTTGACTTACAGCGGCAAGCCACTTTGAGAATTCGAGCAGTGACAGTCTCAACGAGTCGTAAGTCAAAAGTGGGAGTGCCAGGAGGTCATTAGCGACCCCTCATAAGTTGCATAGCTGTCAGTTTCCCTGTTTGGGATTTTAGGCCGAAACTACTTCTAAAACAATCGGTCATTGGCCGGAACAAAAATTAAGCCAACTCCTGTTATCTGAATCAGCCTATCCGGGAATTTAAGAGGAGAGAAGAGGCGGATACAATTCAGTTAGGATCTCTGGCTCGGCAGAGAGTGAAGTTTAAGATTAAGAGTCTGCTACAAACTTTCGAACTTGGCGGAGGTAAACCGCGCGATTATACTTGCGTGTTAAGCTAAATAATTTGAGCAAGTGCAACACCGGCTGCTTGGAAGCCGAAACTAGGCCTGATAGTGTGGATTTACACCTCCGAGTGACTGTAAGAAAACAATAAAGTGTTCCAGTGGTACAGTGCATTGTGTTTGTTAGAAGTGCTTCACCCTCACTTGTCCGAGCCTGACCCGTAGACGACCTGAGGAGAGACTCATCTAGTCAAACCCATAGCCAGCTTCCACACACTCACGCCTTCCCTCCTTTACAATGAATCGCAAACCGAACCTAGCTGTTTGCTGGCGCCCATACCATTAGGTCCCATCCTGAAATTCCAACCCCCGTAATCAGCAAC
>NW_019740597.1:939-1120 GCF_002891405.2 Cryptotermes secundus | reverse complement strand
TTTCTCAAGACAACCGACTCACAGATGGCGGTGAGGTTGCCAGGCCTAACGCATCGGCCGCCATTTACCACCAATATGAGACAATTTCGAGCTAACCAACCCCAGTCACAATAAACATAGACCAAAAACAACTGGAGAATGTGAAATGTTTTAAATATTTGGGTAGCTTGTTAACAGATGA
>NW_019740597.1:0-905 GCF_002891405.2 Cryptotermes secundus | reverse complement strand
TGGCAAAAGCTGCATTTAGCAAGAAGAAGAATCTTTTTACCAGCAAATTGGACTTAAATTTAAGGAAGAAACTAGTGAAATGCTACATTTGGAGCATAGCTGTGTATGGGGCTGAAACATGGACACTTAGGGCAGTAGATCAGAAACATCTGGAAAGTTTCGAAATGTGGTTTTGGAGAAGGATGGAGAAGATCAGTTGGACCGTATTATATGAGAAATGAAGAAGTGTTAATTAGAGTCAGTCAGCAGAGGAATATCCTACACGAAATAAGAAAACGGAAGGCTAATTGGATTGGTCATGTTTTACGCAGAAACTGCCTTCTAAAAGAAGTTCTTGAAAGAAAGATAGAGGGGCTGATAGAAGTGACCAGAAGACGAGGAGGAAGACGTAAGAAGATTCTGGATGACCTTGGGGACAGAAGAGGATATTTTCATTTGACGGAGAAAGCTCTAGATCGCATTAAGTGGAGGAATTGTTTTGGAAGAGACTTTGGACCTTTCGTCTGACAGATTACTGATGATGATGATGATGATTTCTGCTGCTCATATCTGTTAGATGCTGAGTCGACCTCAGGGTCATAGTGTGGTTGGAAGGATTATGTAAACTGAGAAATCCTATGACCTTGTCGGGGGGTCGAACCCGTGACCGTGCGTCTTGTAGCATAGTGCCTCAACCAACTACACGAACGCGTGCTCGTAATTATCTGTACATTGTATGTAAACTTAGGATTGAATTACATCAAATGCAGCAATGTTTCCTTAGTAACAAAATATTGCTTTTTCACGCCGTGGCCAGTGATGGCCAGCATGAGAAGGCAATTAACACTTCAGAGGAAATGCTTCACATGTAGTACGTGCACGTGTTATCTTGTAATGGTTAACATTCTAGGATTTAAAATTATGTT
>NW_019740596.1:0-373 GCF_002891405.2 Cryptotermes secundus | reverse complement strand
CAAGCAAGCAAACAAGCAACCAAAACTAGAAAAATTGCAACGAAAATATAGCAAGCTAGCAACGAAAATCTAGCAATGTAGAAACGCAAAACTAGCTAGCTACCAAAGCAAAGCCAGCAAGCAAGAAACGCAAAGCTATCAAGCTAGCAACGGAAAGCTACAAACCTAGCAACGAAAAAGCAGCAAACTAACAACGCAAAGCTAGCAAGCTAGCAAAGCAAAGCTAGCAAGCTATCAAAGCAAAGCTGGCAAGCTAGCAACGCAAATCTACGAAGCTAGGAACGCCAAGATAGCGAGTTAGCATCGCAAAGCTAGCAAGCTAATAACGCAAAGATAGTATGGCCGTCCAAGGGCTTCCAACCCTAGGATCGAG
>NW_019740595.1:0-2582 GCF_002891405.2 Cryptotermes secundus | reverse complement strand
CGAATCCCACACAAGACATGGATGTTTGGTGTGTGTATGCGTTTAATCTGTGCTTGTGTTGTCCTGCGTTTAGGCAGAGGCCTTGCGACGAGCTGATCGCTCGTCCAAGGAGCCCTACAGTCTGTAAAATAGAAAAAAGAACAACAACCTCGACACCGTAAAGGCATAAGAGGAACGGATGAGGTAACTAAAACATTATCCTGAAGCACTCCGCCATGAAGACGTTCGTCAGGCTGGACATATAGATGTGCCATTCTTAATGCTAGCCGTAGATGGAGGTGAGAGATCAGCTTCACTACCCGGCCGCTTTACCCCGTGGAAAGTTCCCGACAGCCATTATGCAGCAGAATCAGTGGGCCCCAGAACCGATGTGGACGCTGTAGAGTAAAGAAACCCTCCTTCACATGCAGAGAATGGAAGGGTAATTCCTCCTTCATCCAGGCCGTCGCCTATTCACTATACCAACTGAGCTATCCCGGCCCACAAGAAAAAGAGTAAAAGTAAACCCAGTGGCGTAGCATGACTACCGAAAGCAGGGAAGCAACTTTATATACGTGTATATAAATTTTTTCTACATATCCTATAGTTTCTATCTTCTATTTAAAAGAAAACAGCTAATAGTTTAATATGTATTCTAAATTTAAGGTAATATATTAAAATAACACATAATTATCAACACAATTTTATAGCCATCAAATGAGAGGGCTGTGAACCTGGAATATAATTAATGCTTACTTTATTGTTTATAATTCAGCTCGATTCTTCTGTTTTTCTTGGCAAACAGATCAATAACCTCATCTAGAAAAATGGGTTTGGACTGCAGTTTGTTTAGGAAGGACTTTTCAATGTTCATCAAAGCCAGTGATGACAACCTATCCTGGTTCTGCGAATTTCTAGTAAGCACGCTTAACTGCAAGGTCACAGATTATTCTACTGCAAACTGTGCCTTACATCTGACAACATTGCTGGAAGCACGAAGCTGGTAGCATACCATAGCGCATAGCTCACTTACACACAACACTGACATTGAGTCAGCCAGTTAACCCAGGGGAGGGTGGAAGCGAAAGACCTGCTGCTTCCGCGGGTGTTGCAGTTTAAATTTCCCTGCATTTTGGAAGAAAATAACTGATCTATCCTGATAAATTGTCTATGTAACACATTAAAACTTGCAATATTCTCATTATATGTAATATATGTTCTCAGATTAATTAATATTTTGAAGTATGAAATATTTTTTTGAAATTGAAAAATTGCCAGAAATGTTCTTGGTTGCTTTTCTATAGGGAAGCAATGCTTCCACCACATCCATGTACCCTACGCCCCTGAGTAAACCTATCCCTGTAACAGGCCATGGAGGCCCATAGGGTTGTGAGCTGTGGAGGTTTACACATTTTATAGACAATCGACTCATAGATGGCGGTAAGGTTGTCAGCCTTACGCGCCGAGCGCCTTTTACCTAACCTAACCTAACGCTTAGTTGAAATAAATCTTGCAGCTCACGGCGATGTGTTCCCTAATATAACCTAACCCTTAGAAGAAATAATCCCTGCAGCTAATGGTAATGTTCCCTAATCTAACCTAACCCTTAGAAGAAATAAATCTTGTAGCCCACGGTAATGTTCCCTAATTTAACCTAACCCTTAGAAGAAATAAATCTTGCAGCCCACGGTAATGTTCCCTAACCTAACCCAACCCTTAGAAGTAATAAATCTTGCACCACACGGTAATGTTCCCTAATCTAACCTAACCCTTAGAAGAAATAAATCTTGCAGTCCACGGTAATGTGTTCCCTAATCTAACCTAACCTAACCCTTAGAAGAAATAAATCTTGCAGCCTACGATAATGTGTTCCTTCATCTAACCTAACCCAACCCTTAGAAAAAATAAATCGTGCAGCCCACGGTAATGTGTTCCCTAATCTAACCTAACCTAACCGTTAGAAGAAATAAATCTTGCAGTCCACGATAATGTGTTTGCAGTATATTTCCTGGTAAACCGCATGCTATGGTGTAAATGTCCAGACAGACCGCAGTTAAGAGGTTAGCTTAGATTACGGAACACATTACCGTGGGCTGTAAGATTTATTTCTTCTAAGGGTTAGGTTAGGTTAGATTCGCGAAAACATTACCGTGGGCTGCAAGAATTATTTCTTCTAAGGGTTAGGTTAGGTTAGATTAGGGTACATTACCGTGAGCTGCAAGATTTATTTCTTCTAAGGGTTAGGTTAGGTAAGATTAGGGAACACATTACCTTGGGCTGCAAGATTTATTTCTTCTAAGGGTTAGGTTAGGTTAGATTAGGGAACATTACCGTGGGCTGCAAGATTTATTCCTTCTACGGGTTGGATTAGGTTAGATTAGGGAACATTACCGTGGGCTGCAAGATTTATTCCTTCTACGGGTTGGATTAGGTTAGATTAGGGAACATTACCGTGGGCTGCAAGATTTATTCCTTCTAAGGGTTGGATTAGGTTAGATTAGGGAACACATAACCGTGGGCTGCAAGACTTATTTCTCCTAAGGGTTAGTTTAGGTTAGGTTCTACCGTAAAAATGGAGGCAATACGTTCCTCAAAAACGTCGG
>NW_019740594.1:0-1312 GCF_002891405.2 Cryptotermes secundus | reverse complement strand
GTATTCCCAAATATCTGAACTGTGCCACGTTTTGAAAACATCTGTTTCCTATCTTTATGTCATAATTTTGCCCTGCTTTTTGGTGACAAGACAGTAACATAACTTGGTTTTCTCTGTGTTTACTTCTAGGACAACATCTTTACATGCGTAAATTAAAGATTGTGTGTTTTTCTTTATGGTAACTACATTAACGCCCACTAGATTCGTATCATCGGCATAGACCAACAGCTGATATGTCCCATTTAGTTTCAGTCCCACCTGGTTTCCCTGGACCTTCCTAATGGCATATTCTAAAGCGAAGTTGGAACGGAGTGGCGATAAAGCATCTCCTTGTTTTAGATCATTCTGGATAGGAAATTCATCAGACAAATGTTTACCTACACGGATTTTACTATACATTTCGTTAAAACACATTTTAATCAACCTAACTTGTTTCATAGGTATCCCAAACTTTATTAAAATGTTCTACAATACTTCCCTCCTAACTGAATCATAGGCTTTCTTGAATTTTCTGAATAGCGAATATATTTTACTGTCTCTAATCTGAGACTTCCCTTTTCGTCGCCTCCTACGACTCACACTGTCACAGTGGAGGTATTCGATTCCGCCTCCACACGAGTTAAAATTTTGTGATAATCTCAAAGTAAAAGTCACATTCCAACTGACGGTCAGTCAGTCAGCCTTGTTGTCTAGCACAATCTGGGGCTTATGGCCAGATATTTATTACTGCTTGACAGTTTCGGTCTTGTTGTGGAGCACCCTCTCTGATGAAGGACTGGTCTGTCTTTTGTCAGAGTCATTGGCTGCAGTAGTAAGTCATTTGTCATAATGTAAAGGATATTTACATTTTACATGATAAACATGTTAACAGATACCCCGGAAGTCGCCCTGGTGGCACGATTCTTTATTGACACAGATTAGGATGCATTATCCAAGTTTTTACTTTCGTTTTTAACTGAATTTCCTGGAATTTAATCTATACTTCTGTTTTTTACATTGTTGACATGTGCATGCTTGGCACAACATTTTCTATCATGTCTTTTACTGTGATTTTATTCTTATCTCCCACTGATGGAACCGGTTGTCGGTTGTTCATAGGTTGTTTTTTTTTACAGGCAGTTTTTTTTTCCAGTGATTGAGACTATCTCTTTCTAACGGGCCCAACTGAGTAGGTTTATCCTTCCCTACCTACCTGAAGACGGAGACAGATCCAGTCTCCGAAACGTCGTTGTCTTTAGTCTTTTACATAACAGACAATGGATGAAGTCCAAAAGAAGTACAGCATACACCATCGTCAGAATCCTTTCAAGTC
>NW_019740593.1:0-484 GCF_002891405.2 Cryptotermes secundus | reverse complement strand
CTAGCAACTCAAAGCAAGCAAGATAGCAACGCAAACCTAGCGAGCAAGCAACGCAAAGTTAGCAATCTAGCAAGGTAGCAACGCAAATCTAGCAAGCTAGCAGCGCCAAGCTAGCAAGGTAACAACGCAAAATTAGCAAGCTAGCAACGGAAAGCTAGCAAGCTAGCAAAACTAAACTAGCAATCTAGCAACGCAAAGCTAGCACACTAGCAACGCAAATCTAGCAAGCAAGCAAGCTTCCTACGCCAATTTAGCAAAATAACAACGCAAATGTAGCAAGCTTGCAACGCAAACCTAGCAAGAGAGCAACGCAAAACTATCAAGCAATCAACGCATATCTAGCAATGTAACAAGATAGCAACGCAAAGCTAGCTAGCTAGCAACGCAAATCTAGCCAGCTAGCAACGCCAAGCAAGCAATGTAGCATCAAGAACCTAGGAAGTGTCAACGTAATGCTAGCAAGCTAGCAACCCAAGGCTACCAA
>NW_019740592.1:0-427 GCF_002891405.2 Cryptotermes secundus | reverse complement strand
TTGTGTTGCTGGCTTGCTAGGTTTGCTTTGCTAGCATGCTATCGTGGTGTTGCTAGCTTGACAGCTTTGCGTTGTTAGTTTGCTAAATTTCCGTTACTATCTTGCTGNTAGATATTCGTTTCTAGCTTGCCAGCTTTCCGTTATTAGCTTGCCTGTTTGCGTTGTTATCATGCCAGCTGTGTGTTGCAAGCTTTCCAGCTGTGCGTTGCTACCTTCCCAACTTCGCGTTGCTAGCTTGCCAGCTTTGAGTTGCTAGCTTGCTAGGTTTGCGTTGGTAGCTTGCTAGCTTTCTTTTCTAGCTTGCTAGCTTTGTGTTGCTAGCTTGTAAGATATGCGTTGCAATCTTGCTAGATTTGCGTTGCTTGCTTGCTTCCTTTCCTAGTTTAACGTTTCTTGCTAGCTAGCTGTGCATTGCAAGCTTGCTAAC
>NW_019740591.1:0-773 GCF_002891405.2 Cryptotermes secundus | reverse complement strand
CTGAGAAATTCATCCCTTTAATAGCCAAAGCCGAAGCCATTCTCTGTGTTTTATTGGAACCCTTCAGCATTTTTGGAACCCATCTTGCACAAAATTTGTGATTGCCTAGCCTAACTGTGATGATCTCATAGAAAAGAATGTGTGAAGTTAGTGGCAGTTCACATGTAAGTTCTGAAACTGTGAAATTTTTTGGTCAGCACTTTGAACAAGATCATCACACACACTACAAGTGCCAGCCACTTTACTCCTTTGTTAACATTTATTCATCCAACTTAGAACATTCTATGCCATTGTCTTACAGTTCCTTCACTCATTACAGTTTGGCAGTAAACCACATGTAATTCACAATGGATTTCCACAGCACTCATGTTTTTGCATGAAGCAGATAACAGCACAAATTTTGTAACTGTCAGGATTTGCAATTGCAGGACACATCATAACTCATTCTGTAGAGACAAGAGAACACAGTAAGTGAGCAGTTATGTGATGGTTTACAAGGCAATGAGTCATGTGATGCTACCTTGCATGCATGAACTCTCTCCTGCTTTTAGTTGTCTAAAATAAAGAGTGGTTAATTTCTGAATAGCCCTCATGTGTATACAGCCCCCATTTAATTTCCCTTGAATTAAGTTTTCCTTCATGTTCTCATCCACTTCCATTTCAAATGTAGTAAGTTCAAAATCTGGATTTTGTGGTGTAGGTATAATGGCATGGCAGGAAATGAGATTCATTCTGTTCCCTTCAATACCTGCATATACCAGAAGCATCAAAAT
>NW_019740590.1:330-1154 GCF_002891405.2 Cryptotermes secundus | reverse complement strand
GCTAACAAGACACTATCTTACCTTGATCGTCGAAATTTTTGAGCATAAGATAAAACAATAGGTGACTAGGCCAAGATGACGTATACAAGACGAGCGCTTTTGCTGGCTGCCGAGCCACAACTAACGCTATCGTCCACAACATGCTGGATGCGTTTATCTATAGAAGTGTTTAGTGATGACGTCACGCTGCCATGATGGACCATTAAACAATTTCCGTAGCAGCCGTTGTTAAGCCGGGTTTACAGGGGTCAAGTTGTGGGTCAAGTATCTTGCCTCCGCACTTGCACGGTTTTGTTCTACTTGACTTGACTTAACTACGCGTGTTTTCACGTAGTTCAGTAGTTGTTCAAGTGGTTTTGAAACATGGCTGCAAATCGTGTTGAGAAAGCTGGTAATATTAGCCCTGCTGGCCTGCTCACTTGTGTCATCTCTTGTTTTTACTGGTAAAGTCAGCGGTCAAGTAGGCTATCAAGTGGTAAAATTCGTGGTGGGGGCAGCCACCGTGCAGAACTACTTGACTTGTCTCGCTACTTGACGCAAGTCGGTACTTGACTTGGCTGGAACTGTTTACACAATGCAAGAAAAATATTCTAATTAACTTTACCGCTCTACATGACCGTTTACTTGACCCGTGTAAACCCGGCTTTACGGATGGTTATATGCCGGAAGAAAAATTTCTGTCGTAACTAGGAACGCGTTTTTTATATAATTTCATTTATGTCTATTGAGTCCTCATTACCCCCAAGAATTTCATTTTTACCCCACTTGGGGTAATACCCCGGTTCGCCGACCACTGTGCTAAGGCAATCGGTAGCTGCACTCTT
>NW_019740590.1:0-307 GCF_002891405.2 Cryptotermes secundus | reverse complement strand
GCTCCAAATCAATGACACAACTTCCACTATTAATAGATTGTTTACTTATTAGAAAGCGAAACTTTGCAACTTTCTTCGCGAACGTAAGGAGTAACATGGCCCCTAATATTACTAAAATTTAACACTCCGAAAATGAAAACCGATTACTTTAGACAGCCGTAAGGACTGCAGCCGAATCATGTCTGACCCCGATTAATTTAAGACGCCAATTCTCGAAGAGACGTGTCTTGCGTGAGCGTCGCTTCATGCCCCAGAAAGATCGGAATTGATGATATCCCCTCCCAGACAAGAATTCGTCTGCAACTGG
>NW_019740589.1:0-547 GCF_002891405.2 Cryptotermes secundus | reverse complement strand
ATCTTCGTTGTAGAAGATTGGGCTGTCTCACTGGTATCTGGAAACTTTTTGGGGCCTCCTTCTTCAGGGCAGAACATGGGATGTTAGCCGTGTAGTCTGTTAGATGTCTGCATGAAGGAATCTGAAGCCACCATTAAAGTTTGAGAGGAAACTGCTGTCACTATCTTTATGGTATGGGACTGCACCTGCACGTTGTGCATTTGATATACCCTGCTGTTGTAAGACCCATAATTACATACGGTGCCAAAGTATGGTGGCCCAGAGTTAGACTCAAGACAAACAAGGCAGAACTTACCCAAGCAAGCCAATCTTTGCAATTTGCTATCACAGGAGCAATTCGAACATCTCAAACAGCTGCACTGGAGATACTCATTGGACTTCCCGCACTGCATATAAAGTTGGAGGCAGAGACCAGGTCAGGAGTCTACCGTCTCCAGCGCAGTGATCAATGGAAACCTAAATCCGATAGTTTTGGACATGCAATCATAACTCAGGACATGGGAAAAGAACCCATATTACAAATGGGGTCTGATAAAGTGGTACTGAG
>NW_019740588.1:0-512 GCF_002891405.2 Cryptotermes secundus | reverse complement strand
GCAGTTACAAAGGCGAAATTTTGTGAAATGCAGCATTTATGACCTAGCAAACCGGCCTTTCCCAGTCGAGGCAGGAGGGATGCAAGTGTAAATGGGGTATTCTCCTATTGTACTCAGTCTTACTATAAGGTATATACATCACATTCTTTCTTGGAGGGCTTAGAAGTATTCTATTTATATGTGTGGAGGGCGTTATAAGACTTCAGTTTGACTTTACAATGCCTAAAGTGAGCACATGTAGTTCAAGGAGCGCAAAGTTGCGTAGTTTTGTACAGGAGTTTGGTGAAAAAGTGTTTAGTACCGATGGCAAGATATTTAATTGTAACTTGTGTGGCGTGAAAGTTATTGCAGAAAAGAAATTTACTGTGCAGCAGCATTGTAAAACTTTTAAACATGGTAAATGTTTAAGCAGATTATCTACAAAGGATAGCAGACAACGTTTGTTGTATAAAAACAATTCCACTAACTCTTCTTCTTCTTCTCCTTCACCTTCACCTTCTTCAACGAACAAT
>NW_019740587.1:278-485 GCF_002891405.2 Cryptotermes secundus | reverse complement strand
AATTGTGTGCAATACTGCATTATGTTTGGAGATGCTACATGGATGTTAGTAGCCCTTGAGACTGGGTTATATCCTGACATCAGAGAAATGGGATTTAGTGTAAGTCTATCAGAGAACCTAGCTACCAGTGTACATCAGCAAAGCATAACCATTGACACACAAGTACTGGGACTGCTTCCTTCATTTCAGATTATCCATGTTTTTTTT
>NW_019740587.1:0-177 GCF_002891405.2 Cryptotermes secundus | reverse complement strand
TTGGCAGGGGAAACTGAAGTACTCGGAGAAAACCTGCCCCATCGCCACTTTGTCCACCACAAATCCCACTTGACCAGACCCGGGATCGAACCTGGGCGGCCATGGTGGGAAGCCAACGACTAACCACTTGAGCAATTATCCATGTTAAATGATGCTGATCATGACCAAATACATGAC
>NW_019740586.1:0-952 GCF_002891405.2 Cryptotermes secundus | reverse complement strand
TATTTATACAATGTCTTATCTTAAGCACGTAAACAAATATGTTTTTGCTTACAAAATCATAGTACATACGACAGGAACGGAGTGCATAGGAAGAATTTAGTTGAAAATTCAATCGTTTTGTTCGGACTGCTGAATAACATCCTTTTCGTTTATTCATATCTTCCTGTATATGTGACTGAGAATTACAGTGCTTTAACATCATGAATCTCCATATGAGGACATCGGTCCTCTATCAAAGCGGTAAATAAATCTTATGAAATTACATAATGTACATTTTCAAGAGAAATAATATGCTTATATATTGATATTTATACAATGTCTTATCTTAAGCACGTAAACAAATATGTTTTGCTTATAAAATCATAGTACATACGACAGGAACGGAGTACATAGGAAGAATTTAGTTGAAAATTCAATCGTTTCGTTCGGATTGCTGATTAGCATCATATTTGTTTGCTCATACCGTCTTCTACATTTGACTGAGAATGACAGAATTTTAAGAACATGAATCTCCCGACTGGTACATCGGCTCTTTATCACAGCCGCAAATATTTTTTGAATTTCCAAAATATACGATTTCAAATTAAATTATATTCATATATATAGATTTTTATACAATGTCTTCTAATAAACACGTAAACAATTGTGTTTTTTGCTTATAATATCATATCACATATGACAGGAACGGAGTAAAATGAATTTTTCAGTTGAATATTGAATCTTGTTTTGCACTGCTGAATAGAATAGTATTTGTTTGCTCATATCTTCTTTGATATGTGACTGACAATGACAGTCTTCTAAGAAAATGAATTTCCCGATGGGGACATCTGTCTTTATTCCCAGCCGTAAATAAATTTTTTGAAATTACCAAAAGTACAATATTATATTTCAGCATCCTGTTACACTAACACAATATATATGGATAAATACCGTCTTAAGTGCAACAAATTTT
>NW_019740585.1:0-659 GCF_002891405.2 Cryptotermes secundus | reverse complement strand
AATATGCACTCATAAAATCTAATTCACTCTCTATCCATATAACCATTAAACACACTTTTTGCAAATCACTGTACATACTTCACACGAGATTATTAATAACAGTACTAGAATAACCTCAAACACATATTTTCTTTCACTTCACACCCACTATTCTTATATGCACTTAATTTCGTTAAATCAAAAAAGGCACGTTATGGTGTAGTCTTCCGTCACACGTACTTCAGCTTGATGGGTCAGATGGAAAACAATTCCATTTCGTTGTGGAACAGAGGAAACACAAGTTTGTCAAATTTGGTGCACTCGCCATTACTCGGTCCAGGATAATACATATTGAAGCCTACCATTTGCACTATCTCAATGAATATTTCAATATATACTTTCAGGCAGATAATTAATCACAACTGGAACATGCATGTATATAAACATACACATATAACACCGCCTTATTATTTATAAACACATCTTCATACCAGGAAAGAAACCTACCTTCATCTTGTATACCGGATATTTACGTCACAGTGACAGGGCAGCCAACCGCTTAACATGACTGAAACAGAAATATTCCATTATCAGTTTCATTACAGGACGGTAATTTTTCACACTATTTTTTACCAATTTTCGTGTATAATTTATATTCTACTTCCTATTCAGAAGGGAAA
>NW_019740584.1:0-391 GCF_002891405.2 Cryptotermes secundus | reverse complement strand
TTTGTGACATAGCTAAGGCCTTTGACTGCGTTAATCATGATCTTCCGTTAATGAAACTGCAGTACTATGGAGTGCAGGGTGTGTTATTGCAATGGTTTAAATCTTACCTCCAATATAGGAGGCAAAGACTGGAATTAAATTATATAAATAACAAATATTATTCTAACTGGGAAATTGTTGGATGTGGTGTGCCTCAGGGATCGGTATTGGGACCCTTACTATTTAATATATACATAAACGATTTCCCCCTTGAAATAAGTAAAATTTCGGAAGTTATCATGGTTGTAGGGGGCACGCGGTAGCGCAGTTGGTTGAGAGGCTATGCTACAAGCCGGAAGGTCGTGGATTCAAGTCCCAGTGAGGTCATTGGATTTTTTTCAGTTGACCTAAT
>NW_019740583.1:0-469 GCF_002891405.2 Cryptotermes secundus | reverse complement strand
TTGCAAGAGAGTAACGCAAAGCTGGCAAGCTAGCAACGGACGGATTGCAAGCTAGCAAAGCATATTTTGCATGCTAGCAATGAACGAAAAGCAAGCAAGCAACAAAGCAATGTAATACATTATATGCGGCAAAGCTAGCAAGCTAGCAACGCAAAGCTAGCAAGCTGGAAACGCAAAGCTAGCAAGATTGTAACGCAAGCTAGCAAGCTAGAAACGAAAGCTAGCAAGCAAGAACAGCAAAGCAAGCAAGCAAGCAAGCAAGCAACACAAAACTAGCCAGCTAGCAACGCAATCTAGCAAGCTAGCAACGAAACCTTGCAAGCAATAAACGCAAAGGAAGCAAGGGAATCAAAGCTAGCAAGCTAGCCAAGCAAATCTAGCAAGCTAGAAACGCGAAGAGGGCAAGCTAGAAACGCAAACCTGACAAGCTAACAACGCGAATCTGGCAAGCTAGCAAAGCAAAGATAGC
>NW_019740582.1:0-391 GCF_002891405.2 Cryptotermes secundus | reverse complement strand
CTCAAAGCAAGCAAGCTAGAAAATCAAAGCTAGCAAGCTAGCTACCCAAAGATAGCAAGCAAGAAACGCAAAGCAAGCAAGCAAGCAACGCAAAGCTAGCAAACTATCACCGCAAAGCTAGAAAGCTAGCAAGGCAAAGCTATGAAGCTAGCAACGCATATCTAGCAACCTAGCAAGCTAGCAACGCAAACCTAGATATCTAGAAACACAAAATAGGCAAGCTAGCAAGGAAGGAACGCAAAACTATCAACGTGGCAACGCAAACTATCTTGTTAGCAACGCAAGACTAGCAAGATAGCAAAGCAAAGCTAACAATAAAGCAACGCGAAGCTAGCAAGCAAGAAAGGCAAAGCTAGCAAGTTAGCAACGCAAAGCTGGCAAGCTAGCAACG
>NW_019740581.1:0-851 GCF_002891405.2 Cryptotermes secundus | reverse complement strand
GCGGACATTTAATTAACTGCAAGGGGAAACAATTTTAATTGCACTGTAGGACTGTCTTTTGTAACCAGTGCCTCAGCGATATGTTTGGGTATTCAGTAACTGAACGTCAAGACCACTGATATATGCAAACTTACATATATTGTGAGACCATGTAGCCTGGTAGGTGGATACCTACATTTTTCCTCTTCTGAGAATAAATATTTGTTTCTACCTACCAGCATGCGCGATGTCATAGACCAGGAGACCACAGTAGGACACCTTACCACTGTGAGAATCTCAAATCGTATTATTGTGGCATGTTTGCTCAAAGCAAGAACTTTAAAACCAGAAGAGACAATCGTTGCTAGGGAACGGCTTTGCAAACGCCCGTTGCTAGGCAACAGCTTCGTATGCATGCAACAATACCCGAACCATCGCTATGCAACAGTGCAGGAACTGTTAGAAGCGGTGTTTTCGGCGCGTTCCTTGTCAAGGCTTTATATAACGGGGACCAGCTATCAGTCAGTGGTCATGTGACTAAGCTGCCGTTGTAGCACAAGTAAGACAGGCATGATCTACTTTCCAAAGCCTGGATTGACATGGGATTTGTATATAATGCAAAAGGAAGAATCTTCAATAATATGCTACATGTGCGATACGTACACTTGAAAAAGGCGAAGACTGTTTGTAAGAGGCAAATCCATCCTCTCGTCAGAGAGAACTCACGTCAGGGCTAGGACCGCAAGGGTTCAGTTGCCAAAAAAGATCTCTGTTCGTGTGCCTCAAAGGGGCTTGGCGCCATGCCAAACTGATTGGCGGTAAACCGTCAATCATAAAGTAACTCAGTACTCTGAATTCTGCAGGGAGGCAGT
>NW_019740580.1:543-1030 GCF_002891405.2 Cryptotermes secundus | reverse complement strand
TTCTTCGTATTTATTCTGTTAAGTTGATTTCCAGTTACGTCTCTCTAAGACGATAAGCACTTCGATGTTTTACGCGAACCCGTTGACGAATTGAAGTAAGGTAAGATGATTAGGGCAGCACCAACATTGTAACTTTCGACTCACGTACAAGTTACACAGAACCGAAAGTTCGGTTAAGCACTGTCATACACTCGCCCTTCCTATAACAGAGCGCATTTAAACGGAGCAGTGAACAGAAGCTGCACCGCCATCTCTCACCAGATAAAGCAAACATCTTCACAGATATCTGAAGGATGTGACGCTACGCAGTCTGGTAGCAAGTTAGCACCGTTTCGGAACAAAATGTTGCCTCAATTTTCAGATTCGATCCAGAAGTTGGATTTGAGGCTCTCTTGCGGAGACTATGAACAATACTGTCCTTTCTGATGTACGCCGTGTAGTCTGGTAGAACTGTAAGAACGTTTCGTGTTAACCTTCGCCTTCGCCA
>NW_019740580.1:0-209 GCF_002891405.2 Cryptotermes secundus | reverse complement strand
AGCCTTTCCCACTGACACTTTGTCAACCACAAATCCCACATGACATTACCTGGACTTGAACCGGGGCCGCCCCGGTGGGAAGTCAGAAACTAACCGCCTGAGCTATATATGCTAAGGCCCTTAACCAAAGTAACTATAGAAAACATATTACTCATAATGGCAACAGTCCCCTTTCCAGGAATATACTGGGATACTTCCACTGTGATAAG
>NW_019740579.1:0-531 GCF_002891405.2 Cryptotermes secundus | reverse complement strand
AGCTTGCTATCTTTGCGTTCGTAGCTTACTATCTTTGCGTTTCTAGCTTGCTAGCTTTCCTTTGCTAGCTTGTTATATATGCGTTGCTAGCTTGCCAAATTTGGCTTGCTAACTTGCCAGGTTTGCCTTGCTAACTTGCCAGTAAGCGTTGCTAGCTGGCCAGATTTGCGTTGCTATCTTGCTATCATTTCGTTCCTTTCTTGCTTTGCGTTGCTAGTTGGCTAGATTTGCGTTGCTAGTTTTGTAGCTTTGCGTTGCTTACTTGCTTTGCTTTTTTGCTGGCTAGATTTGCGTTGCTAGCTTGTTAGCCTTTCGTTTATAATATGATAATTTGCGTTGCCAGGTTGATAGGTTTGCGTTCCTACCTTGCTAGCTTGGCGTTGCTAGCTTGCTAGTTTGTGTTGCTAGATAGCTAGCTTTGCGTCGCTATCTTGCTAGATATGCGTAGCTAGCTTGCTAGCTATCTTGTCAACTTTGCTTTGCTAACTTGACAGCTTTGCGTTCCTAGCTTGCTAGCTTTGCGTTGCTATC
>NW_019740578.1:0-703 GCF_002891405.2 Cryptotermes secundus | reverse complement strand
TATAAGGGGGCACGCGGTAGCGTAGTTGGTTGAGGCATTATGCTAGAAGCAGAAAGGTCGCGGGTTCGATTCCCTATGAGATTGATTTTTTCAATTTACCTAATCCTTCCAGCCGCACTATGGCCCTGGGGTCGACTCAGCCTCTAACAGAAATGAGTACCAGGAATCTTCCTTGGGGGTAAAGGGCGGAAGGCGCATAAGGCTGACAATCTTACCGCCATCTGTGAGCCGACTGTCTAAAGAAAATGTGGAAGCCTCGACGTCTCACAACCCTATGGGCCTTCACGGTCTGTTACAGGGATAGCTTTACCTTACAAATTGTAAGAATTTCTATGGAAACAAATAACGAACACGAAGAACTGGTGTCTGACCAGTAATATTGGAAGTTCAAAACTATAAAAGAACTCCCTGATTTTAGTACGCAAGCGAACTATACCGACCGAGAGACCGTCGCTTCTCGGCGAAGTTTGTACCAACTTTAGCGGATGAATGGTGTCGCGTGGTCAGCGCAACGAATCCCTAAGGCCGTTAATTTTGGTTTTCTAGACCGGAGCCGCTATTTCCTTGAAATAGCTCATCAATTATCCTCACGAGGCTGAGTGGACCCCGTTCCAAACACACTACTTCTCAGGAAAGAATCTAGTAGCGCCGGAAATTTAACCCCGACCTCTGGATCTGTAGCCAGGAACTCTGACCACTAGAC
>NW_019740577.1:0-438 GCF_002891405.2 Cryptotermes secundus | reverse complement strand
CCGTATGATTCAGTTAAGAGGGAAGTACTGTACAATATTCTGATATAGTTTGAGAGACCCGTGAACCTAGTTAAGCTGATTAAAATGTGTTTAAATGAAACTTATAGTAAACGTCGTATTGGTAAACATTTGTCTGATAAATTTCCTGTACAGAATGATCTAAGACATGGAGATGCCTTATTGCCACTCCTTTTCAACTTTGCTTTAGAATATGCCATTAGGAAGGTCCAGGAAAACCAGGTGAGACTGAAATTAAAAGGGACACATCAGCTGTTGGTCTATGCCGATGATGTGAATCCACTGGGTGATAATATCGATACCATAAAGAAAAACACACAAACTTTAACTGATGCAAGTAAGGAGGCTGGTCTAGAAATAACACAGAAAACTAAGTATATGTTGCTGTCTCATGACCAAAATGCAGGGCAAAATCATGAC
>NW_019740576.1:0-711 GCF_002891405.2 Cryptotermes secundus | reverse complement strand
AGGTAGGGGTCAACATGTCACAATATCAATTATTTTGTGTAAGGCTTCACTCTAAATTCAGGAATTTTAACAGATTCTTTGACGATTTACATAAGATTTCAGGAAGTTTAAAGAAATTTTCAACGATTCGAAGGTAATATAAGGAATTTTTATTTAATTTTGAAAGAATTCAAAGAAATCAATATAATTTTAAAATAAAAATCTTTGTTTTTTCAAGTTAAAATAAATAATTTCAACCAATTTATAAAATGGTTCACTCAAATTAAGGAATTACTTTAAATTTCTGATAATTGATATTATTTAATGAATTTTAATAAATTTGTATACATTCAAAATTAATTTAAGGAATTTTATCCAAATTTTGAACGAACTCAACATATTTTATGAGAAGTTTCCGAAAACTAATTGACGACTTTACGTTAATATAAGAAATATATATATTGTGACATGTTGAGCTATGGATGACTCCCCTCCCCCCCGGCAGCCGTGATGGGCCGAGCGAAGCCGAAGTGAGCCGAAGTTAGCCGAGTCCTAGCATCCTGGTCGCTATGCAAAGCGAGTCAACATCGATGACGTCACCAAGGGTACCGCGGGTTGCTAGGCAGCGCGGGTAAACAGGATTGCGAGAAACGACGGTAGTAACAGCGTTTACTACCGCTAGCGTTCCTAGAAACACAGCGCCAGGCAACAAGGGTGCCTATTACGTGGCCG
>NW_019740575.1:0-714 GCF_002891405.2 Cryptotermes secundus | reverse complement strand
TGGCCATTATCTCCGTAACCGTTCAACTTTGGACATAAGTGTTTTCAGTTATATCGGCATAATTTAACATAAGGAACACCCTCCCAAAGTCTGGCACATTGCACCTGGGACAGCCTGTATATGGGGCATGGAGGTAAAGCTACATAATCATGAGTGTTGACACTGACTGGGCTGTACCAACTTTTCATGCCAAGAGTCTAAACAATGAATATAAAAGTTAAAGAACCCAAAGAATTACATTCAAGCTCACATTTATTATACTCACCCTTTGCAAATTTTGGTGGACAGTTCTCTAGACACTGCTCAAAGAGATCTCTTGCTCTTTCAAGCTTTGTTCCACCATAACGTTTCAGGAACTTTGTCAGGTATGTGTTCCATATATCATAAACATTGGGCCATTTAAACAATGCTATTCCTTTCTCATATGCCTGCAACATAATAAAATATTAAAACAAATAGTTCTCTATAAGGCAGCTTTTCTCCACCAGCTGATGCATCACATTTATCATACTGATGGTCAGCTGGACAGGACTTGTCTCAATATTAAGAATTTCCATTAATGATTAATAAGAACATACATAACCATAAAAGTATTCTTTTTGGAATAACCAAGCTTTGTTTTTACTATGGTGGGACTAGTAACTTTTTTTCTTCTGACAAAATTTCTGGGATGCAAGAGGCTCAGAATCACTGGTGTAAGGTATATTTTAAATG
>NW_019740574.1:0-409 GCF_002891405.2 Cryptotermes secundus | reverse complement strand
TAGGTGTTTCTAAGAGTGGTTCCTTTACAGGATCTTTATTCACTGCTGCTTGCAACGTGGCCACGGCATCAATACTTCCAAGGTCCTCCTGTATGTTGGTCAGTGGATGATAGCAATTTTCGGTTGACATAAGTTGGATCTGCTGGAAATCATCCTTATTGTCGTACTTATTCAGTATCCTATGGTGATGGCAGGGTGGCTGTGTCTTTGGGGGGGACATATCATAGACCAGGGATGCGTTCAGACACAGCTTTGGAGCACCTCCTCGTGGTCCTGCTGGGCAACGACAGTCCTGGGGGGTCTACATTAGTGTGAACCTCCGGGGCTGGTGGCCGAGTTTCCATAAAGGGCAATGGCCATTTGGCCAGAGCCTCCCACGCGGCGGCATAATGACTCTTGGGTTTCATTA
>NW_019740573.1:306-419 GCF_002891405.2 Cryptotermes secundus | reverse complement strand
AATGTGTTTAAACGAAACGTATAGTAAAGTCCTTGTAGGTAAACAGTTGTCTGATAAATTTCCTATCCAGAATGGTCTAAAACAAGGAGATGCTTTATCGCCACTGCTTCTCA
>NW_019740573.1:0-256 GCF_002891405.2 Cryptotermes secundus | reverse complement strand
CAGTATTGGGACTAGTGGAGGGCTCTTGTGAACACGGTAATGAACGTTCGGGTTCCATAAAATGCTGGGAAGTTCTTGAGTAGCTGCAGAATTGGCAGCTCCTCCAGAAGGGCTCAGCTCCATGAGTAAGTAAGTAAGGCTAAAGAATGGTGTATTCGTAATTGTTGCTCTTAGAGAGAGAGCACTAAGGAAATTGTTATTTTACCATTACATGCATGGGTTTGAGTCCAGAGCAGTGTACTTCCCACCCCTTCCT
>NW_019740572.1:0-724 GCF_002891405.2 Cryptotermes secundus | reverse complement strand
ATGGAATTGTGTCCTAATTATTGACGATTTCTATTATATATTAGGAAAATTTAAGTAAATTCTGATTGATATTATATCATTTTAAAGAATATAAAACAGGTTTGAAAAGATTTCAATGTAATGAATGGAATTTTTAAAAAATATTTATTCCAGATTTCAAGTAATTATAAAGAATTTCAATAAATTGTCAAAGATTCCACTTTAATATACGGAAATCTATCCAATTTTTCTAACGATATTGAATCATGAATTAATTTCAATCATATATTGTAGGAATCCATGATAATTAAAATAATTTTAAGCTAAATTTTACTTTCTTCAACCTAATTCATATAATTTTAAAGAAAATGTTTTCAAGATTTTAACACAATATAAATAATGTAAATTATTTTGTGAAAGGTTTTACAATAATTCTGTGAATTCTAGCAGATTTGTTGACGATTTACATTATATTTCCGGAAATATGTAAAAAAATTAGGATCATCCGCAATTAGTTTAAAGAATTTTAATTGAATTCTGAACGAATTCAATGAAATATATGTAATTGTAACCTAAATTATTTGAAATGTTCACGTTAAAATGAGGAATTTCAAAGAATTTGTAAAAGATATCACTCTAATTTAAGGAATTCCTTTAAATTTCTGATTATTTCTGTATTATGTAAGAAATTTAATAAAAAGTTCTGAAAATCTATGTTAATTAAAGAATTTAAACAAATTATGAA
>NW_019740571.1:858-974 GCF_002891405.2 Cryptotermes secundus | reverse complement strand
CCTAGCTAGCTTGCTAGATATGCGTTTCTAGCTTGCTAGATTTGCCTTGTTAACTTGCTAGCTTTGGGATGCTAGCTTGCTAGCTTTGCGATGCTAGCTTGCTAGCGTTGCTAGCT
>NW_019740571.1:0-726 GCF_002891405.2 Cryptotermes secundus | reverse complement strand
GCTTGCTAGGTTTGCGTTTCTAGCTTGCTAGCTTTGCGTTGCTAGCTTGCTAGCTTTGCGTTGCTAGCTTGCTAGCATTGCTTTGCTAGCTTGCTAACATTGCGTTCCAAACTTGCTAGTTTGGCGTTGATAGCTTTCTAGCTTTGCGTTTCTAGCAAGCTAGCATTGCGATGCTAGCTTTATAGCCATGCGTTGCTAGCTGGCTAGCTTTATCGTTGCCAGCTTGATAGGTTTGCATTGCTACTTTGCAAGCTTGGCTTTCCTAGCTTACTAGCTTTGCGTTGCTAGATAGCTAGGTTTGCGTTCCTAGCTTGTTAGCTTTGTAGATATGCGTTGCTAGCTTGCCAGCTTAGCGTTGCTAGCCTGCTAGCTTGCTAAATTTGCGTAGCTAGCTTGCTAGGTTTGGAATATATCCTTGCTATCTCCGTGCGTTGCTAAATTGCTAGATTGCTAGATTTGCATTGCTAGCTTGCTAGCTTTGCGTTGCTAGCTTGCTAGCTTTCCGTTGCTATCTTGCTAGTTTGTTAGATATGCGTTGCTAGATTGCTATGTTTCCGTTGCTAACTTTCCAAATTTGCGTTGCTAGCTTACCTGTTTACATTTCTAGATTGTCAGCTTTGCTTCTTTAGCTTTCCAAATATGCGTTGCTAGACTGCCAGCTTTGCGTTGCTACCTTGCCAACTTTCCGTTGCTAGTTTGCTAGGTTGCTAGATATGCGTTGCTTAC
>NW_019740570.1:0-791 GCF_002891405.2 Cryptotermes secundus | reverse complement strand
TGTGCAATTTATCTATCACAGACAAGTCTCAAAGTGCCAACTTCTAAGTGTCTCGATCTTGAGTATGTACTTCTAGATGTGACTTTCGAATTTTCACTGTTATGTATTTACTTAAAGTAAATCATGTGTCAAAAAGTAAAAACATAAAACTGAAGGTCTGCATTGAGATATGTTGATCACCAATCCTTGAACCACTGGCATTGCAGTCTCAACACAAGATTCTGAGCGACTAGTATTACAGATCATAATGGTTAACTGTTCTGTTGTTGCATGAGTACAGGAACTTATTTTTAAGTCTAAGCTTTCAGTTTAGTTCCAGTGTCATACAGTTTATCTTTAGACTTAACCACTTTCATCTTTTCTGTTCAACTGGCATGGAACCTGTAGCATTATACGTATATTGTTGAACCACCTGGAACTGTAGAACCCAGATATTTACAGCAAAACTGGTCATATCTTCTCCGTGTCAGATGCTTGATAAAAATAATCTCATAATAAGCATACTTCATATGATCACAGCATAAATGCATTGACATGTGTACAATTATGTACATACTTCCCACTCATGGCTAAGGTATTTAGTGGCAACACATACCAGTGCTTCATATACTCAAGACCAGATTTCTTTTAATGAGTACACTTAAACCATTGCTATTTTTCTTACTGTTCTCTCCATTTTACCAGAAAATTGTTTACTACCTCTTAAACTGATATTTTGTGAACAGGCACAAAAATTCAAACACTCAGAGAACATTAAAGCAGCATATTTAGTATCAGTGTAAAAAAAAAAA
>NW_019740569.1:0-836 GCF_002891405.2 Cryptotermes secundus | reverse complement strand
TAACGTGGGCAAAAGATGGTTTTAGAAATATAAACAAAAGGAAAGGAAAAACTGAAAAGAATGAGAAGGCAAAGAACCACGTCGATAATGTAGTTTCACTGCCACTTTTAGGAACCGTAAGTATTAAGGAGAAACTTAGTGAGGCATACAGACTTTCAATCAATGAGCATAATATAAAGGTTAAAAAGAATGGATTTCATTTTTAAATGAATAGATTAAGCTTGAACTGTAACAATTTAGGTTAAGGTAAGTAAATAATGTATGATTTTTGTTCTTTTGGGATTTTATCAAGTTCCTGGATAAATTTCCTTTTCATACAGTTTGTTTCCTTTTATACAATATTAAAAAAAGGCTACAAATTTTCTGCAGCAGCACCCCCACTAATTTTAGCTACGAGCCGCCACTGATCTCGAGTAACATTTCAGTACTCCACTCCCCACTAATCGATTTAAAAAACTTTCAGTATCTCCTGGAATTCCTACTCCGTTTCTAACTCCACTTGTATTTTTAGACGGCCGTGATATTAGACATTCACCCGTAGGGTGAGATCATCAAAGTTTCAGATTGGGAGAAAAAGAAGAAGATAACTTTTTACTGTTAAGAGGGAAATATTACGATATTTTGTTTGTGGGGAAGGGATATGCATACTCTCATATACGTGTATATATGGAACTGGTGAAGTTAGCCTCCATTCAAAGGTACTTTTGCAGCGATTAATAATAACAGAGGTATGGAAATATGAATATACTCTACATGAAATGCGTCAGTCCTATTTTCCCCTGTATTTCAAATTAAAGTACTGTCCTGTTCACTAGGTTCTCGATAATAATCACTGT
>NW_019740568.1:0-936 GCF_002891405.2 Cryptotermes secundus | reverse complement strand
GAGAGACTATTATAATCATTTGTAGTTATGAGTCATAACTGTTCACTAAATCCAGTAATCAGTCCAAACCCAGTGTCTATTCACTAACATGTGATAATATGTAACTTACCAGCGAAGAGGCCAAGAACACACTCGATATATTTGATTGCGTCCAGCATCGGCATTCTTCCTGAAACAGTGAAAGGAAAAACTAGATTTTTCTTTTATTACCAGGCAACAAATGGAGATTCTTCCGTCATTTTGCCTGTAAGTATGTGGAATCGTGAGAAATTATTTTCCATGTTCAGTTCACTCGCGAGGCCTTGGCAGAAATGGTCGAGAATGACTCCATATATGATTATCCGAAAACAGTATAAAGGATTTCAATTTGATATCTGTCATTTTCGCCCAGAAAACGTGGTCAACGCCAGACAAATAAGTAGGTTTATTCGGAGGTGTCTTGTACAAATAGAAATTACTTTCACGAAGAATTTAGAAGCAGATTAATTACAGACAATATTTATAGATGTCGGCACTATTCTTGGCAGCAGCAAAACTGCAAGTAGGGGACAGCTGTTTTTCTTTTTGCAAGTTAAATGGAGCACCAGTTCTTGTTGGTAGGGGCGAGCGGTGGGCGATGGAGGTTACTTCAATCGTGGATAAAGTTGCTAACGATGTTTCAGTGTATAGCAGTTCTCAAGGGTATATTCGACAAAGCAGCCTTTCCACACCTTCATGAGACAATAGGGATTCTTTGGAGAACCAATTCGTGGGCCCGTGTTTCCCTAACTTTGTGGTCGTGAGATCCGCAGAAGGTGACGATAAGTTTTCTTTTTGCTCTAACCACCACATCTGGTCAAGATGTGAAGTGTAGACATTGCTTTGCAGGTGCACGTACCATCAGCAATTATTCTACCACAGCCGTATTTGTTTGTAGAGTGTGTAAATTAGCGAGAC
>NW_019740567.1:0-1176 GCF_002891405.2 Cryptotermes secundus | reverse complement strand
GGTTCATATTTCAAAGTTATTCTATACGGAACCCTCAGTACGCTCATGAAGTGTGGCACCAAATTCCCGGGTCATTCTGTATACTGCTCCTTGTCAGTATTATGGAGCATCTATTGCCATAGTCTCGTTCCATTTTAAGAGACTATGTTAAGGGTGCTACTTTTCACTTTCATATTTATTCTCTGAATCCTACAAGCATTAAACACCGTATTATTCCTTTCCTAGCTAGGACAACTCGTATTCTAAGTAAATACATTCACTCACATACTACATAAGTCGGGAACGCCAAATGCGTTGTACAACGCACGCAGCCAAAGAAGGTCACATCACAAGACACAGTATACACAAAATATAGGAAGAAAGACACATAGTGGAAGAATAATATAATACGCGAGTTTGAAATATATTTGTATATATTGTAACGTGTTTCGCGTTACCGAAGACGCCGTAGAGATGGTTAATTGGGTTTATTTAACAATCTACAAATAACGGCTACAATTAATTATCACACAGTTGCGGGGTTTCACACTCTATAACCCTAATCGCATTAATCTGTTAGCACTGTTGCGGGGTTTCACGATTTATAACCCTATGCGCAAATCAGTTCGCTCTGTCTTCAGTAGTCTACACGTTGACAGTAGGGGAGCTAGGTATCACTGTATCACACGCTCCCAATTACACAATCACACACACGTCCGGATCTTCTTTCCGCGACTGCTGTTATACTCCACTATAGTCGGCTGACCGGAGAACTGTTGATAACACACGCGCTCGTCGACTACTTAACTCAGCGATGTCCACATTATAACTGTGTCAGGCGGCTGCTACAGTAGAACTCGATCGTAACGCACTGTGCAGCTCACTTATATAGCTGCAGTGCTTGCCTGTGGCGTAATGAGTGCCACGTCACAGTAGGACGTTGATTACGGGCACGTAGCGGTGCGCGTTACGTCACCGCGTGACGTAACCGCGTGACGTCACCGCGGAGGGCTGGCGGGGAGCGCTACGTTACCGTGGGGAGGAGGGGGGAGGAGAGCGCTGACTTACCCGCCGCGTCACTGCTGGTGGGGGGGGTTCTCAGTCGCGCAACATGTTACAATATTTATTATTTACTGCAAATGGGCTTATGCGCGGTGGCAGTGTTTACAAAAGCGGACATACATTCAACAAAGATAC
>NW_019740566.1:0-845 GCF_002891405.2 Cryptotermes secundus | reverse complement strand
GAGGACTTGTTCCCTGAATATTTCCACCCTTAAAAATTCCACGACTTCCGCCTGATTTGAACCTGCGTACCTTGAGTCATGAGGTGGGAACGTTACCCCTAGACTACGGAGGCCGCTTAAGTCAGGACCATACTGACACCATGAACTAAAAAGGTCTTTGCAAGGGGGTGAACAATGGAGGATGATGGACTGGACAGTGGGTTAACCAACTAAAGAACTTGTTCAATTGAGGTGAGTCCTTCCTGAGAGGCCAACATTTGCTCAGCCGAGGAGGAAATACCGAGCCTTTAATGGGCAACGGCAAAGTTCATTAACCCATCAGTAACCCCTGTCCGTTATATCTCTGTAATATGCATTTTAATATTGTGATATGTAGGACGTTTCTAGGAAGCGAATGGGAAAACAGGTTGCCAAAGAGAGAATTGTTCCTGGTAACCAGTGTTTACGAAATATTGTTTCCATGGATACGGAAACTGAAAGTTGTATACACGTACAGCTAGAAAACCAAACGTTTGTTTAGGAATTAAGACGTGGTTTCCGAGACACCGCCTTCATGCAGAACAGTAATGGAACCCTTGGAGGCGCGGGCTTCTATTCAGAGGCATACGTCGACCCTTGCCCTGCGAGTCGTACGAGGCAGAACAAGACTCCCGCGCAGGCGCGATGACGTCATGCTGCAGTAGTGAGTAGGAGTCACGTGACCTCTGCGTTTCCGCAAGTGACGTCACATACCCCACCCAGCCCGTCGCTACGTGACGCTCGGTGAACAACACTTTGTCGTCACGCAACAGTGGTAGCTGTCACGTAACTGGTTTCTATGGAGTCCGTTGCCCGGCAATCGCTCA
>NW_019740565.1:0-737 GCF_002891405.2 Cryptotermes secundus | reverse complement strand
TTGCTAGCTTTGCTTCTCTAGCTTTCCTAAATTTGCGTTGTTAGCGCTCTACCTTTGGGTTGCTAACTTGTTGTCTTTGCAAGCTATAGCGTTTCTTTCTGCTAGCTTTGCATCGGTAGCTTGTTAGCTTTGCGTTGCTAGCCTGCTAGCTTTGCGTTGCCAGCTTCATAGGTCTGCGTTGCTACATTATTAGCTTGGCGTTGCTAGCAAGCTATCTTTGCGCTGCTGGGTAGCTATGATTTCGTTGCTAGCTTGCTAGATTGCAACATATGCGTTGCTAGCTNTAGCTTGGCGTTGCTAGCTTGGTAGCTTTGCGTTGCTAGCTTGCTAGTTTTGCGTTGCTAGCTTGCTAGATTAACGTTCTAGCTTGATAGATTTCGTTGCTTGCTTGCTATCTTTGCCTTGCAAGCTTGCAAACTTTGCTTTGCTAGCTTGCTAGCTTTGTGTTGCTAGCTTCCTAGCAATATGTTCCTAGCTTGCTAGCTTTGCGTTTCTAGCTTGCTAGCTTTGCCTTGCTATCTTGATAGCTTGGCGTTGCTAGCTTGCGATTTTTCGGTTGCTATCTTGCCAGCTCTACGGTGCTAGCTTGCCACCTTTGCGTTGCTAGCTTGCCAACTTTGCTTTGCTAGCTTGCTAGATTTTCGTTGTTAGCTTGCTAGCTTTTCCTTTCTAGCTTGCTAACTTTGCCTTGATATTTTGGTAGCTTTGCGTTGCTAGCTTGGTAGCTTTGCGTTGCT
>NW_019740564.1:0-341 GCF_002891405.2 Cryptotermes secundus | reverse complement strand
GCTAGCAACGCCAAGATAGCAAGCTAGAAACGCAAAGCTACCAACCTAGCAACGCGAAGATAGAAAGCTAGCAACGACAATCTGGCAAGGTATCAACGGGAAGCTAGGAAGAAATCAACGAAATGCTAGCATGATTAAAACGCAAAGAGAGCAAGCTAGCAACGCATATCTATCAAGCAAGAAACGCAAAGCAAGCAAGCAACGCAAAGCTAGCAAGCTAGCAACCCAAAGCTAGCAAGCTAGCATCCCAAAGCTAGCAAGCTAGCATCCCAAAGCTAGCAAGCTAGTAACGGAATGATAGCAAGCTAGCAACGAAAAGCTAGCAAGCTAGCAACGCAAAC
>NW_019740563.1:0-1175 GCF_002891405.2 Cryptotermes secundus | reverse complement strand
ATATATTACAGAAAATGTGAAGAGAATTTTGATGCATTGCACTAACTAAAATATTGTGAAGAACTTGAACGTGAGAGGACGACACAAGGACTCGTCCTGAAAGGAAAATTCGAGGCATGTGCAAGTGCACAAGCAGATGTGCTGCATGGAATCCCAGCAGATGCGAACATAAAAAACTGGATGCTGTGGAGGGGTTGACCCCCTCCAAAACGAAAAAGAGCAGAGCACAGAAGAGGAACCAGTAAATTAGGAGCACCGGCCTCTCGAGAGAGAGTGAATGTGTGATGGGAGAAAGTGAAGGAGTGAATGTGATACAACTGGATCTTCTGGCAAGTTAACAGGAAACCGCTCGAGATGAGCTGGTCTTAAAGAGGGGAGCGGATGTAACAGACAGAGAATAGTCGCTGCAAGAGGAGGAGCCGGACAAGAAAGAAGACGTTGCAAGAACAGCCTGCAAATAAAAGTAATGGGGATGTACCATTAGGCTATTCGGTATGAACAGCCTTAAGAAGGGAGCAGTATGATGTATTGCACTATGGAGGACATCCCTTCCCCCACCAGCAGTGACGTAACAACATCGACCGCTGTCGCTGCTATGGTAACAAGCCAGTCATCATTTCCCCCCTCCCCCGCATTGACATGGCAGCGCTTCGCACTGTGACCTAACAGGCGACAACACCTTTAAACACGGCAATTAGGCAACAAGGAAGCGAGGCGTTTCCCTGTTGTCTGGCTGAGGGTTTATAAGAGAACTACACTGCCTAAGGAGTTAGTTAAAATGTAGCAGCCACTGAAGACAGTTGAAATATAGCAGCAGTTGTGGAAAGAAGACCCGAACGCGTGGTTAGAAGATCTTATGTGATAGTGTGCGATAACTGAGAGTCAGCAAGTGAAGACTTATTGTGTGGCTTCAAGATTGTTTGCTGTAGTACAGTGATATCAGGAGTGTGTAATTAAGAGGGACTTGTATAGCTCTCGCGTTATTAATACGTGAAGACTGCTGAAGAGATTATTGTGTAGAGTTGTAAAGTGTGTAACCCCATAACAGTGTTATAATTAGTTGTAGTCAAGACTTGTAGGTTGTTAAATAAACCAATTAACTATCCGAACGGTGTCTTCAGTAGCAAAACACGTTACAACATTGTAGTGTAAACTGTGTGTATAATTAAATTCTT
>NW_019740562.1:0-488 GCF_002891405.2 Cryptotermes secundus | reverse complement strand
AAACTAAGGCGTTTGGACACAGAGGAAAGCACCCATAATATTTTGTTTCCAACCTGGAAAAAGAATTAATTATACTCAGTGATAGGTAAATTCAAATATTGTGGGAGGAATGTACATTTTCACTTGAAAACCATCACCTGTATAGAGAGGTCAGTGTAACTTACACTGATAATTATTACACATCTTCCTGATTCGTATTTGTACAGTTTGTGCAAGTAAAAAGGTAAAGTTGTCCCTGTGCTTAACTAATTAAGCACTGTGCCGTGAAGGCATATTGGTGATTGGATGTATAGATCCACAGTTTCTTGACCTCGTAACTTGCTGAAGGTGAGCGGTCAGCTTCATGCCCGGCCATTTTACCCTCGTGAAAAAGCCACCGATACCCACTGGATAGGAGGTTGGGTGGACACCAGCATCGGTCTGGATGATGCAGAGAAGAGAACATTCTTGACCCTACCAGGACTCGAACTCCAACCTTTCAGTCATCC
>NW_019740561.1:0-1135 GCF_002891405.2 Cryptotermes secundus | reverse complement strand
TTTGCAATTGCTGCTTGCATGCTTACTTTGCGTTGCAAGCTTGCTGGCTTTGCGTTGCCATCTTGATAGCTTTGCGTTTTTAGCTTGCTACTTTTGCGTTGCTAGCTTGCTGTCTTGCTAGATTTACGTTGCTAGCTTGCCATATTTGCGTTGCTACCTTGCTATTTTGCGTTAAATGCTAGCTAGCTTCGATTTGCTAGCTTGCTAGCTTTGTGTTGCTGTCTTGCTAGATTGCTAGATATTCGTTGAATGCTTGCAAGCATTGCGTTGCCAACTTGCTAGCTTTGCTTTGCTAACTAGCTAGCCTGCTAAATTTACGTTGCTAGCTTGCTAGCATTGCGTTGCTAGCTTGCTAGGTTTGATTTGCAAGCTTGCTAGATTTGCTGTCCTAGCTTGCTTGCATGGTAGATTTGCGTTGCTAGCTTGCCAGGTTTGCGTTGCTAGCTTGCTAGGTTTGCGTTGGTAACTTGATAGCTTTGCGTTTCTAGCTTGCTATCTATGCGTTGTTAGCTTGCTAATTTCCAGTTGCTTGGTTTCTAGCTTTGCCATGCTAGTTTGATAGCTTTGCTTTGTTACTTTGCTAGATTTGCTTGGCTTACTTGCTTGCTTTCTTTCATTGCGTTGTTAGCTTGCTAGCTTTGCGTTGCTCTCTTGATAGCTTTGCGTTGTTAGCTTGCTAGCTTTGCGTTTCTAGCTTGCTATCTTTGCGTTGCTAGCATGCTAGATATGTGTTGCTAGCTTGCCAGCTTTGCGTTGCTAGCTTGATAGCTTTGCGTTATTAGCTTGATAGTTTTACGTTTCTAGCTTGATAGTTTGCTAGATATGCGTGGTAACTTTATAGTTTTGCGTTGCTACCTTCCTAGCTCTCCGTTGCTAGCTTGCTAGCTTTGCGTAGATTGCTTGCTTGCTTTGCGTTTCTTGCTTGCTAGATTTCGTTGCTAGCTTCCTCGGTTTCGTTACTAAATTTCAAACATTGTTTGCTAGCTTCGTAGCTTTGCGTTGCTATCTTGCTGGTTTGGTTTTGTTAACTTGCTAGCTTTACGTTGCTGAGCTTGCTAGATTGCTAGATATGCGATTCTAGCTTGATATCTTTGAGTTGCTATCTTGCAGGTTTTGCGTTGCTAGCTTGCATGCA
>NW_019740560.1:0-496 GCF_002891405.2 Cryptotermes secundus | reverse complement strand
CAATTCGTGCTGCTAGCTTACAGTTACGTACAAATTCCATGTTCAACAGTGCACGATGTGCTTCACAAAAGACTCTGCCTAAGAGCGTACAAGATTCAAATGTTTCATGCACTAAAACCGAGTGACCAACTAGCACGCATAAACTTCGCTGTGGACATGCCAGGAAGAACTGACGCGTCACCCGATTTCCTCCGCCAAGTGTGCTTTTCGGACGAGGCGACATTCCATGTCAGTGGAGATGTAAACAGGTACAACTACAGGATTTGTGAATGTCAGAATCCACATGTCACATGTGAGTTGGAGAGAGGTAGTCCCAAAGTGAACAAGTTGACTGGACAGTTTTTCTCTTCGGAAAAGACTGTGACCAGACGTTCGTACTTGGACATGCTGGAGCTGTATGCTCTGCCCCAATTACCACCTCAGGCCATTCTCCAACAAGATGGGTGTCGCCATATTTCTTCCACCATGTTAGGAATCACCTGGACAGAGAGATGGC
>NW_019740559.1:284-721 GCF_002891405.2 Cryptotermes secundus | reverse complement strand
TCGGATCGAACTCGGTTCTCTGGCCTGCTGATCCCCTTCAGCTGCAATCTCGCCGTTGGTCTCCCTCTCTTGGCTCGTCCTTTCTGAGGGCTGCGCTGCCCTCCTTGGGTAGCTCGCTCGGAAGGCGAAGATGACCAGTCTGTGCCTCCACAGCCAGATTGGTAGGCTGTCATCTCTGGAATCGGCCACGGCTCCTCTCCAACTCGTTTCCTCGTCCGGGCCTGGTCTCCGCTGCTGTTGTAGCTGGGACATCGTTGTGGGGGCGGTGACGAAAATGATCCCGCCCCCTGGATCATCTCGTAGTGCCTGGTGATGTTCCATACGTGACCTCCATTGAGAGTAAGGGGTCAGGAACTGCGGCGCGGCTCCTTCTCTGGGCTGTTCCCGTGGGCCTCGGCCTCAGCTGCCGTCTCGCTGGGTGCGTCGCTGTCCGACGA
>NW_019740559.1:0-275 GCF_002891405.2 Cryptotermes secundus | reverse complement strand
TGCGGATGACTCTCGGGCGTCCTTGCCCGGAATGCTCATGGGCCTCTGGATTTCTCACACATCTGCTTCTGCTCCTGTAGGCTTCACTACTACATATAGCCATGCATTCCAAAAAAGAAAGGGTGGGTCCTAATTACCTGGTTACCCTCCCATAACATTTCTCAAGTGCACAGGATGTAATCCTGACCGATACAAAACAAAAGGGAACTGCTTGAACAGTTGCGTCCCCTTTTTTGCTATGGGCGTTACCCTTATGGAATTCTTACCGTCCCTTC
>NW_019740558.1:0-1467 GCF_002891405.2 Cryptotermes secundus | reverse complement strand
AATGGAGTATAATTTGTATAAAAAATTTCAAATCTTCCGTTATAACATGCGACAGAATGTTCTTTGCTGATACAAACAAAATTAATGTCATCCATTTTTCATAAAAATTGAATTAGATACAGCATTTTTAACACAATGCTTAAAATTGTTTAGGCGCGCTAACAGAAACGGACATTTAAACGCAGAGTAACAAACGCGCATTTAAACGGGCACCAGCAGCGGGCATTTAACTAAACTACGGCAAGCTCAAGCTTACCACTATTTCAGAAGTCCGGCGTTTAAAGGTTAATCCTATACAGACGGTAGGACTCCTTAGACGAGTGATCAGCCCAACGCAAATCCGCTACATACACATAGAACACAAACATAAAATAAACGCACACAGACGTCTATGCCTCGAATGAGATTCGAATCCACAACACTAATGTTCTACAAAGCGAAGACAGTTCAGGCCTTAGACAACGCGGCTGGGTGATCTGCGGTTTTTAAAACACATTCAGTAATAATTATGCGATTGTGAGGTTTTTTTTTTGTTTCGTCTTTACTTCAAAAGACAACCCACTTCTTCGGAACTGTTTTGTAGGTCCTGAGAAGGACCGTTGGTTGCTGAGATGCTTCGCCGGTGAGGTAGCGCGGCGCGCGCCGGTAGGAAGGGATGCTGGTTGCGGTGAATGTTGACTGGCCGCAGTGCGGCCGTTGCTGGAGTTTGCTTGATCGCAGCGCGGCAGTTGCTGGAGATTGCTTGATCGGAGTGCGGGAGATGGTGGGGATTGCTGGAAAAGGTTCAATTGCCGAGCGCGGTCGCAGGAGTGGAGAGACGGTAGCTACGCCAGTTGCCCAGTGTGTCGGGCATGACTACCGGCGAATCGAGGCGGAGGAGTTGTGCAGTGAGTCGGGGGTGTGACCGCCGGACAGCCGAGGCAGTCGTGCCTGACGCAGCGAAGTTCCGATGCCTCCGAAGACCGAGCGCTGGCGACGAATTGTGCTGGCTGATGTTGACTGATCGTAGACTGATTGTTGACTGATGCTGCCGGTCAAGGTCAAGGTCATGTTACAACTGACGATCGGTCAATCTGTCTGTCTTGGTGTCGAGCCCCAGCTGGGGCTCATGACCAGATATTTTTTTGAATGAAAGTTACTGTCTTCTCTATGTGTAGCGCCCTCTCTGACGAGAGGTCGGGTCTGTCATTTGTTAGTCAGTCTGTATTAAGTCCATAGTCTGTATTTACATACATTTACAAATACATACTTATTCCTTACTTCAATGTACAATATATACACGGCCTCTGTCAGTCCAGGCTAGGTACAGCAGATTACCTAGTAGTATTAGCTACCACGGCAGTCTATTCACTTGAACGGTCGTATGCCTGACCGCCGCCAAGTTTAAGCTTTTATACTTTCTGTGTCGGGCTTCGCCTTGTCCTCCGATGTTGCGAACATTCTCATTATCATGATTTTGTATGACTT
>NW_019740557.1:327-775 GCF_002891405.2 Cryptotermes secundus | reverse complement strand
GGGTGGTATTTACGACCCTCACTGGTACTTCCTGACAGTCTCGAAATAGGGTCCTAGCTATGTAGACTCCTTCTGGCGGATTTGCCCGTGGCCTTCCTTCTACCAGACCATTCTCTGCCCCCAGATGGTTCTCCATCCTAGCCATCACTACTTCTTCGCACTGCGCGGGTATCACATGGTCTTTGGCCACTATCAGACTGGATGGACGGGCTCCCGATCCCGGGCTCCATAGTGGTACCTCTTCCTTCGCCAGCCGCAAGGTTTGGCGCCCGATGTCCACAGATGCATCATAGGCGCGCAGTATGTCTAGTCCCAGGATGAGCTCATCGGTGATATTCACGACGAAAACCCACATTGTTAGTGGTCGGCGCCCCAGGGTGAGGGTTAACAAGGCTTCTTTCAGGATTGGTAGAGATCCCCCAGACACGGTCTGTAGCGTGAAGTCTGG
>NW_019740557.1:0-121 GCF_002891405.2 Cryptotermes secundus | reverse complement strand
CCGGGCTGCCACTCTGGTCTCCTGGGCGACTCTCGCCTGTCTCTAGTTTGTCCGTCCCGGCGCTGTCCATTTTCATCTCTTCTGCCGTAGTGGCAGTTGCTCTCGAAGTGCCCCGGCTCCC
>NW_019740556.1:0-420 GCF_002891405.2 Cryptotermes secundus | reverse complement strand
AAAATTCCTTAACATTTAAAAATAATTAAAGGATTTCAACTAATTTATAAAAGATTTCACTCTAGTTTTAGGAATTATTTTACATTTCTGATAATTACAGTATTATTTAATAAATTTTAATAAAATTTCATTTATTCTAAATTAATTTAAGGGATTTTATCAAAATTTTGAAAGATCTCAACTAACTTTTTGAATAGTTTCCGAAAATTCATTGACGATGTTACGTTAATATAAGGAATTACAGACAATATGAGAAATATTTCTAATTTTTAAATGAAATTCTGTCCAAAATATTGACGATTTCTACATTATATTAGGGAAATTTTAAGTTAATTTTCATTAATTTTCTCAACGATTCGATGGTAATTTAAATACTTTTTATTGATTTTTAAGATTTAAACGAAATCAATATAATTTTAA
>NW_019740555.1:1938-2096 GCF_002891405.2 Cryptotermes secundus | reverse complement strand
CGACTCAGCCTCTAACAGAAATCAGTACCAGAAATCTTCCTGGGGCGCAAAGGCCGGAAGGCGCGTAAGGCTGACAACCTCACCGCCATCTGGGGACAGATTGTCTAGAAATGTGGGAGCCTCGACGTCTCACAAACCTATGGGTCTCCACTGCCTGT
>NW_019740555.1:0-1898 GCF_002891405.2 Cryptotermes secundus | reverse complement strand
TATATTCTTCATATTATTTCATATATTTTAGAGGATTTTTTGCATGCTTCATTTTGATAAGGAAGGATGGAAAGCCTATGACATCATCGTGCTCTCTGTGAGTCTGCCTGTGATCTTATGTTTGTTTGTGTGTATGTGTTTTCTCCCTTTTAACTTTTAAACAAGTGGGCTGATTTTTACGGACGTTATACCCTTAGTGACTAACCTAAGACCATTCAGTCTAATATTCTAATATAATTAATAAAAATATGACAAACGTGCCGACTTTGACGCGGAATGTCTATAGAAATATCTCGTATATTATTCTGATATGCTTGATGCTACAATTTAATTTAAAAACATATTTTTACGGTCCTAGAGAGATTATAAACGGGGTGTGGATCGGTAATTCGATTTATTGAACACTTACAGAACGTGAGTACAAATAACTACGACAGTCTCACTGGGTTATACAGTCCAAAGATCACTGTAACTACAAACAAAGAACAAACAAAAGCAAACTCCGTGGCTTGAGTCCGCAAGCGAACTATATACCAACCGAGCGATCGCTCCTTTCTGCGAGGTTAGTGCCTACTTTAGAGGATAGAGGGTATCGCGTGGTCAACGTAACGAATCCCCATGGCCGTTAATTTCGGTTTTCTTGACCGGAGCAGCTATTTTCTTGAAATTGCTCCTCAGTTATCCTCACGAGGCTGAGTGGACCCCGTTCCAGACCCACTACTTCTCAGAAAAACTGGTAGCTCAGGGAATCTAACCCGGGTCCTCTGTATCTGTAGCCAGGAACGCTGACAACTAGACCACACTGTAACAACAACACACATAAAGTCTCAGTTTTCTGTGTCTTCATCAGTCGTTACCTGGTGACGGATCCCAACAATCTCATCTGCTTCCGTGCTAATGTTCTTACCGGTTGGCGGCTGACCCACAATAAACTCGTTCAGACTTACTTTATTGCTGGCGGTTTACTGCCAATCAGTTCGTCTTGGCGACAAGCCCCTTGAGAATCACCACCAGCCTTTTTTTAACCGAACCTTTGCGATTATAGTCCTTATGTAACATCCTGTCTGATGAGAGGATAGGTCTGTCGTTTACAATTGCTGCTGGTCCTCGTCATCGCAGTCATTCTCTGGTCCAGCGGGACTAATGACCATATTTTATTGTCTGAAATACGAGACTGGCAGGTGATGGAGGGCCAGGCCCCCGTATTTATATCACCCATGAACTGGGTGGCCCACTTATACCCCCCAGGCATTGGGTTCCCTTTCCGTCACCTTATACGGCTGGCAGCTATCCTGCTTATAAGCTCTCGGCACGGACCATATAGAGAGCACCATTCCTCTTGCTGTTTCAAAATTGTTGCCGTGCAACAGCTGTCGCATAGCTGCTCCTTTCGCTCCCGTTGCTTAGCAACAGGTCTTTGTGCCACAATGTTTTATTGCGATAACTTTAAAAGAATATGAAACAGTAACATGGCGCTGTGCGAATTGCGTCACGAGAGTGACGTACGGATGGAAGAATAAGGGATTTCCCCGGCGAGGAGAAGTGATGAACGCCTCTGAGACCGTAATATCATCACGAGTACCAAGGTACTCAGACCTGAGAAAGACTGTGCTGGTAAGAACAAGAAGCATATACAAAAGACAGACCCGTCCTATCGTCAGAGAGGGCGCCCCACAAAACAAGACCGTCACTGCCAAACAGTAATAAATATCTGGTCATGAGCCCCAGACTGAGCTCGAAGTCAAGACTTACTGACTTACCGTCAATCACAATGTGACTTTAATTTTTCAGTAAATAGTAGCTGACGGTCAGTGAGAGCCAGTGTGTAGTCAGTGATCCTTTGTGATGCCATGAAATAGTTGAGATTACATAGTTGATGCAATGAGGTAGCTGTGTGA
>NW_019740554.1:0-464 GCF_002891405.2 Cryptotermes secundus | reverse complement strand
CATAAATTTCAAAGATTCGAACTGAAACGTCGACTGTTTCCCTAAGCAGCATTAACCGGTTGGGCTCTGTAGTGGAGACAATGCGTTTCCTGTGAGGTACGGACTGAATTCTTATATATACTGCATTCTGCCCACAGAGTGTATCATAGCTCAGGAGGTTAATCGCCGCGGTGTCATATGGAATTTGTGATGGAGAAAGTGACACTGGTGCAGGTNGCAGGTTTTCTCCAAGTACTTCTGTTTCCCCTGCCAATCTTCATTCCACCAATAGCTCCACAATCACCATCACCTGTCATCGAGGGGTGGCACAATAGGCCAATATTGGCCGCAGTACCAAGTGAACTCGGTCTCACCCCAATTAAAATAAAAGAATATACGAAAATAAAGTCAATTAAACATTAAATTATACTTAAACAATGCGTAAAATCCTACACTCTTTTCACAGAGTGTATCTGTGTGTTCCG
>NW_019740553.1:0-359 GCF_002891405.2 Cryptotermes secundus | reverse complement strand
GTGTGTAAGTCCAAATCCCACTTCTGACACCAGTGCAACGTGCTTCGCCACTGAACACGCCGTAGAGATCGTTAATTGGTCCATTCAACAATCCACAAGAAACGGCCACAATTAATCATAACACAGTTGCGGGTTTCCACACTTTACAAACCCTACAACCAAAGTCTTCACGTACTAATAACGCGGGAGCTATACAAGTCTCGCTGAAGTACACACTCCAATTACAATTACACACTCGTCCGGTTCTTCTTATCGCGACGGCTGCTATATTCCAGCTGTAGTCTGCTCACTGGAGAACTGTTGATCACACACTTTCGCTCGACTACTACTGATCTCTGCGACTGCCACAGTTCAACTCG
>NW_019740552.1:0-381 GCF_002891405.2 Cryptotermes secundus | reverse complement strand
GCAAATATTCCCGCCCAAGTAGTTTCCAATGCCTCCGGTAGATGGAGAAATTATTAGGTACCACGGCCAGATGAGGTCCGACCTCGCTGACAGATAGGGACTAATTATCAGATACCACTGCCAGTAGAGGGCCGACCTCTGGCAGAAAGGGGCTGATAACGGGCACCAGTACGGGTAGGGTATGGAGACAGTAGAAATTAAATGGGGATGCACAATGGACCAATAACTGGTCTAAGTGCATGCGGAAACCCACCTCCAACAATGAATGAATGAATGAATGAATCAATGAATGAATGAATGAATGAATGGCCCTGAGTTCGGCTCAGCCTCTAACATAAATGAGAACCAGGAATATTCCTGGGGGTAAAAGGGGCCCGGCGC
>NW_019740551.1:0-220 GCF_002891405.2 Cryptotermes secundus | reverse complement strand
GAACAACCGTTAATGACAAATGTTTCGAAGTTATCAAGACCGACACATTTGGATGGTTTCGGACGTGCAATGGCTTTAGAAATATCTGAATCAGAAATAGGTGATAAAGATAGAGATCCCAATGATGATGATGAAAGGACTGGGAAAACCCCTGGAGAGGACTATTATATAATGCCTGAAAATGATCAGCGAATGCGTTGGCAACTTCATAGTGGTCGAC
>NW_019740550.1:0-700 GCF_002891405.2 Cryptotermes secundus | reverse complement strand
TCACCTTGTAGGCCCAGAAATTTAGTTGTTAATACTACTTCAATTTATTTTTTGTTGTTAATGCAGGATTAATCTTTGAAATTGTGTTTATTTATAAGGGTCATCAAACTGCTTCGGTTATTTTATTATTGCTAGTATTAATCTTGTGAAAAGGCTGCGCCATAGCTGAAGTGGTTAGTTGCTGGCTTCCCACTGCAGCAGCCCGGGTTCGATCCCGGTTCTGGTCAAGTGGGATGTGTGGTGGACAAAGTGGCGCTGGGGCAGGTTTTCTCCAAGTACTCCGGTTTCCCTTGCCAATCTTCATTCCACCAATTTATAATCACCCAGGGCGGGTACAATAGGCCAATCAGTGGCCGCCGTGCTGAGTGGACCCTGCTGGACTCCACCCCCCACTAAGCGAATTTAAAAAAATGAATCTTGTGAACATGACTAGTTTTTGGATTCATAAAGTTTTTCTTACTACTCCAGTTTTTTTATTTTAGTATTAAATTCAACACTAATCTTGCTGTGAATTTCATAATGTTCATCATACTGCTTCAATTATTTCATTACTATTTAGTTTGCTTCCCATATTTCAATAAGCAAAAGGGGGTGGGGGAGAGACTTTTGAGATCACCTTGCTGTATCTCTGCCATCATTGTTAGGCAATGACTTACTAAACATGTTCCTGCAGCAACAAATATGCAACAATAGAAGAATG
>NW_019740549.1:0-440 GCF_002891405.2 Cryptotermes secundus | reverse complement strand
GCAATTGGTGGAATGAAGAGTTGCAGGGGAAACCGAAGTACTCGGGAAAAACCTGCCCCAGCTCCATTTTGTCCACCACAAATCACACTTGACCAGACCTGGGATCAAACCCTGGCTGCCGTGTTGGGAAGCCAGCAGCTAACCACTTGAGCTATGGTGTGACCCCATTATCCATGTTAAATGATGCTGATCATGACCAAATACATGACGAGAACACCTGATCTCCAGATTCATCAGAATGGAAGCAGACATTTCTCTGAAACACTGATAATCGATTGCACACTGACATGGGGGTTTGTCCAAGCACGTTTTGTTTGTAGGAATTGAGAATGGTTGGAAGTTGAACACATGAATCCGTGGTTTTGTTGTCTTTACTCCATGCAGTCTTTCTGAATCAGTGTGGCAAGACATCGAATTGTTTGTTTTTATGGATTTAATGA
>NW_019740548.1:0-742 GCF_002891405.2 Cryptotermes secundus | reverse complement strand
TGATCTTTGCAATTTTCAATAAATCAGGGAAAACCCCTTGATTTACTGGTTCATTAAATATAAAATTGAGTGTTTTTTTAATACTTGAGATGCATATTTTTATAAGAAAATCTGAGATTCCATCAGTTCCCGCTGAGGCTTTGCCCTTTAATTTAGATGCTTCTATGACAATTTCTTCTTCTGAGATTGGCCAAAAATACATTGAGTTTGGGTTTCCTGTTACAACTTTTTTTAACGATATTTCTTTTGTCTTACTCTTGTTTTTCTCCACGAGTTCTTCAACTTTGTCTGTAAAATATAAGTTCAGTGTGTCAGCCACCTCCTGGGAGTGAGATATTTTCCTATTATATCCTTGTAACCAAATCTCCTGGTCATCCTTTCCTACTTTGCACATTCTTTTATTTATTATCTGCCATATTATTTTATTTGGGTTAGATGCCCCTNCCATTTATCATTTTGTCTCTTTTTTGCTTCTAAAATAACCCTTTTATATATCCTTTGATAACTACTGATATAGCTTACTATTTCGATTGGCAAAGCTATCCTCTGTTTTAAATCATTTAAAAACCTCATTTTCCGGCAAGATATTTTTATTCCTTTTGATATCCATTTCTCATTCTTAGTATTTCTCTTTATTACTGGTTTCAGTGGAAATACTTGATTAAAATACGTAGTCTAAGAATTTTTGTATAAATTGCTTATATGTCTCATTTACTCACCTTTCCACATATATCCCCCCCCC
>NW_019740547.1:0-484 GCF_002891405.2 Cryptotermes secundus | reverse complement strand
GCAGCTGGGTTTTTTAATACCTATTTTATAGATTCAGTGGAGAAAGTAATTAGTCAATATCAAAAAACTGAGGCTGAGTGGTCAGCAACAATAAGTAGTCTTACCAGTAAATTACCTGAAATAGTTAATATTCCAATTACATCGTCAGAAATTTCTGGCGTAATTTCATTACTAAAGAATAAGGGTTCCTGCGGATATGATGGTATATCAAACAAATTCATAAGACTGTGTAGTAAACAAATAACCAAACCACTTATGCATATTTTTAATCTATCCCTAACCACTGGAATTTATCCAGATCAGTTAAAATATGCCAATATTATACCATGCTTTAAGAAAGGTAGTATTACGGAAATATCTAACTACCGGCCCATTTCCTTGTTGACAGGGTTTTCCAAAATATTCGAGATAGTAATATGTAACAGAGCAATACAGCATTTAACAAACAATAATGTTTGGTGTCAGAAAGGGTGTGTCGACTCAA
>NW_019740546.1:0-525 GCF_002891405.2 Cryptotermes secundus | reverse complement strand
GTCAAGAAATTTCTCTCTCCCTTTAAGAAAACCGACGATTCATTATAATATTCATACCAGCGGGCTATTAGAGGCTCTCTTGAGCCAGCTGAATCTAAGCCCATCTCCTAAAGTCTTGTTTACTTAAGATCCATCTTAATATTTTCCTCCAACCTATGGCCAGGTCTCCGAAATCGTCTCTTCTATAGATGTTATCGAACTAAAATTCTCATCTCATATACGCATGCAAAGCCGGCACCTGACATATATATCAACAATATCCAAATACCACGCAAAACAGAAATAAAATACCTAGGTATGACTATAGATAGCAAACTAACATGGAAGCAGCATATAGTCAAGAAACGAAAACAAGTAGACCTAACCATTAAACAGCTAAACTGGCTAATAGGCAGGAAATCAAAGCTATCAGTCGAAAATAAAATCCTGATCTACAAGACTATAATCATTCCCATTTGGACGTACGGCCTGAAGCTATGAGGCTGCGCCAGCAAATCCAACACAGCAATAATCCAAAGAAGCCAA
>NW_019740545.1:0-2347 GCF_002891405.2 Cryptotermes secundus | reverse complement strand
AAACGAGTGGTACTGAAATACCTTCAATGGGGATAGTAGATGTTAATGTATATTTTACTTATTTATTACAAATATAGATATGCTAGGTGTTTCGACCACAATCTGGTCATCATCAGTTCTTAAATTAACATATATCAAGTAATTAAATACGCGGGGTACAGTACGGATCCGTACTTACTAACTGGCTGCCGTGATGTAGAAAATGTATCTTGGGAATGTATTCACAATATTTAAAAAGGTAAAAAATGATACAAATGCATACAATGTTAAATGATATACGATATAAATGATAGAAGATGACACAAAACATAACCACATAAATTTATATTTATAATTTCAAGCTACAAGTTGTGGCAAGTCGCGTGCAATATTTAGCAGACTTATGTTGCTGTGCTGAAGGCGGTTGTTGCATTATTTCCCACTATGGTGTCGTCTAGTATATAAATACAATTTTGGGGCATGCGATCAGTTGGTTATTTGTTGCATTTTTCCTGGTTATCCAAGTTATTTGTAATCGAGGTGAGAAGGAATATATAATGAATACAATTAACTATATCTTGTGTTACTAATGACTATGTGTACTTACATCTTTTTTCCTTGGAGCGGATCTGAGCGTAGCCCCTACTAAGTTTATATACACGTAGTTTCACGGACAAAGTATCCCCTGTGCGTGTGGGGTGGGGTTGTTGTCGTTTCTGTAGTTTGTGAAATTGTCACGTTGTATGTCTGGGTGTGGGAAATAACAGGGTTACGTATGTGGGTATGTTTTAATTAGGACATCAAAATGGGGTTACGCGTCATATTATGTGTATCATTCTATTGCATTGATATCTTAGTCAGCCTGTACATTTTGAAACGTTCGAGAACTTTTAGTTTGTGGCCTTTTATTCTCGATATGTAGGATTTTCATAGAATGGTCTATCGTGCTGTATGTATTGCCAGTATCTAGGATGTGTTGCGCGATTTACGAGTTGCATCTGTTACACCTTAGCCGGTCACGGTAACCGAGCGGTCTAAGGCATGCACTGTCTTCGCTCGCTCAGAAGCCGGGATCGTGGGTTCGAATCCCACTCAGGGCATGGATATTTGTGTGCGTTTTTCTGTGTTTGTCTACAGGTAGAGGCCTTGCGACGTGCTGATCACTCGCCCAAGGAGTCCTACCTTATGTGTAAGATCTAGTAAACCGAAGTGAAACGAAGAGTTTCATGGAGGTAGGCCTAGGCCCAAATTGGGGCTGTAGCGCCACAGAAAAAAAATCTGTTACACCTTATAAGTTAAATCTGCTCTTAGAGCGGGTTTAAATGTATGTCCTGTCTCCCTTATGCATTTAATAGGGCATCTGTTGCTACTTTCTTGCACTGTTTGTACCCATTACTTGTGTTGGTGGTGCAAGTGTATTTTTAACTTTTATTCAGGAGTTGGTTTACATTATCGGGGAAAGTAATATCGCTTTGGTTTTCTGTGCGTTTCTATGCCTTATCTTCTCTCTATATTACAGATATATACTCATATATCGCTGTTTCTCACGCATGTTAACAAAGTTCTGTTTAGAACCATTCACAACTCAACAAAGTTCAACGGCATCTGCGGCTACAAGTTGCAGAACGGCGTAATAATGTGAAAGAAACAGCCATCAAAACTGCACAGAAAAGGCACAAACTATGACAATGAAAAGTGGCATGACATTTCCGGTACTCGGAGAGGAAAGCACGGAAAATTATGGCTGTCATACAGACGAGCAGGCAAGCAGAATGTGCGGTAACTGGCGATGTACTATGGGGCCCTCAGAAGGGCCGTAACTCAAAGGCGGGACGCACCTGATGAATTCCGGCGAAGCGAAGGCCACAGGGACCTTGCGTGTGACAGCACCAGCTGTCTTCTTTGTCTCGGCAGCTGGGTAACTGCAAGCCCACCATAGGGTAGTATGGGCTGGCGGTGGACTTCCCTATGCATCTAGACTTCCGAAATCGGATTTGGCTCACGGCATTTCAGTTAGGAGACTCGCTGTTGCTGTTGTTGTGTGCGCTCCGGATGAGCTCTCTGGAGGTAGGAAAAGCTCCGACTCCCTAGTGTTTCGGAAGTCTGTATGCTTATTCGCTGTTTCTAGCAGTGCCCGACCCAATAGTCGCTTGCGCTGCTACTGTCCGCGCTGATTAGCTAGACTTGCGGAACGCTCTCAAAGGAACATCCAGGAGACTGTACGAGAAGGAATACACACAACATATAGGACTTTGTCTCCGCAGTGGTCCCGCCTACGACTGTTTATATGTCGAAGCTGTCGTAGCAACGGAAGGTGTGAAATTTTTGGTAATATATTTCGCATTACGCTCTCATTCAGGTACCCAGC
>NW_019740544.1:0-332 GCF_002891405.2 Cryptotermes secundus | reverse complement strand
CGTTGCTAGCTTGCTAGTTTTGCGTTTGTTACTTCCTAGCTTCGCGTTGCACTCCTGCTAGCTTTGGGTTGCTACCTTTCTAGCTTGCTAGTTTTGCGTTATTATCTTGCTATATTAGTGTTTCTAGCTTACTAGCTTTGGGTTGCTAGCTTGCTAGATTTGCGTTGTTACCTTGCTATCTTGGCATTGCTATCTTGGCATTGCTTTCTTGCTTGTTTTGCTTTGCTAGCTTCCTAACTTTGCGTTGTTTACTTGCTAACTTTGCGTTGTCAGCTTGCTAGCTTTGCGTTGCTAGCTTGCTAGCTTTACTAGCCTTATTGTTAGCATTGCGT
>NW_019740543.1:0-833 GCF_002891405.2 Cryptotermes secundus | reverse complement strand
GGTGGGAAGCCGGCGACTAACCGCTTGAGCTATGGCGCGGCCTAATTGTTGTATTTCCCTTTTATAACTGAATTCCAAGTACATTTATTATTTTCCCCATTTGTATAGCGATGGACGACCGGAGTTCGATTCCCGGCAGGGCAAGATATTTTTCTCAACTCCACATCATTCAGTCCGGCTCTCGGGCCCGCACAGCCTCCTATCAAGTGGGAACTGTGGTCTGTTTCCCCGGGGGTAAAGCGACCGGGGCGTGAAGCTGACTCATTTCCACCTAGTACAGAGGTCAAAAATGGTGGAGCTCTACCTCCACTCCCTCAATATGCCTTCATGGCATAGTGCTTAATTACGTAATTAGGGCAAGAGATAATCTTAAAGTTCTCCCCTGTGCTCAACTAATTAAGCACTAACCCATGAAGGAGTTTGGGGGAATGGATATATAGATCCACATTTTCTTGACCTCGGCATTGGCTGGAGGTGAGTGGTCAGCTTCACGTCCCTGCCACTTTACCTCCCGTATCCATTGGATAGGAGCTAAGGTGGGCCCCAAAGCCGGTCTGAACGACGCGGAGAAGAGAAAAATTCTTACCCCGCACCGGGACTCGAACTCCGACCCCTTTGTGGTCCAGCCCGTAGCCAGTCGCTATACCGGCTGCGCTAACCCGGCTCCTAAGGGATAATCTTGCCTGTTAATAATGTACCTTTTTTCGGCAAAGGTCGGCACTGTAATGCCGACTGAAACATTATGGTTTATTGCTGCCATTTCTGGCCCAATCGGAGTTGACTGCGGTTGGTTTTGTATACGAGTTGCCATAGAAACGACACGCCCACCAACA
>NW_019740542.1:0-513 GCF_002891405.2 Cryptotermes secundus | reverse complement strand
ACCATTTTGTGAACTTTCAAGCCACCCTCTAGACGATTTTCTGGGCCTTTCACTGGTGGTCTTCTCAAGGTCGCGGGCTGAGGCGTGACTGCACTCGAGTCTGATGCAATAGATTCGTCATCCTTGACTGTTCTCCCTCTCCACANTTTGTTTTGTTCTGTCATTTTTTCTACACAGTCCAATATAAAATCTTTGAATTTGTAATTTCTCTTCTTGTATTTTTCTGTTGTTGTGTACTTTTTGAATAGAATGAAACTATTCAACGCTGCCATTTGCAACAAGAAAAACACCAGTTTCTTTGTCCACTTTACAGTTTTGCGGGAGCAAGGATAATAATGCAGCATTTGATCGGCCCTGTCAACCCCTCTCATATGTTTATTGTAGTCCCCAATTACCTCGGGTCTGCATATTTTTTCTCCTTTGCGATTCGTTTTTGCAGACTCCACGATTTTTGCTGTGTGAAGAGTAGAGATAAGTTTGACGTCTCTTTTATCTCTCCACACCTGTACGAGA
>NW_019740541.1:0-1074 GCF_002891405.2 Cryptotermes secundus | reverse complement strand
TTTTTTAAATTATATAAATTAGGTTGAAGGTCAAAATTAATTTAGTATTCCTTAAATTATCATGTAACACTCCAAATTTCATTAAAATTAATTAATGATTAAATACCGTAAAAAAATTGACAGAATCCATGATGTGGATTCTTTGATTATTTTTTTGAAATTCTATCTATTAACATGAAATCTGGAAAAATTTTTGGTCAGAATTTCATAAATTACTTTGAAATGTATCAAAACCTGGTTACTTAACATTAATGAAAAATGACTTAAATTTCCCTAATATAATGTAGAAATCGTCAATATTTTGGTCTGAATTTCATTTAAAAAGAAGAAATATTTCACATATTGTCTGTAATTCCTTATATTAACGTAATATCGACAATGAATTTTCGGAAACTATTCATAAAGTTAGTTAAGATCTTTCAAAATTTTGATAAAATCACTTAAATTAATTTATAATGAATGAAATTTTATTAAAATTCGTTAAATAATATTGTAATTATGAGAAAAGTAAAATAATTCTTAAAACTAGGGTGAAATCTTTTATAAATTGGTTGAAATTTTTTATATTATCTTTAAAATGTTAAGGAATTTTAGGTTAAAATTATATAGCCTTCGTAGAATTCGTTCAAAGTTCAGTTACCTTCGAATCGTTGAAGATTTCTTTAAATTCCTTCAAATATTATGTAAATCGTCAAAGAATCTCTTCGAAATCCTGAAATTAGTGTGAAATTTTTCACAAAATAATTTATATTGTAACGTGTTTACGTTACCGATCCCACTTCTGACACCAATATAACGTGTTTCCGGTTACCGAAGACGCCGTAGAGATGGTTAATTGGTTTATTTAACAATCTACAAATAACGGCTACAATTAATTATCACACAGTTGCGGGGTTTCACACTTTATAACCCTAATCGCATTAATCTCTGAACACTGTTGCGGGTTTTCACTACTTATAACCCTATGCGCAAATCAGTTCTCTCTGTCTTCAGTAGTATACTCGTTGACAGTAGGGGAGCTAGTTATCGCTGTGTCACACGCTCCCAATTACACAATCACACCCACGTCCGGAT
>NW_019740540.1:0-253 GCF_002891405.2 Cryptotermes secundus | reverse complement strand
GATCTCCGGAGGTCTGGATTGCTCTCCCTCCTTGATTCTTCATCAGTGTCCCTCAATGGTATCGCTTCCGAACTTCGTGACAAACTCTCATGACTGGTTTTAATATTGATATTGATAACATTTCCAGTTCCACTGGCTTCTCCAGGAAGGCTTAAACATTCCGTTTTTGCGGCAATTGCCATTAGTATTTTGCTTTTTCTCCAACGGTTTACAACAAATTTCACAAGTCTGTATAAACCGTACAATATTACTA
>NW_019740539.1:0-375 GCF_002891405.2 Cryptotermes secundus | reverse complement strand
CTTGCTTGCTTGCTTTGAGTTTCTTCCTTGCTAGTTATCGTTGCTTGTTTGCCAGATTTGCGTTGCTAGCTTGCTCGCTTTGCGTTGCTAACCTGCTAGCATTGCGTTTCTAGCTTGCAAGTTTCGCGTTGATACTATGCTATCTTGGTTTTGCTAGCTTGCTTGCTTTGCGTTGTTAACTTGCTAGATTGCTAGATTTGCGTTGCTAACTTGCCTGCTTTGCGTTGCTATCTTCCTAGTTTTGCGTTTCTATCTTTGTAGCTTTGCGTTGCTAGCTTACTAGCTTTGTGTTTCTAGCTTGCTAGCGCTCCGTTGCTAGCTTGCTAGATATGGTTTGCCAGCTTGCCAGCTTTGCGTTGCTAGCTTGCCAGCTTT
>NW_019740538.1:0-727 GCF_002891405.2 Cryptotermes secundus | reverse complement strand
GCTAGCATTGCGTTGCTATCTTGCTAGCTTTGCGTTGCTGGCTTGATAGCTTTGCGTTGCTAGCTTTCTAATTTTGCATTGCTAGCTTCCCAGCTTTGCGTTGCTAACATGCTATCTTGGCCTTGCTAGCTTCCTATCTTTGCGTGGCTAGCCTGCCAGCTTTCAATTATTAGCTTCTTAGCTTGATAGCTTTCGTTGCTAGCTTGCCATCTTTGCGTTACTATCTTGCCAGATTTGCGTTGCTAACTTACAAGTTTGCGTTGCTAGCCTGCCAGGTTTGCGTTTCCTTCTTGCTTGATTTGCGTGGCAAGCTTGATAGCTTTGCGTTGTTGCCTTGCTTTCATCCGTTGCTAGCTTGACATCTTTGCGTTTCTACCTTCCTTGCTTTGCGTTGCTACCTTGCTAGAATTGCGTTGCTTGCTTGCTTGCTTTGCTTATCTTGCTTGATAGTTTTTCGTTGCTAGCTTGCTATCTTTGCTTTGCAAGCTTGCTTGCTTTGCTTTGCTAGCTTGGTATAGCATTGCTTTGCAAGCTTGGTAGCTTGACGTTAGTAGCTTGCTAGCTATGCTTTGCTATCATGCTTGTTTTTCTTTGCTAACTTCCTAGATTTACGTGGCAAGCTTGCTATATTTGCGTTGCTAGCTAGCTAGCTTTGCGTTGCTAGCCTGCTAGCTTTCCGTTGCTAGCTTGATAGTTTGCTAGCTTTGAGTTGCTAGCTTGCCAGCTT
>NW_019740537.1:0-411 GCF_002891405.2 Cryptotermes secundus | reverse complement strand
ATGAAATCCTTCAAAATATTATTAAAATTAATTAATAATTTAATAACGTTAACAAATCGATAGATTTCCATAAATTTAGGTGGAATCTTTGACAATTTGTTGAAATTCTATATATTAACTTGAAATCTGTATTAATACTTGGTTAAATTTCTTAAATTTTATCGAAATCTTTCAAAACCTGGTATAAATTCGTTATATTTAAGATAAAATCAAACTGAATTGACTTAAATTTCCCTAATATAATGCAGAAATCATCAATAATTTGTACATAATTCCATTTAGTGAGAAAAACTTTCACATATTGTCTGTATTTCCTTATATTGACGTGAAATCGTTAAAAATATTTGGAAAATTTTCAAAAAATTTGTTGATTTCGTTCATATTTTGTTAAAATTCTTTTAATTAAGTTAG
>NW_019740536.1:0-4078 GCF_002891405.2 Cryptotermes secundus | reverse complement strand
TTGCCAAGTTCAGCCATAACTTTAAGAATCTCAGGTTCCCAGGCACCCAGCATGAGCGACCGTACTTTGCTGTAGTGAACTCCTGAACACTCTATAGAAGAACAAACATATACGAAGGGGGACCCAAAAATAACCGGAAATGACCTGTTGCGCGCACATGCTTTGTAGTTACGAGTTGTGCTGCTAGGTGGTGTTAGCTGCGGGTCTCCCACGACTGTTAGTTAGCTGGTGTCAGTCGAGTTAAGTGGTTTGTCTGTGGTGCTCTGTTGTGTGCGTTCCTGTTTCAACCCTTTGGCGATTAGTGAGATGGCCGACCAGAAGGAACAAAGAGTGTCCGTGAAATTTTGCTTTCTGTTAGGGAAAACTGCAGCCGAGACTGTTGGGATGCTTCGGCAAGCCTTTAATGATGATGCTTTGGGGAAATCACAGGTCTACGACTGGTTTTCCCGTTTCAAATCTGGCAACTTGTCAACAGAAGACATGCCACGCACCGGGCGTTCGACAGGAAGAAATGATGAAAACATTGCCAAAATCAAACGTGCAATTGATGAACATCGTCGAAAGACCATTGATCATCTTTCTGAGGAAACAAACATCTCATGGAGCATGGTCCAGCGAATTTTAATCGAAGGTTTGCACATGAGATGGGTGTCTGCAAAATTTGTTCCTCGCTTGCTCGGAGATGACCAAANTTAAAAGAATTGTTCCTTCTATTCGGCCATCTCACTAATCGCCAAAGGGTTGAAACAGGAACGCACACAACAGAGCACCACAGACAAACCGCTTAACTCAGACTGACGCCAACTCACTAACAGTCGCGGGAGACCCCCAGCTAACACCACCCAGCAGCACAACTCGTAACTACAAAGCATGCGCGCGCAACAGGTCGTTTCCGGTTATTTTTGGGTCCCCCCTTGTATATATTTAATCAATTCTGTATGCTTTCCTTGTGCAAGTATTTGAAATATCTGACAGCAAAAATTACAGTTTCTACATACATACAGGTGGACTCTTGAAAACGTTAGTTAACTGTGAGTTTCTCATTACACAAACTCAATAATACTGTAGCAACAATATACAATTCTCACATCTGCATATGTTCTCAAACCCTTATTTCCCTTTCAACCAAGCAGGCTGGTGTAGTGGTAATGCATGGTTTCAATCTTGATGTGGACACCAGGTACCCTAACTGAGGTTTTCTGTAGCGTTCTTCAGTCCCTCCATGCAAATACTGCGATGGTATCTCAATTAGATCATTACGAGGTGCTACTGGAAAGTTCCTGGACTAGGTGAAAAAAGAAATGCTGCCTTAACTTACTCAATTTTGGCTGCCATCTCCTTAAAAATAGCCTCCTTGGGAACATATACAACAATCCCAACATTTTCTGTAGTTTTACTGGTGATTGGTCACCCTGAATGTTCATCATCTTCAACTGACACTTGACAGGCCTTGAAACGTGACTGCCATTCAAAAACCACTGTCTGGCAAAAACTTGCTTCAGACATGTTTAATTCTGCCATCCATCACACTGTTGCAACAGGCTTGCCGAAGTGAGACCTTGGCCTCCCCTCTCATCTTCTTTCACTATGCAGTTACAACAATAATACTCTGGGAACTTTCTAATAGCATCTTCCCCCCAAATCTGAGTTCATCATTCATGTACTCCTGATCTGTTTAGCAGTATGTAGTCTAGATACTGACTGCATCACAAAAAGAACTCACAGTTTATTTTCCTCTCGCTCTCATCGACATCCTGAAATTCTTACAATGCCAAAGGCGGACAGCTGTTATACAACTTACCAATACAAAGAGTAATTCCTAAGTTTATGCTGGCCCATCGTGGATTCATCATGCCACAGTCACAGCAGTGATCACTGCCTGGGATCTTCAGCAGTTGTTCCCACATTCTAAATAAACAGCCATAAACCAAACACCGTATTACAGCAGATTCTATCTCTCTTGTTATGACAAGAAGTTCAGAGCAATAAAATGAGACATTGTGTCACCTGGCCCTTCCAGTGAGAGAGCATTTTCATACTTTTTGTTGCCTCGACAAGACTTCTCTTCCTCTCTCACCTGGAGGTTCTGAATAACTACACATCTAGGCATCCTGCCTACATAACCTAGCCACATCCTCATCCTAATGACTTCAACCCTGAAGATCAAGACAGCATATTTCTCCAAAACATCGGTATCCATCCACAAAAACAAACAATGTCAAAACCCAGGAAACCATAATCTGAAATATACTCAACCTGTTCTTGTGCTGTCGCTCTGGTGAGGGCTTCTCTACAGGATCTCCAACAGAACTGCCACTGGGCGAGCGAGATGCACCACCATCCTTTGCGCCACCAATTCCACCACTACCACCAGTATTACCAACTCTGGAACAGACCACAGAACCTTCTTCACTAATACTTCGCTGTATTGCTGCTCCTATGCCTTGCTGCATTGCTGATATCCAACACTGATACATCTCATCAGAGTCTGCTTGCAGCATGTGACTCCTGAAAGTAAGATGAGCTTATCACCAATATCAAGTGCGACTTCTTCAGCATGATTCTTAACAGAGCAACAGTCACAGTTCTGTGGTCACTGTTTTGACTCTGGGACAACACAGACTTGATTCTTGATCCAGTGTAACATCCTCAGACCCTCCAGACAAAGGTTGGGGTAATACTTCGACATTTTTCATCCAGAATAAGGAATCTCAGAGCTCCTGACATTAGTGGACTGGCAGCTAGATCTTAACTTGGGGAAAAGTCTATCATTTGGGAACAAAGCATTTCATGTCACGCAGTATTACACAGCTGCAGCTATATTTTAACTTGGGATTAGCTGTATTAGTACCAGAAAAGTACAATGCCTGGTCAGCTGGACGGACACATATCGCAATAATGTAACACACAGCCATTAACGGTCAAAAACATGTCATGACAGCTTCATTCCAAACTCATATCTGATCCCATATTGTCTACATACTTGAAGATGCACTGTTAAATGAACTGAGAATAAAAGTTATTCGACTAATTATTTTCAAAGTAAGAATGCTTCAGAGAAAGACTTAATTGCCTACAAACTGAATGTCTACACCTCAAATCCTCCCTGTCCACTAACTTCTGCCAGATAAATGTAACTGCACCATGAATCTGACCATAAACTCCAGCTAATGCCAAGACCTTCAATCCTCACCCCATTGTGCCTTCACCGAGTGGCATTTTGGCAGACATGAAATTTTACATTTACCTTTCACAAGAAAATATCCCGTTATCCAAGTCACTGAAGCAAGAATATTTGTTTAACTAAACACTTAGCAAAGTCTTCAGTCAGATTACATGTTTAACACATCAAGCCCAGAAAGCAATATTCTGCTTCAGTGATTCCCAAACTTGGTAGGAGTGCAGGAAACTGATACTTGCATCTTTCTAGATTTTAAAACCCACAGTTCATTCAATAATTCTTGATAGTCCGAAACCAATGGACCTATGGAAAGAAGAAATGTTAATCACCAGGACAAACAAATAATAATCTCAACAAAGTAATTTGGAAGAAAAAACAGCAACACAAATGTTGCTTATCTTTCTCATTGCAATATCGAAGAAAATAATTTTCTTACATAAGCAAGAACATTCAATTATTATCACTCTCATGCACTCTAACTGTACGTCCCTCACTAAAATGATTTAATTAAGGGTATCACCGATTTATGCATTGTTTTCATGCCCTGAGAGCCATTGCTACGGCGAGGTACCATCCCAGGACCGCCTAGTTGTAATTCAACATTGTCCTCCTTACGTCTAAGGTGTCGCTACAGTCACTAACATTGCCAATTTGCTTCTCGTGTTGTAAATCCATGGGTTGACATTGTGCAAGACTGGCCAGTAGGGGTCTTGAGTTCAGTGCTTGTGTGCCTTGGAGACCTGAAAAGGTTTATGATGGACGTCTCGAAAAAAAACGAACGCGGGACAGATGCCAGGCTTGACCTTTGGCTTTCTCTTGTTTTCCAGTAATGACCACTGGGGGACTTGTAAAAAAAAAAAAAAAAGAGGCCGTCAGTCATAGGAAGTGGAAGTGAAC
>NW_019740535.1:0-999 GCF_002891405.2 Cryptotermes secundus | reverse complement strand
TCATACATAAAAACAATACACATTTTTAGTCTATGAGTTTATGTTGAAGAAAAATTGAGTAACCTTTAGCAAAATATTAATAGCAGCAACTAAAGGATATTGTTCTGAAACTAGTATGCAACAACGAAAGTTATGATTGGAGGTTTCAGTGCCCACGTGCACAGGGCATACATCTAAAGGTCTTAGTTCTGATCCAGAAGTGGAGGAGGATGAGCTGGGGTAGGGAATGTAGAAAGTATGGGGGAAGAGGAATACGTTCAGGATTTTTGTGGGAAAGTCAGAAGGAAAGAGTTCATCAGGAAAGCCTAGACGTAAATATGAGGAGAGAAATAGTACAGGATGATNGTTCTTATTATTAGTCGTGTAGTTCACGTGCGTGCTGTGTCGTTTGTACAGTAAGGAACCTTCGGATTCTGGGAAATACTTGAGTAGGTGAATGATAGTTAGCTTCTGAAGACGGACTCAGCTCCATGGAGTAAGTTAATTAGTTAAAAAAGTAAGGTATCCGTGTAACAGGCCGTGGAGGCCCATGTGATTGAGGGGCGTCAAGGTTCCCACATTTTCTAGACAATCGGCTCACAGATGGCAGTGAGGTTATCAGCTTTATGCACCGGCCGCCCGTAAGCCCCCAGGAAGATCCCTGGTAGTCATTCCTGTTAGAGGCTGAGTCGCCCCAAGGGCCACAGTAAGGCTGGAAAGATCAGGTCAATTGAAAAATGCAATGACTTCATCGAGAATTGAACCAGCAACCTTTCGGCTTGTAGTACAGTGTCACATTCAAGTACGCTACCGCGTGCCCCCAGTTAAGTAGTTAGCTCTTATCAAGATTCACATGTAACCTCCGTTTCAAACACAGGACAAAGCTTCACGGTGTGTGGAAGTAACGACAGAAGTACTGCTACGAACATAGAGCTCCAAAACTTGTAAATGCCATGCAGTTAATTTTAAATAAACAGGCGGGATCTTATGTTAATACACTTATATTTCCTGACATATGAA
>NW_019740534.1:0-458 GCF_002891405.2 Cryptotermes secundus | reverse complement strand
AACTCACTGGTTTAACTAAAGTGTAGCATGGCGCGTGCCGCATGCAACATTTCCACTTAAACTGACAGACACATGATAGTATTTACTTAGAGATATTTATGTTTCGATTAATAAACTGTAAGGACCAAGTTGGGACAAATGCCACCGTGGTTTCTCTTTGTGTAACAGTATATCAAAATTTGATGTGTTTCATTCTGGTCCGTCACACTAACAGTTACAAAGATAAAACTACTCCGTCCAGTGTGACTATTTAATTTTTTACTAATTGGAAGCTTAGCAACCTTACATGTTTCTGTCCTTACGGACCATCTTCAGAGGGAGCATTGATATTTATTTGGAACATAATATGACAATGGGTGTTCTTATGATAATATATATACACACACACAAACCTGGAATACACAATATACAAAAAAAATCAAAATTTTCACAATCACAGCAGATTTCCTGGTATATTA
>NW_019740533.1:0-954 GCF_002891405.2 Cryptotermes secundus | reverse complement strand
CTAGCATTGCGTTCCTAGCTTGCAAGTTTCGCGTTGCTAACTTGCAAACTTAGTGTTGCTAGCTTGCTTGCTTTGAATTGCTAGCTTGCTATATTAATAGATTTGCTTTGCTAGCTTGCTAGCTTTGCGTTGCTAACTGCCTAGCTTTGCATTGCTATCTTGCTAGCTTTGCGTTGCAAGCTTGTTACCTTCATAGATATGCGTTGCTAGCTGGTTAGCTTTGCTTTGCTAGCTTGCCAGCTTTGCGTTGCAAGCTTGCCAGCTTTACGTTGCAAGCTTGCCAGCTTTGCGTTGCAAGCTTGACAGCTTTGCGTTGCTAGCTTGCCTGCTTTGATTTTCTAGATTGCCAGCTTTGCTTTGATAGCTAGCCAGATTTGCTTTTCTAGCTTGCCAGCTTTGAGTTGCTAGCTTGCTAGCTTGCTTGATATGCGTTGCTATCTTGCTAGCTTTGCGTTGCTCTCTTGCTAGCTTTGGGTTACTAGGGTGCTAGATTGCTAGATTTGAGTTGTTATCTTGCTAGGTTTGCTTTGCTAAATTGCTAGATTTGCGTTGCTAGCTTGCCAGGTTTTGGTTCCTAGCTTGCAGGTTTGCGTTGCTATCTTCCTAGATTTGCGTTGCTAGCTTGGTAGCTTTGCGTTGCTAATTTGCTAGCTTTTTGTTTCCAGCTTGCTAGTTGTGCGTTGAAAGCTTTCTAGCTTTGCGTTGCTAGCTTGCTAGCTTTGCATTTGTAGTTTGCTATTTTTGTGTTGCTATCTTGCTAGCTTTGCTTTTCTATCTTGCTAGCTTTGCGTTGGTAGCTTATTAGCTTTGCGTTGATAGCTTGTTAGATTTGCGTTGGTAGCTTGCTTGCTGTGCAATGCTAGCTTGCTAGCTTTGCGTTGCTTAATGCTTAGTTGTGCGTATCTAGCAGGCTATCTTTGCGTTGCTAATTTGCTAGCATTCCGTCGCTCGCTT
>NW_019740532.1:0-254 GCF_002891405.2 Cryptotermes secundus | reverse complement strand
TAGCTTTGAGTTGTTAGATTGCTAGCTTGCTAGATTTGCGTTGCTGGCTTATTATCTTTGCGTTGCTAGTTTGTTAGCTTGCGTTGCTAGCTTTCCATCTTTCCATTGCTAGCTTGCTAGATATGCGTTGCTAGCTTGTTAGCTTTGCGTTGCTAGCTTGCCATATTTGCGTTGCAAGCTTGCAAGCTTTGAGATTCTAGATTGCCAACTTTGCGTTGCTAGCTTATTAGCTTTGCGTTGCTAGTTTGTTAGCT
>NW_019740531.1:246-370 GCF_002891405.2 Cryptotermes secundus | reverse complement strand
AAGGTAATTTACCGGCTGGCAATTAATGTGACATGAACGTCATTGAGGGGGGGGCGGTTATTGGATATATTACAAATCGTGTAACTGACGGAGCCGCGCTGGACGGCCGGGTGACGTTTCCAGG
>NW_019740531.1:0-212 GCF_002891405.2 Cryptotermes secundus | reverse complement strand
CTGGTGCCCACTAAGCCTCCTCTCTAATGGGTACGGGGGGCAAAGCGGCGGGGGCGTCAAACTTATCATTCGCCTTCATCTATTGCCTAGGTCATGAATGTTGGAGCTCTACCCCCAATCTCAAGTGTTCATGGTCGTCTAATTAATTAATTAACGACAGGGGCAGTTCTACAGGGGACACTGTTTTTGGAACCACGATCTAAGAGGGAATG
>NW_019740530.1:0-884 GCF_002891405.2 Cryptotermes secundus | reverse complement strand
GGGTTAGAAGTAAATCCAGAGAAAACTAAGTATATGTTGCTGTCTAATCACCAGAATGCTGAGAAAATTCATGACAAAGATAGCTATCACATGTTTGAAAATGTGGCTGTAACAAATCAAAACTTCATTCAGAAAGAAATTAAGAGGAGACTGAATTTGGGTAATGCTTACTACCATTCAGTCCAGAACCTTTTGTCTTCTCGTCTGCTGTCCAAAAACATAAAAATTAGAATATACAAAACTGTAATTTTGCCTGTGGTTCTGTTTAGGTGTGAAATTTAGTCTCTGACGTAAAGGGAGGAAGAAAGACTGATTTTTTTAAGAAGAGGGTGCTGAGGAGAATATTTGGACAGACGAGATGAAGTGATGGGACTTTGGAGAAGACTATACAATGAGGAGCTTCATAACTTATACTTTTCACTGAGTGCAATTAGAATGATCAAGTGAAGGAGGATGAGATCACCAGGGCATGTAGCATGAATGTGGGTGGAGAGGAATGCGTGTAGGGTATTGGTGGGAAAGCCAGAACGAGAGACCACTAGGAAGAGCAAGACATAGATGGATGGATAATATTAAAATGGGTCTTACAGATGTAGGATGGGCTAGTATGGACTGGATTGATCTGGCTTAGGATAGAGACCAGGGGAGGGCTCTCGTGAACACAATAATGAACCTGCGGATTCCATAAAATGCTGGGAAGTTCTTGAATAGCTGTACAACTGGCGGCTTCTCAAGGAGGGCTTAGCTGTGTGTAGTTAGTTTATTGACAATGCATTGTACCATAGTAGTAGCCCAAGATCAGCCAGTGACAAATAACAAAAGAATGGATATGTTGGCCAGGTTGGGTAAACATTATGTGCGATACAGGGAGGAGATGACGAAAG
>NW_019740529.1:0-541 GCF_002891405.2 Cryptotermes secundus | reverse complement strand
AGATTTCTTCTTATAAAATTGAATTCTGTCCAAAATATTGACATTGGATACATTACATTAGTGAATTTTTAGTAAAACCTGATTCATATTATGTTAAATTTAACGAGTATAAACCAGGTTCTGAAATGTTTCAACGAATTAAAGAAATTTTTAATAAGAATTATTACAGAACTCAAATTATTTCAAAGATTTTGAAAAATTGTCAAAAGTTCCACTTTATATTTATGGAAATCTATTCAATTGTTTGACAACATTTAAGGATAAAATAATTTTAATCAAATTATGAAGGATTTTATGTAATTTAAGAAACACTAAACAAATTTTGACTTTCTTAAACCAAAATTCATATAATTTATGCAATAAATCTTTCTCGATTTCAAGCTAATTTAAATATATCAACTATTTTGTGAAAGATTTCACACTAATTTAGGGAATCCTAGCAGACTTTTCGAAGATTTACAATATATATCCTCAAATTTAAAGAGACTTAGAATGTTTCGAAGTTAGTTTAAGGAATTTTAATTGAATTTTGAACGAATTC
>NW_019740528.1:0-474 GCF_002891405.2 Cryptotermes secundus | reverse complement strand
ATTCTTTGACGATTTCTCCTTAATATGAGGAAATACAGACAATATATCAATGATTTCATTCAATTCTTTGGATTTCCCTCCAAAATATTGACGATTTCTGCATTATATTTCGGAAAATTTAGACAATTCTGACGGATGATAGGTTAAATTTAACTAATAAAATCCAGGTTTTGAAAGATTGATTTCTGCATTATATTTCGGAAAATTTAGACAATTCTGATGGATGATAGGTTAAATTTAACTAATAAAATCCAGGTTTTGAAAGATTTCAACGTAATGTATGAAATTTTGACCAATAACTATTCGAGAATTGAAGTTAATATAAAGTATTTCAAAAATTTTCAAAGATTCCACGAAAGTTTAAGGAAATCTATACAATTATTTGACTATATTTCATAATTATTTAATTTTAAATATATTTCCAGACATTTCATAATAATTTAAGAAATTCTAAAGTAATTTTGACCTTCTTCA
>NW_019740527.1:0-398 GCF_002891405.2 Cryptotermes secundus | reverse complement strand
AAAAATCGACATACCTAATTACTGCCCTGAAGGGTCGGGCGGCGGTAATACTACCCGGCATTCCGGCAAATACGACTTACGGGGAAACTCTTCAGGCTCTAGAGGACCGTGTCGGGGACCAACACTTTGCAGCTGCTTACCACTGCCAACTAAGAACGAGGACGCAGAGACCTGGAGAATCCCTGCAAGATTTTGCCACGGCCATTGATCTCCTTTCCCGTCGTGCCTACCCCAATCTACCTGCTGACCAGATAGGAAGGGAGGCAGGAAAAACCTTCGCATACGGAATAGGAGATGCCGATATAAAGTCCCAGCTGCTGCTGGGAGGTGAGAAGACGGTAAACGAGGCCCTTCGACAAGCGCTAGAGTTGCAGGCGGTACTGGTAGCAGCCAGACCT
>NW_019740526.1:0-723 GCF_002891405.2 Cryptotermes secundus | reverse complement strand
CGCACTTCACAAATCACTAGAGTACACAGTCTAGTGTTCTTAGTCGGTTACAATCTCCACTAGACGCCCCCTTACAACGGTTCCAAAAATGTTTGTTCCTTTGCTTCCGTGCTCTAGTCATCTCAGAATGGCTGCACTTTTTCAACTGTTCATTCTTGCTCCAGTTGTCCTCTTTATAACCCCTCGGCACGGACCAACGTAGAAAACACCGTTTCCAACAGTACCTCTAATGTTGCGCGCCGACTGTTGCCGCGGGAACCTGTTTGTTTGTGATCGTTGTTTGGAAACGGTTCTACACGCTACAATACGTATGCTCTCTTATATTTCACTCTAATGTCTAATATAGAATCTCATTCCATGTGGGACACCCTGCAGTAAATACTGCAGGGCGTTGAAAGCGGAGTTTTCAGGAGTGTTTTTTTTATTGCTAGTGGGGTGGGACTAAGTCCCTTGTACTGCAGACACTTCTGATGGGTGAGGGTGATTGTGGAGCAATTGGTGGAATGGAGATTGGCAAGGGAAACCGAAGTACTCGGAGAAAACCTGCCCCAGCGCCACTCTGTCCACCACAAATCCCACTTGACCAGACCCGGGATCGAACCCGGGCGGCCGAGGTGGGAAGCCAGCGACTAACCGCTTGAGGTATGGCGCGGCCCAGGAATGTGGTTACCAGCACACGAAACGCTATCATAATGTCAACTAAATGATAATATTTCAGTGTTA
>NW_019740525.1:445-1288 GCF_002891405.2 Cryptotermes secundus | reverse complement strand
TTTGATTGATATTATGTTAAATTTAACGAATATAAACCAGGTCTTAAATGATTTCAACGTAATTTATGCAATTTTGACCAAAAAGTAGTTAATATTTCAAGTAAATATAGAGAATTTCAACAAATTTTTAATGATTCCATATTAACTAGTGGAATTTTTTACAATATTTTGACGAAATTTATTTAATTAATTTTAATAAAATTTTAGTTATTTCGTGATATTTTAAGGAATTCTAAACCATTTTTCTCTTCTTCAACCTAAGTTATATAATTTTAAACCAAAATTCTTTCTCGATTTCTATTAATATAAATAATGTCAACTATTTTCTGAAAAATATCACTCTAAGTTTACGAACTCTAACCGTATCTGCCACGATTTACGCAATATTTCAGAAAATTTAAAGAAATTTTCAACGATTCGTAGGCAATTTAGAGAATTTTTATTGAATTTCGAAAATTTTCAACAAGATCTATATAATTTTATCATAAAATTCTTGACTTCTTCAAGTTAAAATAAATAGTTTCAAACATTTCATAAAATGGTTCACTCTAAATAAGGATTTCCTTTAAATTTCTGTTAATTTCTATAATAATGTATCAATTTTAATAATATTGTAACGTGTTTACGTTACTGAAGACGCCGTAGAGATGGTTAATTGGGTTTATTTAACAATCTACAGATAACGGCTACAATTAATTATCACAATATCACGGGTTTCCACACTTTACAAACCCTACAACAAGATCTCTTAACACGATCGTCACTTTTCTTCACGTACTACTAACGCGGGAGCTATACAAGTCTCCCTTAAATACACACTCCGGGTATAACCGTACTACAGCA
>NW_019740525.1:0-230 GCF_002891405.2 Cryptotermes secundus | reverse complement strand
AACGTCGCCGCTGTTGACTCGCGTTGCCTAGCGACCGCGATATCCCTCGGTGACGTCACCGTGGAGGGGAGTGGCGGGGCGGGAACTCGCCTATTACCGTAGTAACGCGAGCGTTACGTTCACGCCACGTGCCGCTGGGGGAGGGGGTAGGTGTCAACATGTCACAATATTTTCATTCAATCAATGTTATTTAAAAATTTTAAACTAATTTTGAACGAAATAAACTTATT
>NW_019740524.1:0-815 GCF_002891405.2 Cryptotermes secundus | reverse complement strand
GTCACAGGTGATGAGTCTTGGGTTCACCATTACCAGTCCGAGACATAGCATGCGTCAATGCAGTGGAAACATCCTGTGTCGCCTTGAGGGTGGAATGTGGTGAGCAGTATGCCTTTGTGATCCAAGAAGACTGTGAGCATCACTTTCCTGGAGGATGGTGTCACCTTAAACTTTTTTTTTTTTGCAGGCGATGCACGATGTTTCCAAAAGGTGGGCCTCCAGTTTGAAAATCTAAAACATTAAAACCATGTGTTGTGTTTCATATTGCTTAAATTGGGTGTGATCTCTTGCACAGCAAGGCTGACTGTAGGACCAGCAATGAAAATAACAGAAGCCACTGTGGGCACCTGCACATCTTCAAACTCTTAACTAGAAAATGTCATAACAATGCACATTGGTGATCACTACAAGTCCTGGCAAAGAACTGCCCCTCAATATGGACTTATGATAGGGTCACTTGGGAATATGAAAGTGGTGGTAAGTTTTCTTTCATAGTGTGCCAGGTAGGGCAAGCCTGATCTAGGCTAAATTTTACTCTACGTTCATTGTACCAAAAATCAGTTCCACCAGTCACATATTAGACAGGGAGTAGGTTCAGCCTACAAAATAGGAATCCCATAAGTAAATACTACCAACATAATCTATCACAAAATTAAATCAAAGATTAATCAAACCTAGTCAAAATAATAGTTTGTATACTCACAGTTTCAGATATCCCCCACACATTGGCAAGAATGGAAAATAATGCCAATGTTTTCTGATGATACCTTGTGGGAAGGTTTGATGACCTATGAAACTGCTTGCAAGGGGAACCC
>NW_019740523.1:0-1586 GCF_002891405.2 Cryptotermes secundus | reverse complement strand
ATAAGTCGTGATTAAGTTCGTAACCAATTCTGACACCAAATGTAACGTGTATCGTTACTGAAGACACCGTTCGGTTTGTTAATTGGTTTATTTAACAACCTACCAGTATCAGGTACAATTAATTACAAAAATTTTGCGGGTTTACACACTTTACCATCCCTACACACAAATCTCTTCACACTGTCACGATTCACTCGTTACCAATAAACTTGATGACTACTACAATTCAATTCACTTCATCGGCTTCTACACTTTAACTCGTAACTGGTGCCTTGGGAACTCGCTTCGGCGGCTGATACACTGTAACTCTTTCATTGCTGACTGGAGAACTGTCTTCGGATGCTGATACACTTTAACTGACAACAAAAAATGAACTCGGCGACGGCCACTTTTCAGCTCGCTTCGTAGGCAGTGTGGTTCACTTATATAGTCGCATCGCTTGCCTGTTATGCAATGGGTAACGCTGTTGCCTGACTTCGTGTCGACAGCGGCGTTGCATGCCATGTCACAGTGCGGGGGATGTGGGAGAGCGCTGACTCACCCGCCACGTTACTGCTGGGTAGGGAGTGGTTCTCCTCCATTGCATAACATGTCACAATATGTTAGTATGGTATATTAGCAACTAACTGCTGGTCAGCTCGGAACTAGAAAACTCGAGAACTAATCGCTGGCTAACTCGGAACTAGAGATCTGTTGAACTGTAACTCGTGCACTTGAGAGCTGTAACTAACTCGTAGGCTTGCTCAGAACTAACTTGAGAACTCCTCGTAACTAACTGTGAATAGTCTTCGCCGCTCCGTATCTAGCCTCGTTCTGGACAACTCAAAAAACAGCCACGTAATAGCAACCACTGTTGCCTCGCGCCGTGTTGCTAGCAACGCTGTCGAGAAATGTTTACTTCTACTTAGCAACTGTGGCGTCCAGTGTGACGTCACCGCTGTTGACTCGCGTTGCATAGCGACCAGTATGCTGGGACTCGGCTAACTTTTGCCCCGCTCGGCGCGTCACGGCTGGCGGGGGGAGGGACGTCATCCACAGAGCAACACGTCACACTGCTCCCTCCTTAAGGCTGTTCGTCCCGAATAGCCTAACCGTGCACCCCCGTTCCTTTTCTTCAAAGGGTGGCTTTCTGCGTCTCCTCTTTCGGCCACTCTTATTGCAGCGACCATTCTTCAGTTACATCTGCTCCCCTTTTAAGACAAAGTTCGTCTCAAGCAGTTCCCTTTTAACTTGCCAGAAGATCACATTCATCCATCGCTCTCTCCCATGTCACATTCATTCTCTCTCTCTCTTTGGAGGCCGGTTCTTCCATTTTTTCGGCTCCTCTTCTGTGCCCTGCTTCTTTTTTCGTTTTGGAGGGGGTCGACCCTTCCACAGTGTCCATTTTTCAATGTTTGCATGAGCTGGGATTTCGTGCAGCACTTCTGCTTGTGCACTTGCACATGCTTCGAATTTCCCTTTCAGGATAAGTCCCTGTGTCCTCTCACGTTGAAGTCCTCGTGCTCTCTGGGACACATCTTTATGGTGGCTTGTACGTGACTCTGATTTCCCTGGAGTCTCAGTCTCTTGCGCTGTGTCATTTGCAC
>NW_019740522.1:0-1170 GCF_002891405.2 Cryptotermes secundus | reverse complement strand
AACTAATTAAGCACTACACCATGAAGGCGTTAAGGGGGAGTGGATCTATAGACCCACGTTTTCTTGACCTCGACACTAGTTGAAGGTGAGTGGTCAGTTTCACTTCCGGCCGCTTTACCCCTGAGGAAAGAGCCCCCAAATATCCACTGGATAGGAGGCTGGGTGGGCCCCAGAACCGATCTTGACGACATGGAGACGACAAAATTCTTGCCCCAACCGGGAAGGTAGGAGAAGGAAGTTTATGACAAACGGTAGCAAATCCTGGTCATAAGTCAGGGATTACAGATTGGAAGCTCAGTTCTAGCTGAAACTTGTGTTAGGTATGTCTGCTTTGTATATAATAGCATTCTGCTTCTTCTGTATTGCAATACCATACATACTCGTATGTGAAGAGTGGGATAAGGGACTAAAGCAGGGGCTTCAAAATCTGTGAGCTTACTCTCCACCAAACATTAAGATGGCGAAAGCAATAAGGAACAGATGAGTGGAGCATGTAGTACGCATGACAGTGTTGAGAAATGTGTAAAAAAAATAGTCGGAAAACTTCAAAGACAACGTGCACTATGGAGAACCAAGCGTGGGCGGCAGGATTACATTAAAATGGTGCTTAATGCAATGGCACATGAGTCGATAACGGGGTTCAGCTGGTACAGGATATGGACCAATGACAGGGTCTTGCGATGAGGCTTTCAGTTACAAAAAGAAAACGATTTTCTTGACCTTCTGATAGCCTGAACGAGGATTCAGTTATATGATTTTTTTTTCAATGGTTCTACAGCCCCCTTGGACTCTGGCCTCTGAATTTTCAGTTTCATGATCATTTTTACAGACGGTAGGACTCTTTGGACGCGTGATCAGCTCGTCGCAAGGCCACTACCTAAACAAAGGACAATACAAACACAGACACATACCAAATATCCATGCATAGTATGGGATTCGAACCCATGATCCCAGCTTCCGAGCGAGCGAAGACAGTTCATGCCTTAGAACACTCGACAACCGTGACCGGAGGTTACACGGATTTAATTACCACAGAGCTTAACTATGCAACATAGTGTTGCTGTGTTTTCCAGTCAGCAATGTTACAAGTGCAGAGACATGATCAGGAGACAAACAATAGACAAAGTGTTTCTTAGAGGTCTGAAGTTGATATTAAAATTTGGCGGAAAC
>NW_019740521.1:0-517 GCF_002891405.2 Cryptotermes secundus | reverse complement strand
TTTGTTAATCATTTATTAAATGTTATTTGATTTGATTGTTCACATGTTGTATTTATTTGGTGGATTGAAATAACACGAGAGCACCCGTCCCCCAGCTAGTAGGGTGGGGGCTCAGCGGAGGAGCCATTCGGCAGGAAAAATGAAGGCAACGTTCTTCTGGGACTGGCAGGGGGTTATCCCTGTAGACTTTCTGACAGATGCCAGAACAGTCAATGCAGCTTATTACTCAGACCTCCTGGCAACAGACGTGAAGGAAAAGATCCGATCCAAGCGGAAGAGAGGTGGAAAGCGAGTAGCCTTCCTTCAAGACAATGCACGCCCCCATACGGCCAAAACAACAATGGAAAACCTCCGGAAACTGAAATGGAACCTTCTGACACATCTGCCGTACAGTCCCAATTTGGCACCAAGTGATTTCTACTTGTTCGGAAGGCTCAAATCAGACTTCCAAGGCATGCAGTTTGTGGACAATGACACCATCATCCAGAATGTTCGGGAGTGGATACGCCGCCAACCA
>NW_019740520.1:0-462 GCF_002891405.2 Cryptotermes secundus | reverse complement strand
TTCACAATATTCCGGACTGAACGGACGTCACCTTTGCACGCTCCGAGACATAGCTTGCCGATAGTAACGCAGTAACGTAAAGCTAAGAATACATTATTTTAACAGTGTGGTGAATTAGCAGGTGAATAAATGTCAATTGGCTCAACTCTCAGAAAAACGCTTTCTTCGGCATCGCTACCCTGAGACCCATGCGAACCGACCCAGCTAGTTTCCCGTACCTATACCGATCTTCCTTAGTTTGAGCTGTGAGAACAACTTCCAGTAGCCATCATACACTGTCCTAAGGTAGAAACAGGTGTAGCAGGGATAGCACCATTCTGACTGCGCCGATACAAGCAAAGGCGGGTTGGAAAAGAGCGGTGTTAGGTGTTTATTCAGAGTGATCTGTAACAGCTTTATAATATTATAAGGAGAAGCTTGTGAGTGTGTTATTAAACTCGTTATTTGGTTATTAAGTATATG
>NW_019740519.1:0-526 GCF_002891405.2 Cryptotermes secundus | reverse complement strand
TGTGATTTGACAAAGGCTTTTGATTGTGTGGTTCATGATATCCTTCTGAGCAAGTTGGCAGCATATGGACTTGGTGGTAAAGCTTTAACATGGTTAAAGTCATATTTGGGAAATAGAAGGCAAAGAGTGCAATTGTATACTAATGGGAATGAAAAATGTTGTTCAGGATGGGAGATTATTGAATATGGAGTGCCGCAGGGCTCGATTTTGGGTCCCTTGCTGTTTCTCTTATATATCAATGACCTGTCATCAGCATTAAATACTGATAATAAGTTATTGTTGTATGCAGATGATACAAGCATATTAGTATCAGGCACTGATCTTGACGAAATCCAAGTAAGGTCTAACATTGTGCTGAATTCTTTAAGAAATTGGTTTGCCTATCTGTAAATATGAAAAAAAAAAAACTAAAGTGTTAAAATTTGATACAATTAATTGAGATAATATGTCTATACAATTAAAGTATAATGATGACATATTTCATGAGGAAACCCACGTTAAATTCTTGGGCATTGAAATTGATAAG
>NW_019740518.1:0-412 GCF_002891405.2 Cryptotermes secundus | reverse complement strand
TAGGATAACACCATCACAGTCATACATGAGAATCACCATAACTTTTGATTTTCATGGTGACCCGTAATGATGCCATTCGTTCAATTGGTGTTTCATTTGTGGCTCATACAATTTGGCCCATGTCTCATCCAGCATAATGAAATGGCATAAGAAAGCCTCTCCTTTGCTCTCATAGCACTCCAAGTGGTTATGAGCAGTGTCGTATCATAGCCATTTCTGCATTTCCATCAAATCATGCGGAACCCATAGTGATGCAATTTTTCTCACGCCCAGGCATTCCTTCAGAATGTGAAGCACAGTCATATGCGCTAATCCTGTCTCTCGGGCCAGCTCATGAATCATGTGGCTTCAATCACTCTCCAGTAATGTGGAAAGAGCATACATTTCTTCTCCGCTGACACAAAGACCACCT
>NW_019740517.1:0-388 GCF_002891405.2 Cryptotermes secundus | reverse complement strand
CGTTGCTAGTTTGCTAGCTTTGCTTTGCTACCTTGCTAGCTTGGCTTTGCCATCTTGCTAGATTTGCTTTGCTAGCTTGATAGATTTTCGTTCTTAGCTTGGTACCTTTGCGTTTCTAGCTTGCTAGCTTTGCGTTCTTAGCTTGGTAACTTTGGGGTTTTAGCTTGCTAAAATTGCGATTCTAGCCTGCTAGCTTTGCGTTTCTTGCTTGGTAGATTTGCGTTGCTCGCTTGCTAGCTTTACGTTGCTAGCTTGCAAATTTTTTTGCTAGCTTGCCAGCTTTGCGTTGCTAGCTTGCTAGTTTTTCGTTGCTTGCTTCCCTGCTTTGCTTTTCTTGCTTGCTAGCTTTGCTTTGCTAGCTTGCTAATTTTGCTTTGCTAGCTTGCTA
>NW_019740516.1:0-1378 GCF_002891405.2 Cryptotermes secundus | reverse complement strand
TCTATGTCTGGCATCAGAATACAGAAATATAATATTAGTTAGTTAGTTATTAGAGAGGGTGGGTTTCTCCATGCACTCAGACCTATAGTGGCCCATTGTGCTTCCCTCTATGATTTCTACCAGCCTCTATATCCTACCGGTATTGGTGCTTACCATCAGTCCCACCCAGCCAGCGAGACCGGCTCTGCTGGCTGAGATGTATCTATAATGCTTCCCCCATCTACCGGAGGTATTAGTGACTGCTGTTGGGCGGGAAACGTTCGCAATTTTGCTCAGTGACCTCCTTTGCAGATATAAGATTCTTTTACGTGCCGTAAAGCTACGACACGGGACCCACGGCTTAAAGTCCCTACCGTAGGACTTGTTCCCTGAATTTTCCCGCCCTTAAAAATTCGACGACCTCCGCCGGGTATTTGAACCCGCGTACTACGAGTCATGAGGTGGGAACGTTACCTCTAGACTACGGAGGCCGCTAAATATAATATTAGTATTTATGTTTCAACGCTTGGCAGCAGCACTTATTTGCAGTTGTTATTTCGTAACATTTGAAGGTAGCATCTAAACAAACAAACGAGTTTCCTGAGATGAGAGAATCAATTCTCACCGTTGTTCAGTATGCACGATTATGCACAGAAATGACATGAAAACGACATGCAGGAAACTCGCCTTTGGAAGATATAAACTTGGTATTTATCTCGGAGAAAAGAAGGAAACAATGACTCGTCTATTAGAACAACTGGCATCAGTCCAGATGGAATTAAAACCATCCGGAATACAAGCCAAGTGATTTGTCTCTTAGATAATCTGACTGGTCTGGTTCCTTTCTCTTCTAACAATATGCAGAGAACATTTAATGTCGTGCTTACAACAACTGCACTACTACAAATAAATTCTGGCGATGTCTTTAAATTTCATATTAGTAATGTGAAAAATACCGAAGTGTTCTACAACATCTTAAAGATGAGGTACTATCTAAACTTGGGCTACATACTTCATGACGTAAAAATGGAAATATTTCAAACAAATAATGAAGTAATACCTGTACTTAGTTGTAGGAAGTAACATAATCAATTATACAGAACCTACGATACAATAGGACACAGCTACAAACTGTCCTCTATTGTAATGCAAAGCAATTCGCTCTACCAATAACTTCTAAGGTTTCTGTTATGTAAACATGAAGAGCTGGATAATTCACTGAAACCCACACAGAGAACAAAGTAAACAGATCGCAAAGAATGTTTTAGGCGAGACAAATTTGTATGACATTGAAAAGCAGTTTGTATACTTTTTACGATTTCCTGTACGGCATTGTCGGTATGTCTGATAACATTTTCAGGCACTATTGTGTGTAATGGAGCTGCATAATATTGACATG
>NW_019740515.1:0-472 GCF_002891405.2 Cryptotermes secundus | reverse complement strand
GCTATCGAGATAACAACGCAAAGCTAGCAAGCTATTAATGCAAAGTTAGCAAGCTAGCAACGCAAAGCTAGCAGGCAAGCAACGCAAAGCTAGCAATTTTCAACACAAATCTAGCAAGCTTGCAACGTAAAGAGAGCAAGGTAACAACGCAAACGTGGCATGGTAGCAAAGAAATGCTGGCAAGCCAGTTAAGAACAGCTGGCAAGCTAGCAACGCAAAGCTAGCAAGCAAAGCAAATCTAGCAAGATAGAAACGCAAAATTATCAAGCTTGCAAAGCAAATATAGCAAGCTATCAACGCAAAGCTAGTAAGCTAGAAACGGAAAACTAGCAAGCTAGAATGAAAATCTAGCAAAATAGCAACGCAAAGTTAGGAAGTTAGCAACGCAAAGCTAGCAAGCAAAGCAAATCTAGCAAGATAGAAACGCAAAATTATCAAGCTTGCAAAGCAAATATAGCAAGCTATCAACGCA
>NW_019740514.1:0-1136 GCF_002891405.2 Cryptotermes secundus | reverse complement strand
ACGCAAATCTAGCAAGCTAGCAAAGCAAAGCTGGCAAGCTAGGAAAGCAAATTCGCAAGCTAGGAACGCAAATTCGCAAGCTAGCAACGCAAAGCTGACAAGCTAGCAACGAAAAGCTGGCAAGCTAGCAACGCAATGTTAGCAAGCTAGCAACGCATATCTAACAAGCTAGCAAGCTAGAAACGGAAAGCTAGCAAGCTAGCAAAGAAAAGCTGGCAAACTAGGAACGCAAAGTTGGCAAGCTGGCAAAGCATTGCTAGCATGCTAACAAAGCAATGCTAGCAAGCTAGAAACGCAAAGCTGGCTAGCTAGCAACGCAAATCTACAAAGCTAGCAACGCAAATCTGCCAAACTAGCAACGCAAAGCTAGCAACATACCAACGCAAAACTAGCAAGTTAGCAAGCTAGCAACGGAAAGCTAGGAAGCTAGCAACGCAATGCTAGCAAGCTAGCAACGCAAACCTAGCAAGCTAGAAAGGCAAAGCTAGCAAACAAGCAACGCAAATTTATCAAGTTTACAAGCTAGCAACGCAAAGCTAGCAAGATTGCAACGCAAAGTTAGCAATCTAGCAACAGAGTGCTAGCAAGCTAGAAACGCAAAACTAGCAACCTAGCAACTCAAATATAGCAGATTGCAATCTATAAACGCAAAGCTAACAAGCTAGCAACGCAAAACTCGGTAGTTAGCAACGCAGATCTAGCAAGCTTGCAACCGAATGATAGCAAATTAGCAACGCAAATCTACTAAGATAGCAACGCAAATTTATCTAGCTAGCAACGCAAATCTAGCAATCTAGCAAGCTAACAAAACAGAGCTAGAAAGCGAGCAACGTAAAGTTTGCAAGCTAGCAACGCAAAGCTAGCAAGCAAGAATCGCAAAGGAAGCAAGCAAGCAAGCCAAGAAATCTNNNATCTAGCAAGATACCAAAGCAAAGCTATCAAGCTAGAAAGATAAAGCTAGCAACCTAGCAAATGGAATCTAGCAAGCTACCAATGCAAAGATAACAAGCTAGAAACGCAAAGATAGCAAGCTACCAACGCAAACCTAGCAAGCTAGCAACGCAAATTTGCAAGCTAGCAACGCAAAGCTTGTAAGCTTGCAACGCAAATCTACCAAGCTAGCAAGCTAGCAATGC
>NW_019740513.1:0-295 GCF_002891405.2 Cryptotermes secundus | reverse complement strand
TAAAAATTCATTATATGCATTGTTCGCTGATTTTTTGTTTAAAAATAAGCTCCCAAGTCTCTTTGTCTAGTAGATAATTTAGATATTGAACTTTTTTTTGCTGTAAGTTCTGACCATTCTATATTCTCCCTCTGCTCTGGCTTGTCCTTTTTTATTCTTATTCTTTTGCTGCATCTGTACTTGTAATATCTGTGCGCTATGGTCAGAAAATCCTGTTTCAATCACATCAAATTTGTATTCCCATAAGCCTTTGTTTAATATTATTTGATCTATGGCCGTTTGACTTCTAGAACCG
>NW_019740512.1:0-596 GCF_002891405.2 Cryptotermes secundus | reverse complement strand
GTCTCTCTGTGGGGAAGTGATCACTTCCCCACTCATGTTGCTCTCTCTGTGGGGAAGTGATCATTTCCACACTCCTGTTAGTCTCTCTGTGGGGAAGTGATCATTCCACACTCCTGTTGGTCTCTCTGTGGGGAAGTGATCACTTCCACACTCCTGTTCGTCTCTCTGTGGGGAAGTGATCATTTCCATACTCCTGTTGGTCTCTCTGTGGGGAAGTGATCACTTCCCCACTCATGTTGGTCTCTCTGTGGGGAAGCGATCACTTCCACACTCCTGTTTGTCTCTCTGTGGGGAAGTGATCACTTCCCCACTCATGTTGCTCTCTCTGTGGGGAAGTGATCATTTCCACACTCCTGTTAGTCTCTCTGTGGGGAAGTGATCATTCCACACTCCTGTTGGTCTCTCTGTGGGGAAGTGATCACTTCCACATTCCTGTTGGTCTCTCTGTGGGGAAGCGATCACTTCCACACTCCTGTTGGTCTCTCTGTGGAGACAGGGCCTCCAATTCATGTTACACTGGACTCTGGGTGTGCCTCGTAGTTGGTCTCGACATGACTGAACATTCCTGCCTGTGCTAGGACTCAAACCCAATCAAT
>NW_019740511.1:0-537 GCF_002891405.2 Cryptotermes secundus | reverse complement strand
GGAATGAAGATTGGCAGGGGAAACCAAAGTGCTCGGAGAAAACCCGCCTGAGCACCACTTTGTCCACCACAGATCCCACTTGACCAGACTCGGGATCGAACCCAGGCTGCCGCAGTGGGAAGTCAGTGACTAACCGCTAGAGCTATGGCGTGGCCTGAGGAACAGCGTTTCCCATATGGTCCATGCCAAGATGTTATAAACAGGGTTAGTTAACTGTTGGAGTTAACCTTACCTCCGCCATAGCCCTGTGAATCATGAGAGGTGATGAAAAGAGAACCCAATGTCTGGGGGTATAACTAGGCCACCCTGTTCCTGGGTGATATAAATATGGAGACATGGCCTCCCACGTTTAGGGAGTCTTGAACCTGAGACATTAAAATATGGAAGTGAGTCCTGCAGGACTCGGACTTGAGAATGACTGCTCTGGCAAGGGCCAGCAGCAATTGTAAATGACAGAGCAATCCTGTGGCTCATGGCCCACTTCTGACTTTCTTTAACCTTTAAACGACTAAAGCCCCCATATGGGGTCGCAGAAAT
>NW_019740510.1:0-476 GCF_002891405.2 Cryptotermes secundus | reverse complement strand
TGCTAGCTTGCTAGCTTTGCGTGGCTAGCTTGCTAGATTTGCGTTACAAGATTGCTAATTTTGCATTGAAAGCTTGGTATCTTTGCATTGCTAGATTGCACGCATTGCGATCAAGCTTGCAAACTTTTCGTTGCTAGCTTGCTACATTTGATTTGCTAACTTGCTAGCTTTCCGTTGCTAGTTAGCTAGCTTTCCGTTTCTTGCTTGCTAGCTTACTATATATGGGTTCCTACCTTGCTAGATTTGCGTTGCTTGCTTGCCAGTTTTGCGTTGATAGCTTGCCAGCTTTGTGTTGCTAGCTTGCTAGTTTCCGTTGCTAGCTTGTTAGCTTGCTAGATATGCGTTGCTAGCTTGCTAACTTTGCGTTGCTAACTTGATATTTTTACGTTGCTAGGTTCCTAGCTTTGCTTTGCTAGCTTGACATCTTTGCTTTGCTAGCTTGCAAACTTTGAGTTCCTAAACCCTAGCTTTGCGTT
>NW_019740509.1:0-329 GCF_002891405.2 Cryptotermes secundus | reverse complement strand
TTGCTTGCTTTGCGTTGCATGCTTGCTTCCTTTGATTTGCTTGCTTTGCGATTTTTGCTTTCTTACTTGCTTTGGGTTGCTTGCACGCATTAAGTTGCTTGCTTGTTTGTTTCGTTGTTTGTTTGGTTGCTTAGTTTGCGTTGCTTGTTTGCTTGATTGCTTTGCGTTACTTGGTTGCTTGAATGCTATGCGTAGCTAGCTTGCTAGCTTTGCGTTGCTTGCTTGCTTGCTTGCTTGCTTTGTGTTTCTTGCTTGCTAGTTTTGCGTTGTTAGCTTGCTAGATGTTTTCATTGCTAGCTTTCAAATTTTGCGTTGCAGCTTGCTGTGTT
>NW_019740508.1:0-1005 GCF_002891405.2 Cryptotermes secundus | reverse complement strand
GTTTTGCGGTTCAATTTTGTTAAATTTGCGTTGCTAGCTTATTAGTTTTTTGCTAGCTTCTAAGCTTTACGTTCTAGCTTGATGCTTTGCGTTGCTAGCTTGCTATCTTTGCGTTGTTAGCTTGCTATCTCTGCGTTGCTAGCTTGCTAGCTTTCCGCTGCTAGCTTGCTAGATATGCGTTGCTAGCTTGCAAGCTTTGGGTTGCTACCTTGCCAGGTTTGCGTTCCTAGCTTGCCAGTTTGCGTTGCTACCTTGCCAGCTTTGCGTTGCTACGTTGCTATCATTCCGTTGCTTGATTGCTTGCTTCGGTTTGCGAGTTTGCTAGCTTTGCGTTGCTAGCTTGCTAGCTTAGCTTTGCTTGCTTGCTTTGCGTTTCTTGCTTGCTAGCTTTGCGTTGCTAACTTCCTAACATTGCTTTGCTAACTTGGTAGCCTTGCGTTGCTAACTACCTAGTTTGTGTTGCCAAATTGATAGGTTTGCGTTCCTTCCTTGCTAGCTTGTCGTTGCTAGCTTTCGTATTTTGTGTTGTTAGCTTGCTAGCTTTGCGTTGCTAGCTTGCTAGTTTTGCGTTGCTTGCATGTTTGCGTTTCTTGCTTGCTAGCCTTGCTTTTCTACCTTGCTTGTTTGCGTTGCTAGCTTGCCAGGTATGCGTTGCTAGTTTTCCAGTTTCGTTGCTATCTTGTCAGCTTGGCGTTGCTACATTGCTAGCTTTCCTTTGCTAGCTTGCTAGCTTTGGGTTTCTAGCTTGCTAGCATTGCGTTGCTTGCTTGCTAGCTTTGCGTTGCTAGCTTGATAGCTTTGTTTTATATCTTGTTAGGTTTGCGTTGCTAGCTTTAAAGGTGTGCGTTTTAGCTTGCTAGATTTGCGTTGCTAGCTTGCTAGGTTTGCGTTGCTTGCTTGCTTGCTATCTCTGAGTAGCGAGCTTGGGGGCTCTGCTTTTCTAGCTTGCTTGCTTTGAGATGTTAGCTTGCTAGATTTTCCTTCCTATCTTGGTACATCTGCGTT
>NW_019740507.1:0-188 GCF_002891405.2 Cryptotermes secundus | reverse complement strand
CACCAGCAAGCTATCAACGTTAAACAAGCAAGCTAGCAACGCATAGCTAACAAGCAAGCAACGCAAAACTACCAAGCTAGCAACGCAAAGCTAGCAAAATATCAACGCAAAGATATCAAGCTAGCAACGCAAAGTAGCAAGAGAGCAACACAAAGCTAGCAAGTTAGCAACGCAAATCTAGGAATCTA
>NW_019740506.1:0-386 GCF_002891405.2 Cryptotermes secundus | reverse complement strand
GGTGTAAAAGTAAGCATTCAATAACTTATTCGCTGAATCCGAGACATGCATGGAAGTTATTTGTCGCACTGGATAGGAGACACGTGACCACAACAACGTTACATAGGTAACACGCGACATATTCGTAGTATCAAAGTACACGTAAATAATGCAACAATTTAAAAGACATCAAGAATATGTCACTCACTAAAAATATATTTTAATACTTTATGATGTTAAAATCATTAAAAATGTCAATCTATCTTCTATCTATTTACATAAATAAAAATGTAAATGTTGGTTTGTTACCCTTCGAAGATCTCCGAAAGTTCTTCACTGATTGCATAGGATAAGAGGTTCCGTTGTGTAACAAAGGATGAAACCGGAAAGTATACTTCCATGGAAAC
>NW_019740505.1:0-380 GCF_002891405.2 Cryptotermes secundus | reverse complement strand
TTTATGAAATTTCGACAAAAATTAGTACAAATATCAAGTGAATATAGAGAATTAAAAAAAATTTATGATTCCATATTAATTATTGGGAATTTTACAATAATTTGACGCATTTTATTTAATTATTTTCAATGAAATTTTAGTTATTTCGTGATATTTCAAACAGTTCTAAACCAAATATGATCTTCTTCAACCTAATTTATATAAATTTAAACCGAAATTCTTTCTCAATTTCAATTAATTTAAGTAATGTCAATTTGTGAAAGGTTTCACACTAAGTTTAGGAACTATAGCCGTATCTGAGACGATTTACACAATATTCCAGGAAATTTAAAGAAATTTTCAAAGATTCAGAGGTAATTTAGTGAATTTTTACTAAATTT
>NW_019740504.1:0-1080 GCF_002891405.2 Cryptotermes secundus | reverse complement strand
TCAAACTAATTTTGGAAATTCTAGCAGACTTTTCGACGATTTAAATATATATCCTGAAATTTAAAGAAACTTTAAACGATTCGAAGTTAGTTTAAGGAATTTTAATTGAATTTTGAACGAATTCAACGAAATATATATAATTTTAACCTAAATTCTTTGAAATGTTCAAGTAAAATAAAGAATTTCAACCAATTTATAAAAGATTGCACTCTAAATTAAAGACATCCTTTAATTTCCGATAATTACTATATCATTTAATGAATTTTAATAAAATGTTCGGTAATTTTAAGTTAATAAATAGAATTTACACAAATTATGAACGAACTCAAACTATTTTATAAATTGTTTATTTCCGAATATACTTTGACGATTTCACGTAAATATGAGGAATTACAGACAATATGTGAAAGATTTCTTCTTTATTAAATGGAATTCTATCCAAAATATTGACGATTTCTACATTACATTAGGGAAACTTTAGTCAATTCTGAATGATATTATGTTAAATTTAACGAGTATATACAAGGTCTTGAAAGGTTTCAAAGAATTCATAAAATTTTTACCAATAATTATTACACGTTTCAATTTAATATAAACATTTTGAACAAATTGTCAAAGATACCACTTTTTATTTATAGAAATCTATCGAATTGTTTGACGATAATTAAAGATTAATTAACTCTAATAACATTTTGAAGGATTTTAAGATAATTGAAGGAATACTAATCTAAATTTAACCTTCTTAAACCAAATTCATAAAATTTATCCATTAATCAATTCTGGGATTTCAGGTTAATATAAATATATCAATTATTTTGTGAAAGATTTTGCACTAATTTTGGGAATTCTATCAGACTTTTCTACGATTTACAAAATATTTCCTGAAATTTAAAGAAACTTAAAACGATTCGAAGTTAAATTAAGTAATTTTAATTGAATTTTGTACGAATTCAACGAATTGTGTATAATTTTAACCTTAAATTCTTTGAAATGTTCACGTTAAAATAAAAATTTCACCAATTTATAAAATATTTGATTCTAAGTTTAGGAATTCCTTCAAATTTCTGATAATTACTATAA
>NW_019740503.1:822-944 GCF_002891405.2 Cryptotermes secundus | reverse complement strand
CCAAAGCTAGCAAGCTAGCAACGCAAAGCTAGCAAGCTTGCAAGGGAAAGATTGCAAGGTAGCAACGCAAAGATAGCAAGCTAGCCACGCAAATCTAGCAAGCTAACAACGAAAAGCTCTCA
>NW_019740503.1:0-618 GCF_002891405.2 Cryptotermes secundus | reverse complement strand
AGCAACGCAAATCTATTAAGCTGCAACGAAAAGTTAGCAAGCTAGCAACGACAGGCTACCAAACTAGCAACGCAAAGCTAGCAAACTAGAAAAGCAATCCTAGCAAGCTAGCAACGCAAAGCTAGAAAGCTAGCAACGCTTAGCTAGCGATTTAGATAGGTAGCAACTCCAAGGTAGCAAACTAGTAACGCCAAGCTAGCAAGCTAGGAAAGCAAAGCTAGCAAGCTAGCAAATAAATTCTAGTAAGCTAGCAAAGCAATGCTAGCCAGCTAGAAACGCAAATCTAGCAAGTTAGAAATTAAAACCCCGGCAATCTAACAACGCAAACTGGCAAGCTAGCAAATTAAACTGGCAAGCTAGCAACCCAAAGCAAGCAAGCTAGCAACGCATATCTAGCAATCTAGCAACGCAAAGCTGGCAAGCTAGCAACTCAAAGAGAACAAGCTAGCAACTCATATCTAAGAAGCTAACAAACTAGCAACGGAAAAGTAGCAAGCTAGCAACGCAAATCTAGCAAGATAGCAACGCAAAGCTAGGAAGCTACCAACGCACACCTACAAAGCTAACAACGCAAATCTACCAAGATAGTAATGTACAAACGGAAAGATAGAAAGCTAG
>NW_019740502.1:0-688 GCF_002891405.2 Cryptotermes secundus | reverse complement strand
TTTGAAAGATTTCAAAGTAATGTATGGAATTTTTGAAAAATAATGTCGCGTATCGGGCGTATATCGCTACAAATAAATTCTCGATTTATTCGATGTAGCGAATTTTATTTCACATTCGCACTTACAATCACCCAAATTACAGATTTACGGTTACCGCTATCTGCAGTATCACAATTAGTACACTCCAAATGCCACAAAACAACTGACTGGTAGCTGCTGGACTCGCTGACTGTCTCAGTACAACTCAGTACAACTCACTGTGAATAGCCTTCGCCGCTCCCTATGTAGCCTCGATCGGACAATACGGGAAAACAGCCACCCTTGTTGCTAGCCACGCTGTGTTGCTATGTAACGCTACCGGAGGTAACCGCTGTTACTATCGTAACGTAGCCGCTGTTGACTCGCGTTGCCTAGCGACCGCGATATCCCTCGGTGACGTCACCGCCGAGGGGAGTGGCGGGGCGGGAACTCGCCTATTACCGTAAGAACGCGAGCGTTACGTTACCGCTGGGGAGGTAGGGGTCAACATGTCACACTGCTCCCTCCTTAAGGCTGTTCGTCCCGAATAGCCTAGCGGTGCATCCCCGTTCCTTTTCCTCGGTGGCTGTTCCTGCAGCATCTCGTGTTGTTTCGGCTACTCTTGTTGCAGCGACTATTCTTCGTCCGTTACATCCGCTCCCTTCTTAAG
>NW_019740501.1:0-754 GCF_002891405.2 Cryptotermes secundus | reverse complement strand
CAGAAAGGTACAGGACGATATTCTGACGTCTGGATCCGTTGCTAGACAAAGACATCTAAACAAACAGCGAGACAACAACCGTTTTCTGCGTGGTCCTTGCCGAAGAGTTGTCTTGAAGACAAGTGGAGAAACCCACACTTGACAGTTGATTTCTGCAAGGAAGGCTATGAAGATAGGACCTGAGCGAGGGAAGATGAAGAATATCCACTGTTAGAAGCCGTTGCCAGTGAACGGTTCATGAAGACACAGTAGGCCGGAAAAAGGCTTAACGGGTGCTGCGGTGATTTGTAAGGTTTTGAGATTAGCGATAGCGCTGTAATTCCTTGTAGCTCTGAGTTGTTTGTATAAATGGTCAATAAATCCATACCCCGTCTAGTTACCACCAAATCGTGGCAAGATATGTATGTATTCATAGTTCGTTTCGAGTGATTTTCCTGACGGAGACATAAGTATGGAAAGTTCTGTATTCTGGGGTATAACGCCGTGTAGTCTGGCGAAATCCTTTCGAGATGTCGGGGTAACATCGCCTCCGCTGCTTCCTCGTCTTCGTAGAAGACAAGAAGGCTTCATAGTGATTTGAAGTGATAGTTTCTGTGATGAGATTCGTTGCTAGGAGACGACTAGTGGAAACATTGAATCCTAGTGCGTGTGCAACGGTAAACTGTATAAATATAGCGCTGTATTAAGTATAATTAAAGAGCCAGTAAACCCAATCATCCGGATTAGAGCCCCCCAATCTCGACACGCGTACCAC
>NW_019740500.1:1404-3357 GCF_002891405.2 Cryptotermes secundus | reverse complement strand
AGCTCTGACTCGAGAAGCGATGTCAGAATCCATGCCCTTCCAAATGAAGGACTGGTTTCCACAGATGTACAAATTCTGGGCACATGCGAATCAACTTGACGCCGAATCAACGGCAACTTATTAGCCGGGTCAAATTTAAAGTAAGCAAAACCTTCACAAATGTCCATTAGTAAACCAGTCTTACCCAAGAAATCGGATCCCAAAATAACTGGGTAAGCTAAATTCTCCACTACGTAGAACATAAATTTCCATGTGTATCAGTCTATCCTGACTTTACACGTAACAGCAGTGTAAACCGGAAATGACTGCCTAGCCGCAGTAACACAATTTACTTTAACAGAAGTTACCTGAACAAACGGGACGGCTTGTTTAAGCCTTTCGTAAGCAGAACCCGACATCAGGCTACGAACTGCACCGGAATCTAACAAAGCCGGTAACAGGCCAAAACCTAATTCAACATGCAGAGTAGGCAACGGATGGGGAATAACTCCTTTTATTCCCATCATGTGGATATGCACACTACGGGAATTAATGCTCGCAAAAGGACCGTTACGTAGGGGAGCACGAGACGTATCCCGTGTTAGTCAAGAATTGGGGGGATGCCCCCGAGACGTAAGTGTAAGAGTAGATTGTAGATTCGTATGACAGTCCCGATGAGTATGTCCTGCTTTCTTACAACAAAAACAGACTACTGAGGCAGCTGGAGATACTGGATTGCCAGAACGACCTGATCGAGCAGAGTTAGACGCTGCAGTGTGTGTAGGAAGTTCATTGCCTACATTATAACCCTTACTCTCAACATTATGAGCATACACGCACATATTATCCAAATCGGCATAACTATGGGGTTTGTCACTGAACACTAAACAGCTCCTCTGATATGGATGCAATCCATCGAGAATATTGCGGACCACAGCAGACTGATCGACATCCTGACGAGAAACGGTGGCTATCTCTTTAATGTCTGCAACATAGACAGCGAGCGGCTCATCCGTCCTTTGCCGTCGGTAATATTCGGCGTTCAACAATGGCAACATTGTACGGGGCGGAATGAAGAAAGCTAATAAATGTTCGTGAAAAGCATCAGGCGTATCACCAGAATGTATAGCGGCCAAGATCTTGGATGCCAATGGGCCCTTAGCAAATCCATATAGAATTTGCAAAATCTGCGCCGCAGAAATACGGAACGCAGGTGCCATAAGTCGCAAACTCACCAAAGCTCGCAGGAACTCAGTAAGCTCGGATACAATGAGTCCATCAGTAACACGAAGACTTTTGAGCATCTTGTGTACAGGATTAGGCAAGTTCGCAAAACGGAGAGAGCCTCCCAAAGTACTCGAATCGTAATTAACCACCGGAGGTACCACCTGGCTAGGGGATAGTGGCTGCGTGTGTGAAGGTAAACACGTGTTAGGAGTGAGATTAGGGACAGTCAAATGCGTTCCGCTCTGAAGTTCCGCCTATTAAAGTCGGACGGAGCGGCAGCCTGAACCTTAAGAAAGGAAACAGCGGCAGGCTGATCCCCTGAAGCGTGACTCTTCTGCAAGGAATCTACCTGTGCAATCATATACTGCATATATTGGTGTACTTCTTCCTGGAAATTTACCGCGTCAGCCCGCACATCTGGTGCGAGTTTGCCCAACTGCATTAGATGACGTAGCCGGGTACTGACATGTCGCAACCGATGGAGGTAACGAGGAAAATCAAGACCAATGGAAGAACAGTCTGTGTTCTCCACCAAATTCTTAATCTGCTGAAAACGATCATAGCAAAATGTTACCACTTTATTAGGGGCCAGAAAGATATCAGAATTAGTACACGCGTCAAGGTTTTCTTCTACTTCGCGTGACTTACGGAAAAGAGATCGCAAATCCGCAACATTTAAACCTTCCGTATTTATACCACGGACCTCCAACTCATACGCTAACTCATCCTTATGCAAACATTCGGGTA
>NW_019740500.1:0-1052 GCF_002891405.2 Cryptotermes secundus | reverse complement strand
GTTCTCGTGATCACAGAACAGGGCAAGCAGGGGAGAACAAAGAAATCAGCAAGGCGGAAATACCCAAACAGAAATAACCAAATCAAATATTAACAAAGAATAAATATAATATATTAATAAAGAAATAATACAAACATAATGTAAATACCTGTATGAGAATGATTGCAGAGTTCGCTGTTCTAAGATAGAATACAATGTAGAGAAATTAATTTAGTCGGTCGAGGATGACCTCGACCGGTGGTCCGAAACGAGAACAACCTACCCCATCAACGGTTGGAAAGCCAAGAGCCTCTAGCTCCACTCGTTAGGCCGCTAAGTCGGCTCGGAAGGGGAAGGAGAGAGGGGGACAGTAGAGAAAGTAGAGGGGAGAAGTGCGCACACAGAACACGGACAGGAGCCGACGTCACAGTATGTGTGTTTTTTTTTGGGGGCGGGGGCAAGGGGGTTTACATATACAGGATGTAAATAAATATATTGTAATGTGTTTCGTTACTGAAGACGCTGTACGGATTGTTAATTGGTTTATTTAACAACCTTCAAGTCTCGGCTACAATTATTTATAACACAGTTGCGGGGTTTCACACTTTATAACCCTATTCGCAATAATCTCTTCACTCTATCTTCAGTTGGCTACAGGTATTAATTACGATATGGGAGCTATGTAAGTGTCCCTGTATCACACACTCACTGTCTTCACGCCGCCACTCCTTAACACACACTAACTTGTTCACTGCTGACTTGAGAACTGTCTTCGGCCGCTGATACACTTTAATTGACAACAACAACTGAACTCATCGACGGCCACTTTTCAACTGACCGCGGCGGCTGTGTACTTCCCTTATATAGCCGCAGTGCTTGCCTGTTACGTAATCGGTACTGCTGTTGCCTGTTACCCGTGTCTCAGCTGTGTTGTGTGTCACGTCACAATGTGGAGGGGGGGACAGCGCTGACTCATCTGCCACGTCACTGCTGGGCAGGGAGGGGTTGTCCTCCATTGCGCAACATGTCACAATATGAAGAAAGCAGTCTTCTGGGATTTGGCACCGTGTATA
>NW_019740499.1:0-1115 GCF_002891405.2 Cryptotermes secundus | reverse complement strand
AATCCTTCGAAATTTGATTAAAATAAATTAATTAATAAATATTGGAAAAAAAATTATTAGTTTTCCAAAAATTAAAGTCAAATCTTTGATAATTTGTTGAAATACTTTATAATTACTTGAAATTTGGAATAATTAATTCTCAAAAATTCCATACATTACTTTGAAATCTTTCAAAACCTGATTTATATTCATCAAAATATACAAAATTTCAAGCAGATTTGACTTAAGTTTCCCTAATATAATGTAGAAATCGTCAATAATTTGGTCAGCATTCCAATTAATAATAAGATATCTTTCACATATTGTCTGAAATTTGTTATATTTACATGAAATTGTCAAAGAATATTCGGAAAAATCGTCAAGAAATAGGTTATTTCGTTCATAATTAATTTAAATTCATTAAATTAACTTAGATTTTCAGATTTTTTTAAATTCGATACATAATCCAGTATTAATCTGAAATTTGAAGGAATTCCTTATATTAGAGTGAAATCTTTTATAAATTTATTCAAATTCTTTATTTTAACGTGAACATTTCAAAGAATTTTAGGTTAAAATTATATATATTTTATTCAACTCCTTAAAAATTCAATTAAAATTCTTTAAACCAAATGGTGATGATTCTAATTTCCTTTAGAATTTCGAAAATATAATGTAAATCGTCAACATGTCTGCTAGAATTTCCAAAATTATGTGAAATCTTGCACAACATATTTAATATAACTTTTATTTAATTGAAATCGAGAACTAGATATTGCTTAAAATTATATGAATTTGTATTTAGAAGGTCAAAATTAATTTAGTATTCCTTAAAGAATCATAAAATCCTTCAAAATTTGACTAAAATAGATTAATAAATAAATATCGACAAAAAATCAAGAGTTTTCCATAAATTAAAGTGGAATCTTAGACAATTTGTTGAAATTCTTTATAATTACTTGAAATCTGGAATAATTATTTTTCAATAATTCCATACATTACATTCAAATCTTTCAAAACCTAGTTTATATTCATTAAAATATACAAAATATCATACAGAATTGACTTAAATTTCGCTAATATAATGTAGAAATAGTCCATAATTTGGTCAGCATTCCATTTAATAATAAGAAATC
>NW_019740498.1:0-652 GCF_002891405.2 Cryptotermes secundus | reverse complement strand
CAGCAGTCACCTTTCAACATTATTTACATACATTTCTAATCTCAAATGGTTAATGTCTCAAACTGTCTCATTCTTGAAGTAAGACATATGAGCCACAGGATAGTTCACTTTCCACACACTTCTACTGTTGCTATCCTGATACATTTGACAAAAAAAAATGCTGTGCAGACATTTACTCTATCTCAAGAGAGTCAAAATTTTGTGCTTGTAACTACTATACTTCATGCATTACCTCAATGAGGTAATTCATGGGGCCATCGTGTCAGTAATTTCATATTCTAGCCTGTGTAGTGACAGTAAGAGTAGAAAAATTACCACAATGTCTTACCCATGATAACAACTACAAAGTGTCTCTCAGACATCTGTGACGACCCATAATGGCCATTCCGTGACAAAGGTTATTATCATCATGACAGTGTTACTAGATTCTGCTTTCAACATACAGTGTGTCCCAGGAGGAATAGAGCAAACTTCGGGAGGGTGTTCCTTATGTTAAAGTATGTCGATATAACCCAAAACACCTGTGTCCAGAGTTGAACGGTTATGGAGATAATGGCCAGAGAAGTGTCAAACTTTGACCAGTGTTACACACTTGTTGATTACAACGTACATATTAAAACTGTCAGGAATATGTGGATTCTGTAATGTTAAT
>NW_019740497.1:0-6672 GCF_002891405.2 Cryptotermes secundus | reverse complement strand
TTAGTTTAGTGTTCCTTAAATTATCGTAAAATCCTTCATAATTTGTATAAAATTATTTTATCCTTTAATATTTTCAAACAATTGGATAGATTTCCATAAATATAAAGTGGAATCTTTGACAATTTTTTCAAAATGTTTATATTAAATTGAAATGTGTAATAATTCTTGGTAAAAATTTTTTGAATTTTTGAAACCTTTCAAAACCTTGTATATACTGGTTAAATTTTACCTAATATAATTCAGAATTGACTAAATTTTCCCTAATGTAATGTATAAATTGTCAATATTTTGGATATAATTCCATTTAATAAGAAGAAATCCTTCACATATTGTCTGTAATTCCTTATATTAACGAGAAATAGTCAAAGAATATACGGAAATATACAATTCATAAAATAGTTTGTGTTCGTCCATAATTTGTGTAAATTCTACAAATTAACTTGAAATTACTGAACATTTTATTAAAATTCATTAAATAATATTGTAATTATCAGAAACTTGAAGCAATTCCTTAATTTAGAGTGAATTCTTTTATAAATTTCTTGAAATTTTTTATTTTACTTGAACATTTCAAAGAATTTTAGGTTAAAATTATATACATTTCGTTGAATACGTTCAAAATTCAACTAAAATTTCTTAAACTAACTTCGAATCGTTCTTTGTTTCTTTAAATTTCAGGATATATATTGTAAATCGTCGAAAAGTATGCTAGGATTCCCTAAATTAGTGTGAAATCTTTCAAAAATAATTTATATATTTAAATTAACTTGAAATCGAGAAAGATTTATTGGATAAATTATATGAATTTGGTCTAAGAAAGTCAAAATTAGTTCAGTATTCCTTACTTTATCATAAATCCTTCATAATTTGATTGAAATTATTTAATCCATAAATATTGTCAAACAATTGGATAGATTTCCATAAATATAAAGTGGAATTTTTTGACAATTTGTTGAAAATCTTTATATTAAATTTAAATCTGTAATAATTCTTGGTCATATTTTTTTAAATTCGCTGAATCATTTCAAAATCTGGTTTATACTCTTTATTTTTAACAAAATACAATTCAGGAATAACGTAAATTTCCCCTTGTAATGTATAAATTTTCAATAATTTGGACAGTATTTTATTTAATAAGAAGAAATCTTTCACATATTGTCTGTAATTCCTTATATTAACGTAAAATCGTCAAAGAATATTCAGAAAAACATTTCATAAAATTGTTTGATTACGTTCATAATTTATGTAAATTCTATTAACTAACTTATAATTAGTGAATATTTTATTAAATTTCATTAAATGATATAGTAATTATCAGAAATTTGAAGGAATTCCTAAACTTAGAAATAAATCGTTTATAAATTGGTTGAAATTCTTTATTTTAACGTGAATATTTCAAAGAATTTAAGGTTAAAATTATATAAATTTCTTTGAATTCTTTTAAAATTCAATTAAAATTCCTTAAATTAACTTCGAATCTTTCTAAGTTTCTTTAAAATCAGGAAATATTATGTAAATCGTCGAAAAGTCTGCTAGAAATCGCTAAATATTGTGAAATCTTTCACAAAATAATTGATATATTTATATTAACTTGAAATCGAGAAAGAATTATTGGATAAATTATATGAGTTTGGTTTAAGAAGGCCAAAATTAGTTTAGTATTCCTTAAAATATCATAAAATCCTTCATTATTTGTTTGAAATTCTTTAATCCTTAAATATTGTCAAACAATTGGATAGATTTCCATAAATGGAAAGTGGAATCTTTGACAATTTTTTGAAAATCTTTGTATTAAATTGAAATCTGTTATAATTCTTGGTCAATATTTTTTAAATTCGTTGAAACCTTTCAAAACCTGGTTTATACTCGTTAAATTTAACGTAATATCATTCAGAATTGACTAAAATTTACCTAATGTAATGTAGAAATCGTCAATATTTTGGACAGAATTCCATTTAATAAGAAGAAATCTTTCACATATTGTCTGTAATTCCTTATATTAACGTGAAATCGTCATAGTATATTCGGAAATAAACAATTCATAAAATATGTAAGTTTTGAGGTTTTCACTGCGATGACAATGAAGAAAGTCGTCTTCTGGGTTTAGGCACCGTGTATTCTTCGTTTTGGCCGACGTTTCCGAGGAACGTAGCGCCTCCATCTTCAGAGCAGTTGAATGACTTGGAATGCGGAGAGCAGTAGCTGTGGTGATAGGATGTGAAAGGTGCTGCTTATATACGAAGTAGGCAGGTGGGGTGTTAGGGAGAACGGACCAATGGGAGCAGTGGGGAGCGATTAAGAACATATATGTTGTGTGTGTTGATTAAGGAGGAAGGGGGGAGAAACGGCCAGATAATCCAGGAACCTTGAGGTCAATAGCACTAGGAAGTACTGTAGACAAGAATAACCGGAAGGTTGGGGACATGCTATTGACGTCAATGACATGACGAAGAACTGGTGTGGCTAGTTGGATTCTCTTAAGGGAAGAGATGCTACCACGTCTGTCGAAATTGTTGAGAGCGAGAAAGGCCATATGATGTAGTGTGTTAAGTTAGGGGGGGGGGAAACGGCCAGTGAATCCAGGAAACTTGAGGTCAATAGCACTAGGAAGTGCGGTAGACAAGAAGAAATTGTTGGTTGAGGACAGGCTACTGACGTCAATGACATCACGAAAAACTGAGGAGGGTTGTAGGATTTCACTTGATGGAAGAGATGAGTGGCTTCCATTACTTGTTGAGACTGAACCCTGTTTCCTTGTTCATGTTGTTAGGATGGAGCTCGATCTCAACGGACTCCTGGATTAAGCGATTTAGGTAACGGCTCTTACTGGTGATTATGGTGGTTTTGTGAAATTGAATACCGCGGTCTAGATCGATGCTGTGTTCAGCTACTTCTGACTTGTCCGGATGTTCTAATCGTAGATGCCGTTGATGTTCTTTCAAACTGGTGTCCACCGAACCGCCCGTCTGCCCGATGTAGACCTTGCCGCACTCACATGGAAATCTGTAAATTCCCGGTGTCCTCAGTCCCAGGAGATCCTTGACAGGCCGGAGGAAATTAGATATTTTCTTTGGGGGCAGGCCAACTGATTTGATGTTGTGTCGCCACAGCACTCTGCTGATCCTGTTGAATATAGTCCTGACAAAGGGCAAGAAGGCGACAATTTCTCTGCGGTCATCAGGTTGATTGCTGTTGGGATGGCGGTTGAGGGCCCTGTGGATCTGCCGGTCGTTATAGCCATTGCGTCTGAAGATGTCTTTCAGGACTCCAACTCCGCACGCAGACCCTCTTGATCGCACAGAGTTCTGGCCCTATGTACCAGTGTGGAAAGAGCTGCCTGATAACTGGAAGGGTGATGATGGGACTTGGCATTGAGATAGAGGTTTGTGTGTGAGGGTTTGCGGTATACTGTATGGCCTAGAGAGCCGTCGGGTCTCCTGTAAATATCTATGTCTAGGAAGGGGAGGTGGCCTTCACTTTCGGTTTCCATGGTGAACTGAAAGCATGGGTTGATACTGTTCAAGTGGTTCAGGAAATCCTTCAGGTCGTCAGGTCCGCGGGGCCAGATGACGAAGGTGTCGTCTACATATCGAAACCAGCATAGGGGCTTGAGTGGGGCCAAATCCAGCGGGCTCTCCTCGAAATACTTCATGTAGAAGTTGGCGATGACTGGAGATAGTGGAGAGCCGATGGCTACACCGTCAGTCTGTTCGTAGAACTGGCCACCTGCTTACTTCGTATATAAGCAGCACCATTCACAGTCTATCACCATAGCTACTGCTCTCCGCATTCGAAGCTATTCAACTACTCTGAAGATGGAGGCGCTACTTTCCTCCGAAACGTCGGCCAAAACAAAGAATACACGGTGCCTAAACACAGAAGACGACTTTCTTCAATTCATAATATAGTTTGAGTTCGTTCATAATTTGTGTAAATTCTATTAATTAACTTAAAATCAACGAACATTTTATTAAAATTCATTAAATGTTATAGTAATTATCAGAAATTTGAAGGAATTCCTAAACTTAGAATTAAATATTGTATAAATTTGTTGAAATTCTTTATTTTAACGTGAACATTTCAAAGAATTTAAGGTTAAAATTATACATAATTCGTTGAATTCGTACAAAATTCAATTAAAATTCCTTAATTTAACTTCGAATCGTTTCAAGATTCTTTAAATTTCAGGAAATATTTTGTAAATCGTAGAAAAGTCTGCTAGAATTCCCAAAATTAGTGTGAATTCTTTCACAAAATAATTGATATAATTATATTAACCTGAAATCGAGAAAGAATTAATGGATAAATTATATGAATTTTGTTTAAGAATGTCAAAATTAGTTTACTATTCCTTCAATTATCATAAAATCCTTCAAAATTTTATTAAATTTAATTAATCCTTTATTATCGTCAAACAATTCGATAGATTTCCATAAATAAAAAGTGGAATCTTTGACAATTTGTTCAAAATATTTATATTAAATTGAAATGTGTAATAATCCTTGGTAAAAATTTTATGAATTCTTTGAAACCTTTCAAGACCTTGTATATCCTCGTTAAATTAACCATATTATCATTCAGAATTGACTAAAATTTCCCTAATGTAATGTAGAAATCGCCAATATTTTGGACAGAATTCCATTTAATAACAAGAAATCTTTCACATATTGTCTGTAATTCCTTATATTAACGTGAAATCGTCAAAGTATATTCGGAAATAAACAATTCATAAAATAGTTTGAGTTCGTCCATAATTTGTGTAAATTCTATTAATTAACTTAAAATTACCGAACATTTTATTAAAATTCATTAAATGATATAGTATTTATCGGAAATTGAAGGATATCTTAAATTTAGAGTGAAATCTTTCATAAATTGGTTGAAATTCTTTATTTTACTTGAACATTTCAAAGAATTTTAGGATAAATATTATACATTTCGTCGAATTCGTTCAAAATTCAATTAAAATTCCTTAAACTAACCAAACCGAATCGTTTAAAGTTTCTTTAAATTTTAGGATATATATTGTAAATCGCGAAAAGTATGCTAGAATTTCCAAAATTAGTTTGAAATCTTTCACATAATATTTGTTATATTTAAATTAACTTGAAATCCAGAAAAATATTATTGTATAAATTATATAAATTTGGTATAAGAAAGTCAAAATTTAGTTTAGTATTCCTTAAACTATCGTAAAATCCTTCATAATTTGATTAAAATTATTTTATCCTTAAATATTGTCAAACAGTTGGATGGATTTCCATAAATAAAATGTGGAACCTTTGACAATTTTTTGAAAATATTTGAATTAATTTGAATTGTGTATTATTCTTGGTAAAAATTTCTTCAATTCGTTGAAACCTTTCAAAACCTGGTTTATACTCGTTAAATATACCATAATATGAATCAGAATTGACTAAAAATTCCCTAATGTAATGTATAAATCGTCAATAATTTGGAGAATATTTCATTTAACAAGAAGAACTCTTTCACATATTGTCTGTAATTCCTTATTTTATATTGAAATAATCAAAAAATATTCGGAAATATACATTTAAAAATAGTTTGTGTTCGTTCATAATGTTTGTAAATTCTTTAATTAACCTAGAATTTTGAACATTTTATTAAAATTCATTAAATGTTATAGTAATTATCAGAAATATGAAGGAATTTCTAAAATTAGTGTGAAATTTTTTATAAATTTGTGAAATTCTTTATTTTAACGTGAACATTTCAAAGAATTTGAGGTTAAAATTATATAAATTTCGATAAATTCGTTTAAAATTTAATTACATTTCCTTATATTAACTTCGAATCTTTCAAATTTTCTTTAAATTTCAGGAAATATTACGTAAATCGTCGAAAAGTCTGCTTGAATTTCCAAAATTAGTTTGATATCTTTCACAAAATAATTGTTATATTTAAATTAACTTGAAATCCAGAAAAAATTATTGGATAAATTTTATGAATTTGGATTAATTGAGGTCAAATTTAGTTTAATATTCATTAAAATATCATAAAATCCTTCATAATTTGATTAAAATTATTTTATCCTTAAATATTGTCAAACAATTGGGTAGATACATATACTTATGAAGTGGAACTTTTGACAATTTTTTGAAAATCTTTGAATTAAATTGAATTCTGTAATAATTCTTGTAAAAATTTTTTAATTCGTTGAAACCTTTCAAAACCTGGTTTATACCCGTTAAATTTAACATAATATGAATCAGATTTGACCAAAAATCCCCTTATTTAATGTAGAAAATGTCAATATTTTGGACAGATTTCCATTTAATAAGAAGTAATTCCTCATATTAACATGAAAAATTCAAAGAATATTTGGAAATAAATATTGAAAATAGTTTGAGTTCGTTCATAATTTGTATAAATTCTATTAATTAACTAATTATTACTGAACATTTTATTAAAATTCATTGAATAATATACTAATTAACAGAAATTTAAAGGAATTCCTAAAATTCGAGTGAAAACTTTTATAAATTGTTTGAAATTCTTTATTTTAACGTGAACATTTTAAAAAATTTAAGGTTAAAATTATACACAATCCGTTGAATTCGTATAAAATTCAATTAAAATTCCTTAATTTAACTTCGAATCATTTTATTTCTTTAAATTTCAGGAAATATTATGTAAATCTTAGAAAAGTCT
>NW_019740496.1:0-2655 GCF_002891405.2 Cryptotermes secundus | reverse complement strand
TCAATGAAAATTAGCACAAATTAATTCAATGATGTTGGTCTGAGGATACCAAAAAGTGCAACAAGATTTCATTAGTCCAGTGATTTATAACTACGTAATTTAAATATAATTTTATGTTTGTCAACATGCCATACGGTATGCATAAGTGTACTAATACTCTTTATGATTATACTATACTTAATTACTAATATTACGTTAGCTTAATGCATGAACAACTCTTTAATGAACCGTCACAACACAGCAAATAGTAAAACATCAAAGTCAGCGTTCAGCTGTGGCTTCGCTACATGTTTCAGCCACTAACATCAGGCAAACACATATGGACAAAAATCTACCATTTAACTGCAATCATATGATTGATATAACACTATTATTCGTACAAGTTTAAAGATGCTTATGTAAAAAATACAAATGTTCAGATTATATAAAAATTAAAAATTGAAAGTATTATATAACAAGATAAATATTAATGATGTTTTGAAAACATGGGAATATTTCTATTCTATTGTACTCACATGTTGTTTTGAAATCGGAGGTTCTTCGTTATCTGATGGCACTGAATGTCCTGTATTTATGTCCATGTCCTACTATGCACCAGAACCACAGCAAACTGTCTCTCAGCTAAGTCCAGGATAACTTTCAAGCAACAAAACCTCTGTGGAGCAATGTATGCACTGCAAGAGATCTAGTTGAAGAGTGTTTTCAGATAATCACGACAAATGTTCTGTTATGTGTTTACGATATTCTCTCCTCTTTAATGACCGCTAGGGAGCGTCCGCTGTTCGTTGCCTACACTCATTGCCATAAACATACTCTCAGGGTTCCAAAACCCAACAAGATCATTCAATTGCTGATGTATGTAAGGCAGACGTTGTTTCGTTCTAAGCACTTCGACAGTGTTTACAAGCTGCCAGAATGGAACAATTTATCAGCGCCACTGAGACTGGTTTTAGCTCGAAGATCTGGATCATATCCTATCAAATTATGCTATCTACATCAAGACTTACAGGTGGTTATGGGCGAATTGGACCGAACCCGATGCGAAAATTTCTTAATGTTTATGTTTTCTATGTTNTGGAATCTATGTTTATGTACTCCGTGCTTATGTGCATTTCCTACGTCATACAGCTTCATATGTCTGCACTAACGTGCAAACTGTTAGTGTTTCATCGAATGTAAACTTAGAAAAGCACGCCATATTCTATGAGGATATTCCGCTGTGTATTGGCAAAATTCTCACCCTCGTTCTTCAAGTATCCACTCTGGAAGTAAATGATAATTTTTTCAGATGACTGGTATAAATGCTTTCCTTTCTGAATCCATTCAGGCAACAAACATTTTAATTTCTTCAAATAAGCTCTAGCAACGTTATTGTCAAGAAAATTCCACAAGTGACTTTGTCAGTAAATGCTCAAAAATTTAACATGAAATGGATTTTTTGAAGGATGGTTCAGCCAGATGATTGTTTTTTTCAAGCTGATGAAAACATAAATTTCGTGTGTTTACTCTGGGGATATACTGTACGTCTTGCAAAGGACTGCATAAATACTTTAGAAAAATCACACATCCCACTTGGCCAGCATATCTCCAATACTGACGACGTTTTTGTCTTTTCTATATATTTATAACCCATTAATCTTGGGTTGTGGTAGAGTATGTAGCACGCATGGGGTATATGTGAGGCTGGCACCAAATACATTCAGAACTCCTGAAGGAAATCCACATTTCAGTAAGAGATACGTCCTTTGTAGGTGTTCCTGAAGATGGAATAAAGGGATATAGCATGAGTACGTTGTGTAGATGCATTTGACGCCAAATATGTCCAACTTGATTCTTGTGTATATATGACTATTTCTGGAACAGTCAAGTGGCTATCAAAATTCTGAGTATAAAAAACGATTATATCTGTTTACGTTACATGACGTGTAGTGCCGTTAAGTGAGTGACGTGACGTTACGTGTCGTGACGTTATGAGACGTGTTTCTACCGTTACCCATTCCAGGACATCGACACTGGTGAAGAGGGTTCAGAAGATCCAGAAGATGATGGCGTGTGGGCCATGCCACTTCTCGTCTGCATGCGTATTTCTTTGGTCTTCCCGTCCACTCTTCTCTCCTTTATAACAGTTTGTAGTGGTAGCACCGGCGTGTCTGTTGCCGGCTGCTGATAAATTTATTTGTTGTAACGGTGGGGCAGATGAACACTGACCCTCTTAGAGGAATTTTTGTTTTTCCTAAGTAAAAATAATTTAATTTCTTTTTAAACTATATTTCCCTCTGTATCATTTCCACAAATATATTCGGTGATCAATACAACAGTTTTCTCTTAACTGCTCACCTATAAACTGCACTACATATGAACCTTCTCTTACAGCAAAATCCTGACGAAATTTAGTCAAATAATGTAAATTATTAAATCTGTAAACCCAGACGCACTAATATACACGAATGGCATGCAACTCCATGGCCCTGTTGCTCCCGTCCTGTATTAGTAATTGGGCCAAAACAATCTCCTTTGGCTATAGTCCGTAAGCCAACAATAACGACCCAGTTACCGCCACTTGTCAGCTAATTTAATGCCAAATTTAGCGGATAGTGTGTGTGTCGATTCGTCAGCGCAACGAATCCCCACGGCCGTTAATCTTGGTTTTCTAGA
>NW_019740495.1:0-432 GCF_002891405.2 Cryptotermes secundus | reverse complement strand
GTGGGGGGACCTCTGCAGTACAAGAGATCTGGTTTTATTTATTCCCATTCTAGGGAACAAAGCACTGCGGGGCATCGCTCAAAATAGTTGCCATGTTCGCATATCTTCTTACTGATTCTGCTCTAGGTCTTGTCGGCCAGTTTAAATTTAGTTTATGTAGGATGCGTAGAGATGGCAGCATCAGTGCCCCGTGGTGTCATGGCGGCCATGTTTCCCACCCAGGGGCCCGTCGGTGTGCTTGTGTTCGATCTGTAACTTTCAGAAGTCAGAAGCGTCAGTGTGTATGTAACGTTATCGGTTTTCGTGGTCGAGGAAAAGACGTGTGTCATGCAATATGTTCTCACCAATGTAACCTCTTAAAACATAGTTTTTAAATATTACGAGTACAAAGCTATATATGGGAGGACCAAAGAAGACAAAGAAAGACGGTAG
>NW_019740494.1:348-439 GCF_002891405.2 Cryptotermes secundus | reverse complement strand
AAAATTATGATAATGGCCATTATTTTGTCCTCCTCGGACACTGTATCACTGAACACTGTCATAATCTGCTGTACTAATGTCACTACTCTCA
>NW_019740494.1:0-209 GCF_002891405.2 Cryptotermes secundus | reverse complement strand
TGCTGCTCTGCTGCTCTGCCTCGGAGTGCCGCCGCGAAGGAGACACCTGGAGTTACGGTGGCTGAAGAGAATATCCTCCCCTTAGTGTTGGGCGTTCGCTGAACCTTCCTTCTCTGTTGCTCCTATTTGGCATGTTTGCAACCACGATAATTCGCGGGATGTGCCTTTTCTCCCTCCGCCAATCGGCAGTTGCAGCATACTGGGGTGGA
>NW_019740493.1:0-525 GCF_002891405.2 Cryptotermes secundus | reverse complement strand
AAATATGTTGTATATGCATATACCAATTTATCTGTGACATTCACACAGTACAATAACACACCTTTAATACCTCCGAGTAAATGGGGTGTATAGTATGTGTCCATGGCTCAAAATATACATCATTAATATACCTCGGAGTAGATATACATATCAGAGTACATTCCTTCCTATCTTAAACCACACATCAGTGCCTGTGCTTACAATAATAGACAATACCAGATTTAAGTTTGCAGAAGGACACAAAACGATCTACACACATCACAAGCTTCCTTCTACAAACTTGAGCTGCCTTTAACTGCGAGACGTGAGCCCGGATTCTGTTGTGGCCGTCAATGTCTGCCAACTGCACAGAAACTGGCGTTAATGCTTTGGATCGTTCAGTCAGACCAATCTGATGATAGAATTTAGGTCGAGCGAAGTGAAAACTTTGGCTCCTTTGAACCAGTGTAAACATGAATGAGTGTATATCAGGCAAGGGCACTTAGGTGGCATCAACCTGTAGGGCGGGACCTTAACCGGAGATGG
>NW_019740492.1:0-205 GCF_002891405.2 Cryptotermes secundus | reverse complement strand
AAGCTAAATTCCCCCGCCAATTGCACTGAAAAATAAGTGAAACAGCTAAGAAAACGAAATGAAAAACAATGAAAGAAGAAAAAAATAAACTATACTCACGAAATGAACGCTATGATAAACGACACAGCTCAATTCCAACACAATGTCACACGAAATAATGAAATCAAAATGAAAATAAATCGAAATCTATGAAAATCCAATTTAA
>NW_019740491.1:732-828 GCF_002891405.2 Cryptotermes secundus | reverse complement strand
GCAAATATACCAAGATAGCAACGCAAAACTAGCAAGCTAGCGACGAAAACCTAGCAAGCTAAAATCGAAAGCTAGCAAGCAAGAAACGCAAAGCTA
>NW_019740491.1:0-642 GCF_002891405.2 Cryptotermes secundus | reverse complement strand
GCTAGCATGCTAACAATGTAAAGCTAGCAAGATAGCAACACAAATCTTGGAAGCTAGCTAACTAACAACGCAAAGCTAGCAACCTATCAACAGGAAGCTCGCAAGCTAGCAACGCAAGGCTAGCTAGATTGCGAACGCAAAGCTAGCAACGCAAATCTAGAAAGCTAGCAAAGAAAGCTAGCAAATTAGCAAAGCAAATCTAGCAAAGTAGCAAAGCAAAGATAGCTGGCCTTCAACGCAACGCTAGCAAGATAGCAAATCAAAGCTAGGACGCTAGGAACGCAAAGCTAGAAAGATAGCAACGCAAAGCTAGCAAGCTAGCAACACAATACTAGCCATCTTGAAAGCTAGCAACGCAAAGCTTGCAAGCTTGCATCGCCAAGCTAGCAAGCTAGGAACGCAAAGATAGCCACCTAGCTACACTAAGCTAGCAAGCTAGCAACGCAAAGCTATCAAGTTAGCAAAGCAAATGTAGCACGTTAGCATCGCAAAGCTAACAAGCAAGAAAAGCTAAATAAGCAAGCAAGCAAGCAACGCGAAGCTAGCAAGAGAGCAACGCAAATCTAGCAAGCTAGCTTCTCAAAGCTTGCATTCTATATATCTAAAAATAGCAAGCTAGCAACGCAACGTTAGGAAGCTAGC
>NW_019740490.1:0-726 GCF_002891405.2 Cryptotermes secundus | reverse complement strand
AAAGCGCCCGGGGCGTGAAGCTGACCAATCACCTTCAACTAGTGCAGAGTTCAAGAACACGTGGATCTCTAACTTCACTCCCCACACGTCTTCATGTAGTAGTGCTTAATTAGATAAGCACAGGGACAACTTGCCTTTTCTACCGCTCCTAGGGTTGAGAGACTCATACCGCGAGACAAATGGACTCTGCTTGGAGTGCGAGTACGAAGACCGGTGGAATATCCCATAAACTCTATGTTCTGGTGTCTCCGAGCTTGCACTTTCATTCCGTATGATACCGATCAGTAGTTTCATACGCCTTACATCCGACAGTCTGGGGTAATATTGTTTACTTTTATTTTCAGTGACAAACTGGGGCTTTAAAGCGATTTTCGTCAGTCAAACTCCAAGGCAAAATAATTATTCCGGCAGGAAGAGGCCAGCCAGTATACGTGTTCGGAGCTCGGTACAGAAGGACCCGGTTCTGCAGGCCCAGACACAACACCCTGTTTACAGTTAAAGCAAGGCACCGAAATCTGGAGCCAGGATAGCTCAGTATAGCAACTCGTAACGGGCTGGAGGACCGGTGTTCGTATCCTGGCACAGGAATGAACACTTTTTCATTGTCATAGCGTCCAAATCGGCCCTCGAGACCCAACAGCCTTAAATGCACTGCATGCTCTTAACGAACATTTTTCTGTGTTTGGAACTCAGATGTAAAATGAAACTGGAGTTGAGCCCATTTAC
>NW_019740489.1:0-206 GCF_002891405.2 Cryptotermes secundus | reverse complement strand
TCATTCCACCATTTGCTCCACAATCACACTCACCTATCATCTGGGTCTCGTACATTAGGCCAGAAGTGGCCGCAGTACAAGGGACAGAGTACCACCCCACTAGCAATAAAAAACCCTGCCTCTTTTCATGTACTCTCTCACATATGCAGCGTACTACCAGGGAGCATCTTATCAGTTCGTGACTTCATACGCTGGTAGCCTGTCTA
>NW_019740488.1:0-436 GCF_002891405.2 Cryptotermes secundus | reverse complement strand
TCAGTCGGACTTGACGGCATACCCAGTTTCATTATAAAGGGCTGCGCTGAAAANGTACCTATTCTCAGGTTTATTTTTAATCTCAGTCTGTCCCAGAATACCTTTCCCAAATTGTGGAAGCAGGCTGTCATCATTCCTGTTTTTAAAAAAGGGAAACCTTCTTTTGTCCAAAACTACAGACCCATAGCGATCCTCAACAACTTTTCCAAAATTTTTGAATCTATCATACACGACCACATTTATCATTTTCTTAAGTCAAAATTGAACCGTTTCCAGCATGGTTTTATTAAGTCCAGGTCTACTGTCACCAACTTAGTCACTTTCCTAGAATTTACTGCCCCCCTTGTCTGTTCACAGGGTCAAACGGACTTCATATACTTTGACTTTACAAGCGCTTTCGATATTCTTCCACATGCTTTGCTTCTTCGTAAACTCG
>NW_019740487.1:592-972 GCF_002891405.2 Cryptotermes secundus | reverse complement strand
GCAAGCGAGGAACGCAAAGCTAGCAAGATCGTAACGCAAAGATAGCAAGCTAGAAACCGAAGCTAGCAATCGAGGAAGGCAAAGATGCAAGCTAGCAACGCAAAGCTAAAAATCTAGAAACGCAAATCTAGCAAGATATCCACACAAATCTATTAAGCAAAATACGCAAAGCTAGCAAGCAAGCAAGTAGACAAATAACGCAAATCTATCAAAATAGCAATCCGAATCTAGCAAGATAGCAAGGCAAATATAGCAAACTTGCATCGCAAAGCTAGCAAGCTACCAACGCAAAGATAGCAAGCTAGCAACGCAAAGCAAGCAAGCTACAAACGCAAAGGTAGCAAGATAGCAACGCAAAGATATCAAGCTATCAACGCAAA
>NW_019740487.1:0-348 GCF_002891405.2 Cryptotermes secundus | reverse complement strand
CAACGCAAAGATACCAAAGATAGCAACGCAAAACTAGCAAGCTAGCAAAGCAAAGCTCGCAAGCTAGCAACGAAAACCTAGCAAGCTAGCAAGCTAGCAACGGAAAGCTAGCAACGCAAAGCTAGCAAGCTAGCAACGTAAAGCTAGAAAGCAAGCAACGCAAATCAAACAAGCTAGGAAAGCAAAGCTAGGAAGCTAGCAAAACAATGATTGCAAGATAATAACGCCATGCTAGAAAGGTAAAAACCCAATGCTAGCAAGCTTGCAACGCAATTATAACAAGATAGAAACGCAAAGCTAGCAAGGTAGGAACGCAAATCTAGCAAGCTAGGAATCTAGAAACTCAAA
>NW_019740486.1:326-465 GCF_002891405.2 Cryptotermes secundus | reverse complement strand
AGAAAAATCTCCGTGATTTTAGTATGCATGCAAAGTATACCGACCAAGCGACCGTCGCTTGTCTGCAATGTTAGTGCCAACTTTAGCCAGTAGAGGGTGTCGCATGGTCAGTGCCACAGATCACCATGGCCATTAATCT
>NW_019740486.1:0-278 GCF_002891405.2 Cryptotermes secundus | reverse complement strand
TCCTCATGAGTCTGAGTGGATCCTGTTTCAGACCCACTACTTCTCAGAAAATCTGGTAGTGCTGGGAATCGAATCCGGACCTCTGGACCTGTAGGCAGGAACTTCTGACCACTAGACCACAGAGGCGGTCATAGTAGTGATGTAGTTTTTTAAAATGTTAGAGGGGAACAATTGGTGTGTTAAGATTTTACAGCTTCTATCCTCTCACATAACACTCTCCAGTCATTCTGTACCACAAGTGACTGGAAAATTTTAGTATTTCAAATACTTCATTGAGA
>NW_019740485.1:0-715 GCF_002891405.2 Cryptotermes secundus | reverse complement strand
ATGGTGGCAGCTTTTTGAGAGAAGGAAACCCCGAACAGGAGAATCATAGCTAAGGGTGAGCTAGGAGTAGTGTGGTAACTCCTTATAGAGTAAGCTGTGGAGGCACGGAGGGTTACGTCCACGCCCTCCTGCTTGCGGCGTAATAGTGGTTGCAGGGAGGGCTACTTTCACGCCCCCCCTGCGCCGCTAGGGCATTACACTGTGCACAGTTTTATTAACCAACATACTTATATGGACCTATATCGATAAAAAACAGATAATTATGAACAAATGTTGGTCTGAGTGACCATCGCTCAGACCAACACACACAAGGCACCATGAGAGTGACTGACTAGGCCAAATAGAACAAGAATCGCGATAAAACGATGTAGACGCCAGAAATATATTCCCATCGTGTACCAGACACTCTGCATCGAGGCTCATATATACACCAGACACTCCTCGCCAGCGCAGTCATTGTCGGGTCCGAGTCCAGTGAGACTCACTTCCGTATCTTTCTGTTTCCGATTCGAGATTTCCCTTCCCTTTTCGTCGACTCTTACGTCTCGCCAGGTTACGGTGGAAGTATTCGCCCTCCGCATCTAGCCCCGACCGATGGAAATTGTTGGTTGCATGTCATATCCTTGGGAACCTTTGTTGAAGCTTCGTTGCATAACGAACCGTTCTCTAACAATGGATTATTTCATGCTTATTCGTTGCATCGAGAACGTGTGCT
>NW_019740484.1:0-406 GCF_002891405.2 Cryptotermes secundus | reverse complement strand
TTCCTTATTTGCAGATGTTGAGAGTTTGCTCAAAGCCCAGAGCTCCAAGACATGCGCATGTAGCTGCTTCACCATTTCTTTCCTGATGCTGGACTGCAATTGCTCATCATCACTGTCACTTGTTCCAAACCATCTGACATTTAATGATGCTTTCATGAATAACTGTCACAAATATTCTCCCAGTAATTCAATAAATGCCCTTGGCAGATTTTAGAAGCCCTTATGATAGCAATATGTTATGTAATTGAGTAGTTACAACGCACTTCATATGAGCAGGTAGGATTGACATCACAAGACAAAAATAAAGAGGCATCACTTTATTATTTGTGCCCCTCTGCCTATGTAATTCATTCATCGGCCAGTTTTTTTCTTTACTTTCACTATCAAGGAGTAAAGTCTCTTGTGA
>NW_019740483.1:0-2685 GCF_002891405.2 Cryptotermes secundus | reverse complement strand
TGTAATTTAATTTGTCACCGTACAGTTTGGTAATTTCACAATATTTATTTACGGCAATGATAGAGGACCGATGTCCCCTTCCTGAAACTCGTGTTTTTAAAATACTACCATCCTCAGTCAAATATACACAAATCGGTGAGCAAAACAAAACGATGTTATTCAGCAGTGCGAATGAAACGATGGCATTTTCAACTGAAAAAACACATTGTACTCGGTTCCTGTCATATGTAGTATGATTTTATAAGCAAAAAACTCAAATATCACGTGCTTAAGATATGATATTGTATAAATATCTATATAGTAAAATAATTCCCTTGACACAGTACATTTTGGTAATTTCAGAGGATTTATTTACGGCTATGATAAAGGACCGATGTCCCCTTCCTGAAACTCGTTTTCTTAAAATACTACCATCCTCAGTCCCATATACACAAATCGGTGAGCAAAAGAAAATGATGTTATTCAGCAGTGCTGATGAAACGATTGCATTTTCAACTAAAAACACACATTGTACTCGGTTCCTGTCATATGTAGTATGATTTTATAAGCCAGAAACTCATATGTTTACCTGTTTAAGATAACACATTGTATAAATATATATCATCATCATCAGTGATATCAGACGACAGGTCCACAGTCTCTTCGAAAACAATTCCTCCACTTAATGCGATCTAGAGGTTTGTCCTTCAAATGACAGTATCCTCTTCTGTCCCCAAGGTCATCCAGCATCATCTTAAGTTTTCTTCCTCGTGTTCTTTTCCCTTCTATCCGCCCCTCTGTCTTTCATCCGATAACTTCTTTTAGAAGGCACTTTCTGCTTAAAACATGACCAATCCAATTTGCCTTCCGTTTTCTTATTTCGTGTAGGATATTCCTCTGCTCACTACCTCCAATTAACACTTCTTCATTTCTCTCATAATCTGTCCAACTGATCTTCTCCATCCTTCTCCAACACCACATTTCGAAACTTTCCAGATGTTTCTGATCTACTGCTCGAGGTGTCCAAGTTTCAGCCCATATAGAGCTATGCTCCCAATGTAGCATTCCATTAGTTTCTTCCTCAAATTTAAGTTCAATTTTCTGGTAAATAGATTATTCTTCTTGCTAAATGCAGCTTTTGCCATGACAATCCTGGATTTAATTTCACTAGTACACCTTCCATCATATGTTAACAAGGTACCCAAGTATTTAAAACATTTCACATTCTCCAGTTGTTTTGGTCTATTTTTATTGTGACTGGGGTTGTTAGTCTCGAAATCTTCATTACTTTTGTTTTCTCCACATTCATTTCCATGCCATAGCATCTTCCAATTTCAATTATTCTATCAAATATGCCATGTAGCACAGTTTCTTCTTAGCCATTAACACAAAGTCATCTGCATAGTTCACAGTTTGAATAATTTGTCCTCTTAATTTGAAGTCTCTGAGCCCATCCAAGAGCTTCCTTGGTTAAGGCATTCGCTGTACAAATTTAATATAATTGGTGATAAACAGCTTCCTTGTCGAACTCCTCTTCCAATCTGCACACTTCTTGTCTCTCCCCTGTTCAGTCGTACTCTAACTTTCTGATCCATGTACAATTTGCTAATCAATCTTCTTTCACGCAAATCGATGCCTGTTTCCTTTAGGATCTGCATTAATTTGGTCCAGTTTACATGGTCGAATGCCTTGTGCCAGTCTATGATGCAAACACACAGTTCTTCATCTATCTCGAAAGTTCGTTCTCCAATAATTCTCATCATCCCAATGGGATCCCTCTTTCCTTTTCCTCTTCAAAATCCAAACTGATCTTCTCCAAGTTTATCCTCTATTTTCCTTTCAAATCTTCTTTTAAGTATCTTTGCTGTATTTGCAATAAGACTAATTGTGCGATGGTCGCTGCATTTTGTAGTTTGTCTTTATCTTTAAGGCAATCATTGTAACTTCTGTAAAGTCCTTGGGCCACTTCCCAGTTTCATATATGGTGTTTATTATTTTTTTCTGTGATTTCAAACCACCACTTCCCAGTAACTTGAGCACATCTCCAGATACATCATCATCTCCTGTAGCCTTTCCCTTCCTCATTTCCTTGATAGCTTTTTCCACCTCACTTTTTAAAATATATGGTCCTTTCTCGTCTGTATTTACTTCTTCTTTGGGTTCCACTTCTAAGGTTTCTGGCCGATTAGGTCGATCATAGAGTTCTGTAATATAATTTTCCCAAATTTTCAGCACTTGCCTCTGATCTACTATTCTATTCCCTTGAGAGTCTTCGATGCCAATATTTGAATCCCATGATTCTCTTTCCATCCTAGTTCTTTTGTCTTCATGTACATCAAATCATAACGTCCTGTTCTTTGAAATTCTATAATCTCATTACAAGGTGCGGCAATAAAGAAACTGGATTCATGCTCTAACCCTTTATTGAAAAAAAATCAGACAATCGAAATGTTATCCCCTTCAATATAGTTCCCTCCCCGATCCCTACACCGCTCCATGCGAATTATCCACTCTTGAATGCAGTGCTGCAGATCATCTTGTGTTATGCTCTTCAAGAGTTGCGTCGCTTTTGCTTACACTGCATCCACGGACTCGAACCTGGTCCCTTTGAGCGCAGACTTTATTTTCGGGAAGAGAAAAATGTCGCACGGTGCTAGGTCTGGAGAATACGGTGGATGTTCCATAACTGGAATGTTGTTTTTTGAC
>NW_019740482.1:0-3307 GCF_002891405.2 Cryptotermes secundus | reverse complement strand
AGCGTTTCCATAGCAGTGTCTCTTCTGGATTGCAAACACGTTACAATATATATATTGTCACGTGTTGGGTATATACGCGACAAATAATTTCACGCCGTATTTGATATAGCGAGTTTTATTTCACATTCGCTCTTACAATCATACAAATTACAATCTGACAATATACTGGCATCGGCAGTGTCACAAATACTAGACTGCAAATGATAGACTACCACTGAAAGGTTGACTGCCTGGCTAACTCGTAGCTTACTCGCAACTTGGGAAGTAACTGACTCGTAACTCGAGAATGCTGCCTTGAGTACTTGAGAACTAGCTGTGAATATTCTTCGCTGCTCCTTATTAACCTCGATCCTGACAACACAGAGAACAGCCACGTAATAGGCACCCCTGTTGTCTGGCGCCGTGGTTAAAGGTGTTACTGGCAAACGACTGCATAGCAACCGCGGCATACCTTGGTCAAGTCACCGCTGGCGGGGTAGGGTAAGTAGTGTTGACTCGCCTGCTACCCTAGTAACGTCAGCGCTGTGATGATGTTACGTCACCGCTGGCTGGGGTAGGGGTGTCCTGCACAGCGCAACACGTCACACTATATATGTCTTCATGAAGACGTTGAGAAAAACAAGGAAAGACATTAGTAAGAGTATGAGACCTAAGGACTCCGGGACGGACAAAAATTCTACATTACGGTATCATAGATATATCTGCATGAAGTCTTCGAGAAAATACGGCGAAACACCGTAGAAAGAGTATGAGACCTAAGGACTCCGTGGCGGAAACAAATTTTACATTACTGTGACAGATATGTCTGAATGAAGACGTTGAGAAAACGACGAAACACTTAGTAATGGTATGAGACCTTAAGGACTCCGCGTCGACAACAAATTTTACATTACACTGACATAGATATGTCAGCATGAAGACGCTGAGAAAGACGGCGAAACGCTTTAGTTAGAGTATGAGACCTAAGGCTTCCGCGGCGGAAACAAATTTTAAATTACTATGACATAGATATTGTCAAGTGTTGGGTGTATAACGCGACAAATAAGTTGACGTCTTTATTGGATATAGCGAATTTTATTCCACACTCGCTGTTACAATCACATAATTTACAACTGGTTACTCTTTCTCTAGTAACTCTCAAGACTCAGTAGTAACTAACTACTGAATACTCTTCCATGGCTAACTGTAAACTTACTGTTGATCAGTGTTCGTTACTCATTATTTACCCTCGGCACGTACAAGAGAGTTAACAGTTACCTGATGGGTACAGCTGTTGTCTGACGCCGTGTTTGCCGATAGCTTAGCAACGCTGTCTGGAGTTTTTTTACTGTTGTATAGGAACCGCGGCACCCCGTGTTACATCAGCATGGCAATGTTTGCCTGTCGCCACCGTTCCTCTGCCACGTCACCGCGGAGAAGTGGGTGTCTTCCGAGCGTTGCACACTGATGGACGGATTGGGAGTATGTGACGTCACTCACGAGATCACAGACTTCACGCGACCCCCTCCTCCCGCTTCGCCATCTACGTCACAATATTTTACATTACTGTAACATGTATATGTCTGCATGAAGACGTTGAGGAAAACGGCGAAACACTTTAGTAATAATATGAGACGTTAAGAGTCCGCGGCGGAAACAAATTTTGCATTACTGTGACATAGTTTTGTCTGCATGAGGACGTTGAGAAAAACGACTAAAAACATTAGTAAGAATATGAGTCCTAAGGACTTCTCGGAGGAAACAAATTTTACACGTAAATTACTCTGACATGGATATTATCACGTGTTGTGTATATGTCGCGCAACAAATAACTTCGCGTCTTATTTGATATAGCGTATTTATTCCACTCGCTCTTACAACCACACACTTTACAATCTCAACATTGCTGCCATTGGCAGCATCACAAATACTCCGGCGAAAGATAGACAGCAGTTGACTGGTTACTCTCTCTCTAGTAGCTCACTCACTATTAATTGCCTCAGTACTTAATAATCACTGAACTCGGCGATCGCTACATTGAAACTCAACTGCTGAATCAGGTCAAAGTTAAAGTCAAAGTCACTTTGCGACTGACGCTCAATCAGTCTGTCTGTCTTAGTGTCGAGCCCCGACTGCGGCTCATGACGATTTTTTCTTTATATGGAAGTTACTGTCCTGTTCATTTGGGGCGCCCTGTCTGACGGGAGGTGGGGTTTGTCTTTTGTCGGCCATAGTCTGTGTTAGTAAGTCCACTGTCAGTATTTAGATATATTTATAAGTTTAATCTTAATTCCTATTTCTATGTCTATTACATACAAGGCAACTGACAACCAGGCTCAGTACAGGAGATTTTGCCCTATTTCTAGTAGTATTCGCTACCACAGTAGTCTAGTCACTTGTACGGTCGTATGCCTGATCGCCGCCAAGTTTAAGCCTCTTATACTTTCTGTGTCGGGCTTCGCCTTGTCCGATGTTGCGAACATTCTCATTTTCATGATTTTGTATGACTTCTGCTTGTTTCCTGCATAATTTTGTTATATAGTCAGAAACGTACAGGATTTTAAATGCCATGTGCAAATCGCGAATCAGTGTGCGCCTTGAAAAATTGCCTATAGGGCGGAGAACCTTGTTTTGCACGCTCTGCAATTTCACTAGATGGGTGTCTGCTGCAAACTCCCAGGCGGGACTAGCATAAGTCATTACGGGTCTAATGAGAGCTCTGTGGAGGGTCATTTTAATGGTAGCGCTTAATCGCTCACTTCTGAGTAGGGAATACACCCTAATGAATGTTCTGAAGGCCTTGGTTTCGATCATTTCTATGTGCAATCTCCATGTGACTCTCTTATCGAAGATTACACCTAGATATTTTGCACTATTTACAAATGGAATATTTCGTCCATTTATAGTGAGACCACACTCAGGCGGTCGATGACTACGAGAGAAGTAGACTCCCTCAGTCTTATTAATTAATTTTAATATTCCAGCGCTCACACCAGGTCTCCATTGAGCTGAGACCGCGCTGGAGTTTTCTAACAATAAAACCCTCCCTGGTTTCTTGCCACAATTTTCGTAGCCTCTGGTTATTTTTTAACAGACGACCTAGACCAGGAAGATCGTTGTTTATGTCCAAAAGTGTAACTTTCTTTTGGACAAATTATTCCGAAGCAATAGTAGCTGCAAAGTCGCGCGGTGATACACACCGCTGCCGAAATCACTAAGTTCGCNCTTCTACCCCAGACTTAATTTCTATTTTAGGTGATATTAACTCAGAGGCTAGGCTTTGAAACTGCTCCCAATCTGTGAATTTTTCAATAGGTTCCAAAAGGTT
>NW_019740481.1:0-2335 GCF_002891405.2 Cryptotermes secundus | reverse complement strand
TTTTGAGTTGCTAGCTCGGTAGCTTTGGGTTGCTTGCTTGATATTCGTGCGTTGCCAGCTTGCTACCATTGCGTTCTCGCTTGCATGTTTGCGTTGCTAGCTTGCTATCTTTACGTTGCTAACTTGCGAGGTTTGCGTTGCTATCTTGCTAGTTTCCCGTTGCTTGCTTGCTAGGTATACGTTGCTAGCTTGCCAGCTTTGCTTTGTCAGCTTGCCACCTTTGCGTTGCTAGCTTGCTAGCTTTGAGTTGCTAGCTTGCAAGCTTTGCGTTGCTAACTTGCTAGTTCTGCGTTGCTAGCTTTGCCAGTCTGCGTTGCTAGCTTGGCACCTTTGCGTTGCTAGCTTTCTAGATTTCCGTGGCTAAATTTCTAGCTTTGAGTTGATACCTTGCTACTTTCCGTTCCTATCTTGCAAGGTTTGCGTTTTTAGCTTGCTACCTTTGCGTTGCTAGCTTGCTAGTTTTGCGTTGCTAGCTTGCCAGCTTTGCGTTGCTACCTTGCCAGCTTTGCGTTGCTAGCTTGCCAGCTTTGCTTTGCTATCTTGCCGGCTTTGCTTTTCTAGATTGCCAGATTTGCTCTTTTAGCTTTCCAGCTATGCGTTACTAGCTTGCAAGCTTTGCGTTGCTAGCTTGAAAGCTTTGCTTTGCTAGCTTGCTAGATTTGCGTTGCTCCCGTGCTAGCTTTGCGTTCTAAATTGTTAGATTTGTGTTGCTAGCTTGCTAGCTTTGTTTTGCTAGCTTACCAGCATTGCGTTTCAAGCTTTCCAGGTTGCCATTTCTAGCTTGTCAGCTTTTCGTTGCTATCTTCCTAGATTTCCTTGGCTACCCTAGTAGCTATACGTTGCTAGTTTGCTAGCTTGCTAGCTTTACGTTGCTAGCTTGCTAGATTTGCATTGCTTGTTTGCTTTGCCTTTATTGCTTGCAAGTTTTCGCTGCTAGCTTGCAAGATTGCGTTGCTAGTGTGTTAGCTTTGCGTTGCTTGCTTGTTTGCTTTTTTTGCTTGCTAGCTTACGTTGCTAGCTTGCAAGTTTCTTTTGCCAGCTTGCTAGCATTGCATTGCTAGCTTGCTAATATTTAGTTGCTAGCTTGCTAGCTTTGCGTTCCTACCTTGCTAGCTTGGCGATGCTAGGTTGCTAATTTTGAGTTGCTAGCTTGCAAAATTATTAGATTTGCGTTGCTGTCTTGCTAGATTTGCGTTACTATCTTGCTAGCTTTGCGTTGCTAGCTTGGAAGCTTTGCGTTGCTAGCTTTTTAGTTTTGCGTTGTTAGCTTGGCTGCTTTACGACGCTAAGTTGCTAGGTTTGCGTTGCTATCTTGGTAGCTTTGGGTTGCTTGCTTGGTATCTTTGCGTTGCCAGCATGCTAGCTTTGCGTTCTCGCTTGCTTGTTTGCGTTGCTAGCTTGCTATCTTTGCGTTGCTAACTTGATAGCTTAGCGTTTCTAGCTTGCTAGTTTCCCGTTGTTTGCTTGCTAGGTATACGTTGTCAGCTTGCCACCTTTTTGTTGCTAGCTTGCACCCTTTTCGTTGCTAGCTTGCCATCTTTGCGTTGCTAGCTTTGCCAGTTTGCGTTGCTAGCTTGCCAGCGTTGCGTTGCTAGCTTTCTAGATCTGCGTTGCTAACTTGCTAGCTTTGCGTTTCTAGCTTGCTATCTTCCCGTTGCTTGCTTGCTACGTGTGCTTTCCTACCTTGCTAGCTTGGCGTTGCTAGCTTGCTGGCTTTGCGTTGCTAGCTAGCTAGCTTTTCGTTTCTTGCTTGCTAGCTTTGCGTTGCTAGCTTGCTAGATTGAGTGGCTAGCTTGTTAGCTTTATGTTGTTAATTTTCAAGTTTTCCTTTGCTAGCTTGCTAGCTTTGTGTTGCTACCTTGATAGCTTGGCGTTGATAGCTTGCTATCTTCGCGTTGATAGCTTGCTAAGTGACTAGATTTGCGTTGCTAACTTGCTAGCTTTGCGTTGTTATCTATCTAGCTTTGCTTTGCGAGCTTGCTAGATTTGCGTTGCTAGCATGCTAACTTTGCTTTGCTAGCTGGGTAGCATTGCGTTGCTAGCTTGTTAGCTTTGCTTTGCTAGCTTGCTTTCTTTGAATTGCTAGCGTGCTAGGTTTGCGTTGCTAGCTTGGTAGATTTGCGTTGCTAACTTGGTAACTTAGTGTTCCTAGCTTGCAAGAATTGCGTTCGAGCTTGCTTGCTTTGCTTTGCTAGCTTGCTATCTTTGCGTTGCTGGCTTGCTAGCGTTGCGTTGCTAGGTTGGTAGTCTTACGTTGCTAGCTTTTGCGTTTCCAGCTTGATAGACATGGGTTGCTACCTTTCTAGCTTGGCGTTGCTAGCTTGCTAGCTTTCCG
>NW_019740480.1:0-515 GCF_002891405.2 Cryptotermes secundus | reverse complement strand
CCTCACAAGCCTCCAGGACCAAGAGTGCATATTCTGGGGGAGGGGGGTATCCCAGATTATAACTGGGAGTGCGATACTAATTGTCATGAGGTTGCGACCAGGGCAACCTACACGAACTTACCGCCCCTGGAGGTTGCTTCAAAGCTCCCCCATTCCCACCCCTCCACATGGGTTGGTTGAAACCATTTTAGAGTGTTGAGCCCTATGGATTGCGGCACCTTGACAGTACTCTAGGGAGACAACTCAAATAGCCGTAGCTATCACCATAGGAGTGCTCTCCCGCATTCGTCCTGGGTACATCATAATGAAACCCAAGAGTCATTATGCTGCCGTGTGGGAGGCTCTGGTCAAATGGCCATTGCCCCTGATGGAAACTCGGCCGCCAGCCGCAGAGATTCACACTAATGCAGACCCCCCAGGACTGTCGTTGCCCAGCAGGACCACGAGGTGCTCCAAAGCTTTGTCTCAAAGCATCCCTGGTCTATGATACGTCCCCACTAAAGAGACAGCCACCC
>NW_019740479.1:243-455 GCF_002891405.2 Cryptotermes secundus | reverse complement strand
TTACAAGGTTTAATTCTGCAGAAGTTTAGAAGCCTGATTACCAAGTATGACAGTACTTTATCTGAAACACTGCTAATGTTTCTTCTGTTGTATGTGCAAAGCTGAAACATAGTTGTCACAATGACAATTACTGTCCCCACAAACACATGTCAGTACAGGTAAAAGTAAGTAAAGTGAAGCTATCCCTGTAACAGGACGCGGAGGCACATAGG
>NW_019740479.1:0-213 GCF_002891405.2 Cryptotermes secundus | reverse complement strand
CAATTGGCTCAAGGATGGTGGTAAGGCTGCCAGCCTTACGTGCTGGCCACGCTTTACTCCCCAGGAAAATTATTCAGTTAATTCCTGGTACTCATTTCTGTTAGAGGCTGAGTCGACCCCAGGGCCATAGTGTGGCTGGAAGTAATAGGTCAATTGAAAAAAATCCAGTGACCTCATCGGGACAGTTTACTATAAAATTTACATTTTTGCCAT
>NW_019740478.1:321-503 GCF_002891405.2 Cryptotermes secundus | reverse complement strand
TTTTTGTATATTCTAACTTTCATATTTCTAGACAACAGACGAAAAAACAAAATGTTCTGGACTGAATTGTAGCAAGCATTATCCGGGTTCAATCGCCTGTTAATTTCCTCCTGAATCAGGTTTCGATCTGTTATCGTTGTTCCCAAATATCTGAAGTGTGCCAGATTTTCAAAACATCTGTT
>NW_019740478.1:0-161 GCF_002891405.2 Cryptotermes secundus | reverse complement strand
TCGAATCTCAGCTTCGAAATGGACTCTTCTGATTGATTATTTTGTTGTTTTATGCAGTTCCTTCACACAACTGTCACGACAATACCTCGAATTAGGCCAAGCCCACTGCCTTTCAGATATTTTCCAATTCACTAATCATCATACCACTAAACTCTTCTTCT
>NW_019740477.1:0-507 GCF_002891405.2 Cryptotermes secundus | reverse complement strand
ACGTGTCACTGTGCATTTCGAGGACTCCGCTGGCAGCAAGTGGCCGGGCTGTTGGAAAACCGATTAAGAAATGCTAAGGCCGGCATTTCACACATCGACTGCCCTCATCAAGTTCGGTTCGTTCTTGAATACATCCTAATTTCCTTAGTATAACTGTGAAAAGAAACTAGTTATCATGTCGTCATAGTCATTTCTGGAAGTCAGAATCGGCAAATCCTTCAGAAACTGCAGTACTATTTCGCAGCCGACCGGTAAAGCGTCTATTCCTAACCGAGGGTTTCGTGTTATTCCTTGGGCGCTCCTGCATTTCGAAGAGTACCATCTTCTGGAGCCGGTCACAGTAGACGTACGGTCTAAGGCATGAACTGTCTTCGCTCGTTCAAAGCTGGGATCGTGGGTTAGAATCCCACTCAAGGCATGGATGTTTGGTGTGTGTATGCGTGGCCTTGTGACTGGCAGATAACTCGTCCAAGGCGTTCTAACGTCTGTGAAAAGTGATTATGGAAT
>NW_019740476.1:0-1967 GCF_002891405.2 Cryptotermes secundus | reverse complement strand
TGTGTTTCTTGGTTGCTAGTTTTGCTTTGCTAGCTTACTAGCTTTACTTTGCTAGCTTGCTAGCTTTGCTTTACTAGCTTGCTATTTTTCCGTTGCTATCTTGCTAGATTTGCGTTGGTAGCGCCCTAGATTTGCGTTGCTAGCTTATNGCGTTCTAGATTTGCGTTGCTAGCTTATTAGCTTTGCGTTGGAAGCTTGTTATCTTTGCGTAGCAAGCTTGCTATTTTTGAGTTGCACGCTTGCTAGATTTGCGTTGCTAGCTTGCTATTTTTCCGTTGCTATCTTGCTAGATTTGCGTTGCTAGCTAGACAGATTTTGCGTTTCTCTCTTGCTATTTTTGCGTTGCTAGCTTACTAATTTTGCGTTGCTTGCTTGATTGCAGGCTTTGTGTTCCTTGTTTGCTTGCTTGTTTGTGTTTCTTGCTTGCTAGTTTTGCGTTATTAGCTTGCTATTTTTATGTTGCTAGGTTGCTATTCTTGCGTTGCTATCATGCTAGATTTGCGTTGCTACCTTGCTAGTTTGCGTTGCTATCTTGCTAGTTTTGCTTTGCTGGATTGCTAGCGTTCTTTGCTAGCTTGCTAACTTTGCGTTGCTATCTGGCTAGGTTTGTGTTGCTAGCTTGCTAGTTTCTCGTTGCTTGCTTGATAGCTTTCCGTTGTTGCCAGCTAGATTTGCGTTGCTAGTTTGATAGCTTTGCTAGCTTGCTATGATTGCGTTGCTAGCTTGCTAGTTTTGCGTTGCAAGCTTTGCGTTTCTACCTTGCTAGCTTTGCGTTGCTAGCTTGTTAGCTTTGCGTTGCTTGCTTGCTTGCTTGCTTTCTTGCTTGTTTTAGTTTCTTGCTTGCTAGCTTTGCTTTGCTAGCTTGCTATCTTTGCGTTGCAAACTTGCTTGCTTTGTGTTGCTTCCTTGCTAACTTCGCGATGCTAGATGGCTTGTTTTGCTTTGCTTGCTTGCTTGTTTGCTTTGTGGATCTTGCTTGCCAGTTTTGCGTTGCTAGCTTGCTAACTTTGCGTTGCTAGCTTGCTAGCTTTGCGTTGCTAGTTTGTTAGCATTGCGATGATAGCTTCTTAGCTTGACAGATTTGCGTTCCTCGCTTGCTATTTTTGCTTTGTTAGCTTACTTCTTTGCTTTGCTAGCTTGCTTGCTGGCTTTGGGTTCCTTGTTTCTTGCTAGCTTTGTGTTGCTAGCTTGCTCTTTTTCAGTTTCGAGCTTGCTATTTTTCCATTGCTATCATGCTATATATGCGTTGCTACCTTGCTAGCTTTGCGTTGCTATCTTGCTAGCTTTACTTTGTTATATTGCAATTTTTGCGTTGCTAGCTTGCTAGCTTTGCCTTGCTAGCTTGCTAGCTTTGCCTTGCTAGCTTGCTAGCTTTGCCTTGCTAGCTTGCTAGCTTTGCCTTGCTAGCTTGCTAGCTTTGCCTTGCTAGCTTGCTAGCTTTGCCTTGCTAGCTTGCTAGCTTTGCATTGCTAGTTTACTAGCTTTGGCAAGTTACCTTGCTATCTTTGCGTTGCTAGCTTGCTAGCTTTGCATTGCTAGTTTACTAGCTTTGGCAAGTTACCTTGCTATCTTTGCGTTGCTAGCTTGCTAGCTTTGCCTTGCTAGCTTGCTAGCTTTGCGTTGCTATCTTGCTAGCTTTGCGATCCTTGCTTGCTTGATTGGAGTTTCTTGCTTATTACCTTTGATTTTCAAGCATGCTAGATTTGCTTTCCTAGCTTGCTAGCTTTGCGTTGCTAGCTTGCTAGCTTTGCGTTGCTAGCTTGCTAGCTTTGCGTTGCTAGCTTGCTAGCTTTCGTTTCTAGCTTTTTACCTTTGCGTTGCTTGCTTCCTTGCTTTGCGTAGCTAACGTGCTAAATTTCGTTGCTACCTTGCTAGAGTTTTTCATTGCCAGCTTCCTAGCATTGCGTTACTAGCTTGCTAGGTATGTGTTTCTTGCTTACTTGCTTTGCGTTTCTTCCTTATTATTT
>NW_019740475.1:0-1192 GCF_002891405.2 Cryptotermes secundus | reverse complement strand
TGCATCCATATCAGAGGAGCTGTTTGGTGTTCAGTGACAAGCCGCGTAGTTATGCCGATTTGGATAATATGTGCGTGTACGCTCATAATGATGAGAGTAAGGGTTATAATGTAGGTAATGAACTTCCTATACACCCTGTAGCGTCCAACTCTGCTCGATCGGTTCGTTCTGGCAATCCAATATCTCACGCTGCCTCAGTAGTCTGTTTTCGTTGTAAGAAACCAGGACATACTCGTCGGGACTGTCGTACGAATCTACAATCTACTCTTACATTTATGTCTCGGGGGCATCCCCCCCGATTCTTGAATAACACGAGATATGTCTCGTGCTCCTGTACGTAACGGTCCTTTCGCGAGCATTAATTCCGGTAGTGTACATATCAACAGGATGGGAATAAAAGGAGTTATTCCCCATCCGTTGCCTACTCTGCATGTTGAATTAGGTTATTACCTGTTACCGGCTTTGTTAGATTCCGGTGCAGTTCGTAGCCTGATGTCGGGTTCTGCTTATGAAAGGCTTAAACAAGACGTCCCGTTTGTTCAGGTAACTTCTGTTAAAGTAAATTGTGTTACTGCGGCTAGGCAGTCATTTCCGGTTTACACTGCTGTTACGTGTAAAGTCAGGATAGACAGATACACGTGGAAATTTATGTTCTACGTAGTGGAGAATTTAGCTTACCCAGTTATTTTGGGATCCGATTTCTTGGGTAAGACTGGCTTACTAATGGACATTTGTGAAGGTTTTGCTTACTTTAAATCTGACCCGGCTAATAAGTTGCCGTTGATTTGGCATCAAGTTGATTCGCATGTGCCCAGAATTTGTACATCTGTGGAAACTGGTCCAGATTTGTCCCATCTCGCTCCCCCGTTGTCGGACTCGCCTTCAGAGCTGATTAATCAATTTACCGATGTGTTAACTCCTAAACTAGGTCTTACCACTCTCTTGAAATATGACATCGACTTGCTTGACCAGTCTCCGGTCAAGCTTGCCCCTTATAGGCTTATGCCTCCGAAGATGAGTGTGTTGCGCCGGCATATTCAGCGTATGTTGGAACAAGGCATTATCCGTCCCTCCACATCTGCATATTCTAGCCCTATATTCCTAGTACCAAAAGGCGAGGGCGAATTTTGTCCTGTGGTTGATTACTGCGCACTCAACAAGAAGATTAAGATTGAGTCTGTTCCCTTGCCAG
>NW_019740474.1:0-433 GCF_002891405.2 Cryptotermes secundus | reverse complement strand
GCTTTCCAATTTTGCGTTGCTACTTTGCTAGCTTTGCGTTGCTAGGTTGATAGATTGCTATATATACGTTGGTATCTTGATAGCATTGAGTTGCTATCTTGCTTGATTTTCGTTGCTAGCTTGCTAGCTTTGCGTTATTAGCTTTCTAGTTTTGCGATGCTAGCTCGCTATCTTGGCGTTCCTTGCTTCGTAGATTTCCGTTGCTAGTTTGCTAGCTTTGCTTTGCTAGCTTGCTAGCTTTGCGTTTCTAACTTGCTAGCTTTGTTTGCTAGCTTGCTATCTTTGTGTAGCTAGCTTGACAGTTTTTCGTTGCTCTCTTGCCAGCTGTCCGTTGCAAGCTTGCCAGCTTTGCGTTGCAAGCTTGCCAGCCTTGCATTCCTAACTTGCCAGCTTTGCGTTGCTAGATTGCTAGCTTTGCTTTGGTAGCTTGCTA
>NW_019740473.1:0-449 GCF_002891405.2 Cryptotermes secundus | reverse complement strand
TGTCTATGATAAACCCTTCACGATCACATTCCCTGATAGAAGTGAATGGAAAAAGGGGTTTCAACCCGACAGAAAGGTGGGAATAATCTGTTACACAGATGGTTCCAATACAAATAAAGGCACTGGTGCTGGGGTGCATTGCCATGGTACAGGGCAAAAATTTAGTTTTAGCCTTGGGCAGTACACAACAGTATTCCAGGCAGAAGTGTATGCCATTAAGGCATGTGCAGTTAAATTTAGATAGGAACTATAAAAACAAAAACATCTACATTCTATCAGACAGTCAAGCTGCAATTGAAGCACCTGGTAAATACCAGATCACCTGAAAACTGATCTGGGACTGCCACCAATCCCTCATACAGCTGGCCAGACATAACAGAGTTCAACCGATATGGGTGCCAGGTCATGAGGGTCATGTTGGTAATGAAATAGCAGATCAGTTGGCAAGA
>NW_019740472.1:0-649 GCF_002891405.2 Cryptotermes secundus | reverse complement strand
TATGGTAATAGGTCTTAGAAAAATTTGCAACTGTTAATTTTAATTATTATATGGATTATAAGGTAATGGGTCAGCTACATGGAAATTTTCTTAGGTTTTAGTTTGATGGTAATAACTAATGAACTATTTGAGATAGGCATATAAAATTTCCTATCAAGATAGATCGTAATCAGACCTACAAATTATATATGAAATATTGTTTGCACATCAATGATTACAAAGTTGGTGATAATGTGAAGTTTTGAAATTGAGTACGACAAAAATAAAAGTTACATAATCTCCACTTACATAACAAGATTTTCTCAAAGATGAAGTAAAATGTCAATAATCTGTAAATCTGCGCAACAAGAAAATATTTTTTTATTTATTTAATTCGTCTCTATAGATCATTGTTACATGATATAGGACAAGTCAGTTACTGTACATTGGCAGATTACAATAAGAGAGTAAAGTTACAATACTTACAATTGTTTACAATAGATTACAGTAGATTACAATAGTTAGAGTTCATATAACGTGAGGTGGAATCCATATTAGGTCTCGTCAGCACGTTGGCCTCCATACTACTCTGTCCAAAAAGTATCCAACCTTGGGTCGGGAGATCAAAGTTCTCTATCAGGGTGGATACAATACCTAATCGCCTTCAAAG
>NW_019740471.1:0-403 GCF_002891405.2 Cryptotermes secundus | reverse complement strand
AAAGCTGGCAAGCTAGCAACGCAAAGCAAGCAAGCTAGCATCGCATTATCTAGCAAGCTAGAAAGCTAGATACGATAAGCTAGCCAGCTAGCAACGCAAAGCTAACAAGCTAGCAACGCAAAGCTAGCAGGCTAGCAACGCAAAGCTAGCAAGCTAGCAAAGCCTAGCTAGCAAGCTAGCAACGCAGAGATAGCAAGCTAGCAACGCATAGCTACCAAGCTAGCAACGCAAAGTTAGCAAGCAAGAAACGAAAAGCAAGCAAGAAAGCAAGCAAGCAAAGGAATCCAGCAAGATAGCAACGCAAAGCTAGAAACTAAAAACTCAATGTTAGCAAGCTAGGAACGCAAATCTACAAACATAGCAACGCAAAGCTAGCAAACTAGCAACGGAAATCTAGCAAGCT
>NW_019740470.1:0-419 GCF_002891405.2 Cryptotermes secundus | reverse complement strand
AGAAGTGGTGAGCAGCGGTTGCGAGAAGTGACGGCAGTGGGCGGTTGTAACACTAAACAGCCTCGTTTATATAGTACACTAGAGACTACATATCCACGTCAAAATATTATCAGTAGTCGCACAGTAGGCACGACACCCCGATAAAACACTGCTCGGTCGTTCGTGGCCTACTATATAACTAACGTTCATACAACCTGTTAACGCTGAAAATTCGTTGCTACGGTAACCGCAAACTGCCTAATATCAATGATAAGTTACACGTTTTTAAACACAGATACAAACGCGAGCGTACTCTAGATGAAACATGTCTTGGGTCTACGTACGAACTCTGTTTAAGTGAAGGTTGCATGTAAACATCAAAGTCAGTCACATTTCGACTGACAGTCAGTCGGTCAATAGGTCTTGGTGTCGAGCACCAT
>NW_019740469.1:218-419 GCF_002891405.2 Cryptotermes secundus | reverse complement strand
ATGATATCACGAATGTTTTCAACATTTTCATGTGTTCGGGCCATTGCAATAACGATGATCACACAAAACAGTTGTCACTATAAACTCTGCCGAAACTAGTCCTTACCTTCTGAAGCAACGGTAGTCGGCTTATCGACTCAGGAATGTTAGCTCTATGCTCTCATAGAGGCAAAACGCGGTACTACAAAAGCTCTGCCCACA
>NW_019740469.1:0-208 GCF_002891405.2 Cryptotermes secundus | reverse complement strand
GGTTTCTTTTGGGTACCCCATCGTATATGATAGTTTTCCAATGTGTTTAAATACTGTCCTTTCTTATTCGTTGCTATGATATCCATAGTATTTTCTGTTGTACCATATGCATGTCCTGTGTTCAATATGTGTTCTGAGTATCCTAGCTTGCTGTTATTGTGTCTTATGTCATGCATGTGTTCTTTATCATCATCATCATCATCATCAT
>NW_019740468.1:0-808 GCF_002891405.2 Cryptotermes secundus | reverse complement strand
CTCAAAAGACAGTAAACAGCAGAGGTCAGTTGTGTTCAAATGATTCTGGGGTACTTGCACGAATAATGCAACATGCTCTTAACCCTCAGCTACCGCCCACACTGCACATATATCTATGCAGGCTTTGTCCAGTGTCTTCGGGGAGAGAATTATCAGCAGTGGTATTTGGCCAGCATGTTCACCTGACCTTATCCTTGTGATTTTTTCTTCTGGTGTTGTTTGAAGGACAACATTTACAGCAATAACCCTTGAACAGAAGAAGAACTTAAAATATTCGTAGGTAAATTTCAAATATTCCTGCAGAGCATCTTCAGAAGGTAAATCAAAACCTCTTCTGCCAGTGCAAGGAATGTCTGCTTGTAAAGGGACAGCATTTTGAACACCCTGTGATCTGCGAACAAAGGTAAGAACTTCCTTTCATTCTAGATGTTATTGGCATGATGAGTCATTGGTAAAGTCAGCGTGCACTTCATGGCGAGCAATGCACCAGTCGCGGTGAAGTGCAGAGCTGTGGACTCAGCAAGCTCATTAAAAACACTCTGTATAATGCCATATATTCTGATGAAAGTTACTTAATTTTTCAGAGGAATATGTCACCTCCATCTTCAGAGTTTAGGAAGCAGGCAGCAAGCAAAGTGAAGTATATAGCCATCACTGTGAAAACTTCAAATCCAACTTCATTTTTATATCCCTTTTCTTTTGTAATTCAGTAATATTTTCCTGACTTGGGAGAAGCCACTGAAGCTGAACTGGTAATATTTGAGGATGATTATATATTAGTTTTCTTCTGCCAATTCAAGGATTCAAT
>NW_019740467.1:0-544 GCF_002891405.2 Cryptotermes secundus | reverse complement strand
AGACAGAATACAGTCTCCGAAACGCTTTTCTTTAAATAAAAAGAGAACGACGATTGACGATGTTGATAATCAGAACAATATCATTCAATTTTTTTATTCTTTATATAATTCAACAAATTAAAAATTAGAATATTAAGGAAATGAAGGTTTTTAATATGATATGTCGGCCCTAAGGTGTTTGTTGCTTTTAAACGGTTACCCGTGACCCCCCGCCGATCTCTGTCCACATTAACAGCTTCTGCGCGTTTACTGTTCCGCGTAGATAAGTCAACTCTGATGCGCGATTTTAGTTCTCCGTTGTTGGTTGGTAGCATTGCTAGCTAAATTTGATGGTGGTATGGAGTTGTTGGTGTGCTTTCAACTGTTATCCGTCACTTGACTTTTAAGCGAGGTCAGTTACTAAGATGCTGAATCGTGTAGCGTAATTATGAATCGTACCTTTATCAGATCTGAATACACTTCCTAGATTAACCAAAAGCATATTGCTGCATCGACTGTGTGAATTTCGATGCCTCACGTTGGTTTGTGGTTGTAACTGCAAAAT
>NW_019740466.1:0-479 GCF_002891405.2 Cryptotermes secundus | reverse complement strand
GTTTTGTGTTTTAACGCTTAGAAGAGTGTCGAATGATTTCCTTAGTTCGATATCGTAATCAGTGATCTTTCCATCTAATACTAAGGACTAGTTTTGTTGGGTGGATTACTTTCATATAAGGTATATATATATATGCTTCACATATGTCCAAAAACATACTATTTCGGGAACTGTTGGAAATTGTGTCAATCGCGATAAGTGTGATATAATTCACTTGAGAGCGTTCTGAAATGTCAATATTTCGGAAACAAATGCATTTACGAACATTATAAATATCGTAATATATTCCAGGTTTCATAGATTACGTAGAGATTTTAACAGAAAAATATGTAGAAGAGTTTACCATGTGAGAAAATTCGGAAATGAAATATCCCACATAAATATATAACGATCTAATACGCTATCAGGGACATTCAATCGTTAGATAATGCCGTCGGCTAAACCTTCCTCAACTAAGCATAACGATGCGCAGTAGTCAT
>NW_019740465.1:1217-1305 GCF_002891405.2 Cryptotermes secundus | reverse complement strand
GCATACAGCAGTGATGACGTGGTATACTCTGGTGTTTCTTCTATATGAGATCACTTGCTTGGTGGCTCATAATCATGGTCACCCACCA
>NW_019740465.1:0-804 GCF_002891405.2 Cryptotermes secundus | reverse complement strand
TTTTCTAAAGCCACTGTAAAAAAAATGCTTTGCTGCTCTTTGAGCTATATGTATCAGCCAGTAGTTAGTGGTGGGGTATGAACAAGGACAAATTTTTCTCCGATGAGCCAGCTGACCTGCCTTGTGAGGCGACTAGTTATGGTGATTGAGAGCGGCAGTGACAGGGCAGAACAAAGAATTGTGGCCACAGACAATAAAAACTGACAGTAGCACCGACGATAATGGGAGTAATAACATTGCAGGGACAGTAACAAATCTAAAAAAAAAAAAAAATCACAAACATCTAAACCCTGATTCAAAATTGAAATACAAAGCATTTCTGGTGAATGTGGCAAAGGCCTGGGCTACAGACCAGATGGTGGAGGCAGAACCAAAGTCAGACACAGACTTTCTGCGACCAGGCCCATCAACTCCCACCCCACGCAGGCCTCATGTGGACACCCCTGGGCGACTCTTGCGTGATATGTGGAAACATACCTTTGTGAAAATTGTGAAGAGTGAACATTCCAAGGGGAACCATCCTTCTAGGCAATGCATTGTTTCCACAGTTCACAAAAAAAAGGAGTATGTCTACCTTTGCAAGTTCTGTGTAATGCCACTTCACAAAGGGGAATGTTTCCAGAAATATCACACCCTCAAGCACTTCTAGGAGCATTGGTAAGTGTTCTCCAAAAATTTTACTTCAAAAAATTAATTATGAGATTTTATATTAATGTTTGACGTGATCAGTGCAAGTGTTAGGATAGTAGGTTTAATAACGGCGGTCCCCAGGGTGATTTAAATATTTAAATCACCGGTCCTTAA
>NW_019740464.1:0-3918 GCF_002891405.2 Cryptotermes secundus | reverse complement strand
AATTTTATGTTACACTACTTTGTGTTTTCAGTTTAAAAAAGTTCAGTTTTAATTATTAAGTTTTGTGTGATTATAAGGTAACTTCTAGAATTTCATGTTACAGTACTTTGTGTACACATACAGTGTTTAAATCTAGGATCAGTAAAGAATTAAGCTGTATATGTTTTTTTTTCAAAACATTTGGCACCTATCTACAAAACTACATGCTATCACATCCAAGAAGGCCATGTTCTTTAATTAATTACCTTCTCAATTCAATTGACTGATTATTATGGTTTTAATGAACATGGTGGTCTTATTTGTGGGAGCAGCACAGATGTTTGCTTTATGGTGGGTGGTGTCAACTGAGTGGGGAGGTAAGAAAAGTGTGTAGAATACTGGTGTGAGGATACTCTTGAAAAATGGTTACAAGTAATACCGAGGAGATGATTTGATAATAATAAGATAAACTTTTGAGAATGAGAGCTTAATTGCACTGAGTGGAGGTTTTGGCTTTATCAGTATTAAATCTTTAGTTCTGCTGCTGGTAGAATTGTTGGTTGGTTAAAATTCTATTCATGAACATGTGAAACACTGATTTCATTAATACTGTATAACATAAATTCACAATTACTGGTCTGTAACTAATAATTTTTATGAACTTACATTACAAAATTGTTAAAAAAAGACAAAATACAGAACATATCTCAAAATATATTTTTAGAACCTTCATGACATATGTCACAATATGTGAGAGCCCATGTTTCTTAAGTACAGGTACATTTGCCATATTTTAGATTACAATTCTTTTTCTGTGATATGAACACACTTTCCTCTACCATTAATAATCCTAAAATTAGACTTTGGCAGTTAAGTGTATTACTTCAGGGTCATAATAGAACAGAAACCCATCTGTAACTCTGGTGAAAGTGCTAACTTATTAATGGTCAGCAACTCAGTGTTGTTTGTAGTAATAAAGAACATCGCTTTCTTCATCTTAGAAACATGTACTTACAAACACAGCAGGATCTTTCAGCCCTTTCAGAAACAACCCTGATTTACATGTATATAAACATAGTGTGTCCACTTTGCCAACTCCAGATTTTGCTATTTTTTTACACTGATACTAAATACGCTGTTTTTATGTTCTCTGAGTGTTTGAATTTTTGTGCCTCTTCAAAAAATGTGAGTTTCAGAGGTACTAAACAATTTTCTGCCTCTATTTTCAAGGTTGATGTGTTCAAATTCAGAAAAAGGCTTGATAATATTGGCAAGTCAGACAGAGGGTGGTCATGACATCCACGGAGTAGGGCTATAGAAAGGAACCCACTCCAAGTCAGAAGAAAGAAATGGACAAAAATGGATAAACATAATACTTATCAGGAGCACACTGCTTTACTGCCATAAATGTATGGAATAGTGAGACAGAATGATCGTTTTGAGGGAGCCAGTTTTGTTTTCATGGTGAGAACTTAGTTGTGTAAAATATGAACCAAAGACACCGCAACTTTCTCACAGGAAGAAAATCGACTTGATATGTGGGAAAGTGATGGCCCATTTTCCTGGACCCAACAGATGGGAAGTGAGAGGACAGCCTTTCTCCCATTGAGGGCTGCTGCAGAAGGATGATGTTTGGAAAGAAGTGACAGTCCTGATTTGATAGGATTCATTTGCTGATGTATTATTTACATGAAGGGGCATGCAGTAGCATAGTTGGTTGAGGCAATGTGCTAAAAGATTGAAGATCACTGGTTCAATTCCTGATGAGGTCACCGAATTTCTCAATTCACCCAATATTTGCAACCGCACTATATCCCTGGGCTCAACTTAGCCTGTTAACAGAAATATGTACCAGGAATCTTCCTAGCAGTAAAGGGCAGTTGGCAAATAATGCTGATGCAATCTGTGATCCAACTATCTAGAAAATGTGGAAGCCTCAACATCTCAGAGAACTAGTTCTGAAACGTTCAGTTGAAAAAATAACTCTTGTTGTGATTCTCAAGTGATTTGGTGCCATGAACTGGTTGGTGGTAAATCGCCACTTGCAAAGTAACTTTGCATTTGGCTTGCAGTTTACATGATGAACTGAAACAAATATTTCTGTACTTTTTAATGCTTTGTAGTAGTTGGTAGAGTCGCTATGCTACAAGCCGGAAGGTCGCAGGATCAAATGCAGATGAAATCATTGGATTTTTTCAATTCGCCAATTACTTCCAACCACTCTATGGCCCGGGGGTCGATTCGGCCTCTTAACAGAAATGAGTACCAGGAATATTCGTGAAACGTTTTTCGGGGTTAAGGGCGGCGGCGTAAGGTTGATAATCTTACCATCTATGACCTGACTGTGTAGAAAATGTGTGAACCTCAACATCTCACAACCCTATGGGCCTCCACGGACTGTTACAGGGATTCCTTTACTTTTACTTAGAATTAGTCGTCCCTATTTATTATTTTTATAATTTATTTCAAAATCCAAGCAGCTTTCTTCCGTTCTGAAGATCTAGAAGTTACAACGTCACCAATAAAGCGACAGACGATGTGATTGGATATTGAGAGGTACTATATTTTACAGAGTTCGCTGGAGACCAATTATGAGCCCTGTTTCACGATTGTTATGGATACGTAGGTAGCCATTTTGAGGTAGTCGTAGTTATACCACATCGTACCAGATTCAGTTGGTGACGGAGTATTATTTGTGTGAAAAACTGTTATTTTGTGCCGTTATTAAAACAGTTGTTGCAAGAAACATCTCAGTATGTTAATGGAGTTTTAATAGGTAATTTTCAAGGTGTGCCGAAGTCCTGGTTGATATGGAATAGTGAGTTGCAAATCTTAACCATTTTCAAGCTCTTTTTGTTCTCTTAGATCTGTAGATGTTTTGCCAACGAAATCGTGAACAGTTACTGAATTTAGGATATTTTAATGTAATAGAGTTAAGTGTTGCGTGAATGGTTTGAAGAACTGACAAGGTAACATGACATTGGATGTGAAAATGCCCAAGCTAGCAAAAGAGCCGAAGTATATGTGCCCTCATTGTCTGACCTCCCCGTGAAGAACAAGCTTCTGGTCAACATGGCGTCTATGTTTGTTGATAAAAATATCATGCATGCCCACGTAATCGTCTAGTCAGTGTAGAAGCGTCTTGAAAATGTTATTTTAAGGTTATATTTTATATTGTCGCATCTTGAAGCTTGGAAGTTTCAGAATGTCACACGATGAACCTGTTGTTGTAGGCAGTCTATCGTTTTAAAGAAGGGTTGTTAAAGAGAACATTTCAAAGAATGCTGAAAACCGGGCTGTTTATAGTTCTGTGTATATTTTACATTACACATCAGATTTGCATTGTATATTAATGAAAGAAAAATGTTTGCTGAAAAACAGCCAGTAAGTACTTATTGAATTGGGGGTGGGGGATGCCTATAGTATTTGATTTGGTGAATAAATGTCTGAATTGAAACATTTTCACAGTATACATTCTATATCAAAGGATTATGTGAAGTATAAAAGTTCTGGGAAGAAACAGTCACCTAGACATTCAAGCAACATTAAGGTTATGTCTGAGAAATTTGAATGGTTCCAATGTTGGTACTGCTGATTGAAGGGATTTATTATGTACTTTTTGAGATGCCTTCATGTAGTATTATATTCTTAACAACTTTCATGGAGATGGTTAGAGGTGTGTTCAAGCAGTATCCAATTAATACTGAGGTCAAGAAAATGTGGATCTATACATCCACTCCTCTATATGCATTCATGGCGTAGTGCTTTATTAGTTAAGCACAGGGACTTCTACCATATTTACCTTTTATCACTGAAATGTGTAAGTCTTCAAATTAAGTTCAGCTCTTTCTGGTGGCAGCGTCAATGGAACCTGGAATTTGCACAACACTTGACTGAAAAATACAGTCCTGTTGTAGGTTTCTGGATAATCCCAGTCAG
>NW_019740463.1:8212-8899 GCF_002891405.2 Cryptotermes secundus | reverse complement strand
TTCTATTAAACTGCTTACAGAATCACACTGTTTATAGGAGAGCACAAGTTGTTACAGGTGACATTCTTGTATTTGTATTTTATAGCTTAATCGAGAACATACGAGCATACAGCGATGTGTTCGTTTACTGTTTTAATGCTTAGAAGAACTTAATGCTTCCCATTGAAAAAGTTTGTTTTTTTGAATTTATATCTTTGTTCCGTGTGACAGAAAATGGTGGGTATAGTGAATGTTGTTTTGGTGACAATAATATGGAGTGTAAATTGAAGTTTAAATTCTCTAGTGTGATATATTTTTGTGTGTAAAATATACAATGATGTGTAGTGAGGTTTTGTAGTGTTTGTGTGTTCAAAAAGTATCGAGCCTTCTTTTTTCCCCGAGTAAACCAATGAAGCATGGGAGGCTCCCTTCGGTGGAGATGTGGAGGGGACATTAATCTGCAGTAGTGAATTTTTTCCCGCCCGCAGAAAGCGTTAGTCGCTGGTACTTGGCCTATGCGTGAGGGCGTGTAGTGAGCGCTCATCGGATTCCAGTAAGGTGTAAAATGACAGAAGATGAGCAGCGATATTTCATCAAATTTTGTAAGAGCTTGGCGATACCCAAGTGGATAGCATTCGCAAGATTCTACAGGCTTTCAGGGATGATGCCATGAGCAACTCAACGGATAAAGGAGTGGTACAACCGCTT
>NW_019740463.1:7406-8175 GCF_002891405.2 Cryptotermes secundus | reverse complement strand
ACACCCTAAACAAGCCGAAATGAGAATGTCATTGAACAAGTGCGGACTTTGGTCATGGAGGACCATCGCATCACAGTCCGAGTACTTTTGAACGAGATAGGGGTAAGCATTGGGTAGGTACATTCAATTTTGATCGAGGATTTGGGCATGAGGCGCGTGTCCACGAAATTGGTACCGAAACTGCGCATCTGATTCAGACTTTCATCGCCAAACACAACATCCATGTGGTTCGTCAGGCTCCCTACTCCCCTGACATGGCTCCGTGTGACTTTTGGCTATTTCCCAAGCTGAAAATGCCGCTGAAAGGAACCCGATTTGAGTCAAGAGAAGACATACAGAATGTGATGGCCCGGCTCATCACCATTCCAAAAGACGCGTTCCAGAAGTGTTTCCAAGCGCTGGGAAAAGTGTGTGTATTACAAAGGAGACTACTTTGAAGGGGATTAGGGTTTTGAACCTCCAGATCAATAAATGTATTTCTGCCGACCAAAGGTTCGATACTTTTTGAACATAGTACTATATACAGGGTGTCCCAGGAGGAATGGACCAAACTTCGGGAGGGTGTTCCTTATGTTAAAGTATGCCGATATAACCCAAAACACCTATGTCCAAAGTTGAACGGTTCCGGAGATAATGGCCAGAGAAGTGTCAAACTTTGACCAGTGTTACACACTTGTTGATTACAAAATACATATTAAAACTGGCAGGAATATGTGGATTCTGTAATGTTAATAATGTACGTAACATCAAACTAACTTGTGAGTGACGT
>NW_019740463.1:0-6773 GCF_002891405.2 Cryptotermes secundus | reverse complement strand
AAGACCACACTTTCCTCGGGCCATTATCTCCGTAACCGTTCAACTTTGGACATAGGTGTTTTGGGTTATATCGGCATACTTTAACATAAGGAACACCCTCCCGAAGTTTGGTCCATTGCTCCTGGGACACCTGTATATATATATACAGCATTGGATGGTAGGATGACAGACAAATGACAAATTGGAAGGAAGTGGTTTTGTCCTAACTGATGTATTATCTCAGCAACTCAATGGAGAGACTGAGAAAAACCATAATAAACCCGCCCAGATATTCAGCATCCTGGCATAAGGTTCAATCAGATGACATCTCATTAAAGAGTAATGAATGTTTACAAAGAAACAAAGTTTATAGTGCGTTTCTGTGGTCTTATGTCAATTCTTGGCACAAAAAATGGAAATTATCAATATTAAGTCATTAAGCTGATTCATGTGTACCGAAGAATGGATACTTGGCAGGGTTGCAAAATTAACCTAAAAACTGATGTGACCCATGTATTCAATGAAATGCACGGCTAGTACCTCAATTTGGTCATGATCACTTCCAAATCATTACCAATTCACCGTTCAGCAGTCATCCTACCTATCAACAGGTGGTAGCCTGTGATATTTACAGCATCATGAAACAATGAGAAAAGACAAGCCAGATGGGGATTAGTAACAGGGGCAGAATATGCCAAGTGGAAGGCCTCAGTCACTATCCATTAACTTCCTTCCACTGTTAAGTATGCCAAACAACTTTCATCAATATGTCCCAGATTTTTCTCAAGCTTAAAAAACCTCTTAGTTGGCCTGCCTGTCCACCATTCAACCACCCATCCACTCATCCATCTATGGTTCTACAGTCCTTTTTGTTGGACTTGGGCCGCTTTTTCAGTTTCTTAATCCCATACACAATCGGTAGACACCTTGGACGAGTGATTAGCCCGTCACAAGGCCACTACCTACACAGAGACCAACACAAACAGAATAAACATACATAGACATCCATGCCTTGAGTCTGAACCCACGATCCCAGCGCTTGAGCAGGCGAAGACAGTTCATGCCTTCGACCACACAGCCACTGTGATTGCCTCTGAAATTCATGAAACAGTTAAATTACCTATGGACCATACTAGCAAGTTTTTAACTCCTCTTACCTTGAGAGCTCCACAAACTTCAACGGTGTCTACATCATCCACGACGACGACTCTGAAGTACTCAGTCTGGATAATGTCTCTGAGTACTGGTGCTATATGTTTATTTTTGCAGCCTGGAAGTAATAGATACACATGAATTAGTGACCAGACATAGGGTCTGGACTGACTGAAAATGCACAACTCCTAATTGCAAAGAATTATAACACTACCACTAACTCACACGCTTAACAAATCATTGTAGCATACGCTGTCTCAGTCTGTTATAGTCTTCACTAGCCACTGTTTGGTTATGGTTCCCAAGGCCATGCCACAGCTCATGTGATTAGTCACTAGCTTCCCACCACGGCAGCCCGGGTTCGACCCCAGGTCTGGTCAAGTGGAATTTATGGTGAACAAAGTGGCGCTGGGGCGGGTTTTCTCCGAGTACTTCAGCTTCCCTTGCCAATCTTCATTCCACCAAATTCTCCGTCGCCATAATCACCCGGGGCAGGTACAAGAAGCCAATCGATGGCTGCTGTGCCAAGTGGACCCAGTTGGACTCCAATCCGCACTAAGCGAATTTAAAAAAAAATTATGGTTCCCAACAGTGAAGATTCTTGTGCTCTCTTGCTTAGGTTGTTGCCGGCTGCCTACCATCTCACAATTCCTTATAGCTGCAACTCCTAACCATGACCGTCTATTCACTGGCTTTCAACTCACTGGATGATCTAGTTAGGTTTGGCATGGACCGCACAGAGAACATCGTTCCAACAATCTCTTGTACTGTTGATGCAGATATATCTTTATTGTGTTGTTGCTTAGCAGCAGACAGCTTCTCTTCTTAAACTATTCTGTCACCGCATCACAATATGATCCACTAATCTTGTTTTCAAAATAAGCATGTTTTTTTCTGAAATTAGTATGGTACAGTATGTATGCATGGTACAGGGTCCAAAAGTAATTATTATTGCAGATTTATAAATGTGAAAAGTAATTTTTCTCACCCTACAGGGCCCCCTACCTACTGATAAAGGTGGTGACACCATGTATGGTGATACATTTCACGAGAAAGACACGTCGATATACACTTTGATGTCAGCTTCATAGTATCGTGATACAGACTCTAATACACGCATCACAACCACCTACCATTAATAAAACATATCTCATCAAACATCCCCATACATGCTGCAAGCTGCATCACAATAAATGCATCCCTCCTTGTATCAACAGACGTGGGGCCCTCAAGCGAAGAACAAATGACTGTTTGAGAACATGATGATGAGTAGAAAATTTTATGTAAGAGAGAGGAAGTGACAAGAGGCTGCTTAAAACTGCACAATGAGCTTCATACTTCATACTTCTGCCAACATATTTTGAGGGAGTCAGCAGACAGATCATAAATGGATATAAAATGCAGAACATATGATATTGAAATCTGGAAAAAAAAAACATTTATTTCTTTACATATCCTCCATCAACATTGGTACCCTTGTCCCAGCGCTTTACCAATGCATCAAAATCCTCAGCATTGAAGTCTTTTGACTGTTGTCTCAGCCACTTCCACACTTCCATTTCAATCTCTTCTTCCTTGAGATAATTCCTCAACCCACCTGTGAACCACTTTATGTGGCAAACATTTCCCACCATAAACAGGAAACATTTATTTATGAATATCCTTTGCATCGAGTCCTTTTTCCCACAAAAAAAAAATGCATATCAAAATTCTGCTCTTCAGTAGGATACTCCTCAAGCATGGTTTCCCTTTAGACTACTGAAAACATCCTCTGAACATGTGCATTTGCTACTTAGACTGTCATGACGCTGGACTCTGCTGCTACCTAGTGATACATATAGAAAACCTATTACGTCCATTACAGCTGTTTTACTTCCATTTGTGTTTACTGATTCTCCCTCATATTAGGGTGTCAAACTGAGGAGGGTATGTGTGGAGATACGCAGTTGGAAGATGAGAATGCATAAATTTTTTTTTTAATAATATGAGGTGAAGAGACCACTCAGGGGATATCAGCACATATGGCAGGAAAACTAAGCAGGGTGCTCACTGCTTGCCCACTGTTCCACCCTGAAGATGAAGACATGACATTCCTCTATCACACTACACAGTGTCACTCCTTACTGAGGTTTCTCATGGTTCTCCCAAGCCCCTCCAAGTAAAATGTTGACAGATGTGTTCATCTGCCACCTTACCGTCCGAAGCTACGCAGTCTAGCTACTTACAGCACTGTAAAATATTCCACGAAATAAATACACCATGTTATATTCCAGAGAAAAGTACTCTTCGTGTTACATTTGTCTTGCTCGCCATATTGTGACTTACTGGCTCCTTAATCCTCTGCTTGCCATGAGCCAATTAGTGCACCTGTGTTAGAACTGCCAGAGCCAAAGTGACTGGCTCAATGTTCGTCACTCAGTGATGCATTTCTAACAAAATATGGCATCAAGTGTTATTTTCAAATATTTCAAGGAAAGAAACCTCCTCTTATCATGCATACATCAGCAGGCCCCAGTGACCTGGACCACTATGCTGGTAGGAGCTTAAGTTCCTGGTAGCACCACCCATGCCAAACAGGTCAAAGGCATAGTCCCTGGTGCTGCAGGCTGGGGGTTGACCATTGGGCTAAGAACCCCACCCTGGAAAAATCTACTGGCATGAAACCAGGGAGCAGGCCAAGACCCACATAGAGTTGTAGCATCAGTAAAGAGGAAAGAACAGACTTTTATGCCACCTACATCTGTGGCCATTTTAAAATAATCTGCAGAAGGATTGCAGGTTCTTATGTGAAACTACATTTATACCAAACAGTTCAATACTGGGGTTTGGAAAAGGGTTAATACACTCACATATAACTGTAGCAATTAAGCACCTGAGCGCCACACTTTCACAATCACAATTCAACTGGCCAAACCTTGCATTTTTTTCAACACCAATACCACCACAGGAGCATGCAGTAGCATAGTTGTTTGAGGAACTATGCTACAAACCAGAAAGTTGCAGGTTTCATTCACAATAAGGTTACTGGATTTTTCACTTTACCTAATACTTGCAGCTGCATTGTGACCCTGGGGTTGACTCAGTCTCTTAAGAGAAATGAGTACCAGGAATCGTCCTGGGGGTAAAGGGTGGCCAGCATGTAAGCTTGACAACCTCACCGCCATCTGTGAGCCAACTGTCTAGAAAATATGGGAGCCTCAACATCTCACAACCCTATGTGCTTCCACAGCCTGTCACAGGAATAGCTCCATAATTCTGAAGGATTTAAAATTCCCTAGTCTGGGAAAATAAATGTTAACCGACTGATCAATCAGTCAATCAATGTCATTTCCTCGCTCCCCTTGTACTTACCAATTGTTGTTTCGCAGAATTTCTCCAGGGCCACCTCATTTGCCAAATTAGCGCCCATCAGCACACTCACTTCAATTTGCAAGTGTTTATTAATAATATGTGAGATAAGCTGAATGCCACCGCCGTCTGCAATATCAAAACCCTGCAAAACAGCCCCAATCATCAGTGATGCTTCTCCTTCATAATAAAGACACAGGTCCCACATAAGAGTACAGGTAAACCAAGCAACCATCTGGGGCAACACAATTTAGGGAAGGCACCTGCAAGCCTTCTTTCTATTTATTTTTCTTTTTCTTTCTTACCTTTGCTTAAATGAAAATTTCTCAAATAAAAATGATATTTATGAAGACATTAAGGGCACTTAAATTCCAGGAATTCTTTTTGCAAGTCAATTCAGAATGTATATGAATTTTTGATAATTGATTTTTCAGAGGATTTTTGTTCTATAATTTTATAAAGACACATGATTGAGATATTTCATTTTAAAAGGGGAGCAAAAATTATAAAATTAAACGCCACAGTGGCAAATTTAAATGTCTGGGGGAATTTAATGTGCCCATTTGGGTAAGATAAGAACATGGAAAAAAAAACACTTGACTAGTTAATAATGTGCCAAGAGCATTCCAAAATCATATCAATATTAACAAACAGTAGTATTTTCTGGGATGTGATACCATTCAGTCTGGTATAAGTTTAGAGACATTTTGAATGAATGTCAGCAAACTTCTACCAGACTACATGGTGTTGCACCCCAGAAAATTGTTTGCTCCATTTGCTTCCCTCTGTTCAAACTGTAAGATACATATGCCTGTCTACATCACAAGCATTTCCAACCACATACCTTGATAAGTGACAATCCAACGGCCGTAGGTTTTATCTTGCCAAGCAATGTTGAACATAGAGTCCTGATAAACTGGTGAGGCACCACAAATACAAGTATATCGGCTTCTTTTGCAGCCTCCACAACATCTGGCACTGCCACCTGCAGGGAGAGAATGAAATTTACCCTGTACTCTGGCTAATCTATACAGCAGCCAAGGATGTTAAAGTTATGTGCAAATATTGCAGTAAAATTTTTATACGTTATTCCAGTTCTCATTCGCAATCATTACTTTGTAATTACATGAATAAACTTTAATTTCTTAATTTGAGTGTTATTTTTTCTTTTAACTTTCAGCTGCTATATATTGTGATACTGATAAGGAAAACAATCATATCCCAGGAAAAGAATGGAGGAATAGTTTCAGTATTCTTAACCTCGGCACTAGAAAGAGGCAAATGGTCAGCTTCTCATCCCTGTCACTTTTCTCCCAGGGAAGTAGATATTGCCTGTGAGAGTCAGTTTTCATATTTTATTTCAAAATGTTGACCATTGGTCAATTTAAAGAAAAAAGAAATCAAAGGTTAAGATAAGTGACAAAATTCCAATTTGGGAATAAAACAAGCTGTATCAATGTCCCCTTCATCTGTTGTTGCCCATGAATAAAGTATGGCTCAGTGTTATTAATCATGCCTTTCCATCTATCATACAGACAAGACAGGCACTGGCTCATTACAACAGTGAACAAACTACTTTACTCAGGGCTGAATGATCAGATCTTAATTCCTAACACATAGACACCATACAAAGGACCAAATTTCATCAAACATAAAGCATAACCATCTTCTTCTTGGACTGATATAGCAGCTTCAGTGGAACATCTAACTCCTCTCAGGTTTGTGTAATAGCAATAACTTAAGACAACTAGAAACTGCACAATGGACCCTATTCCACCACTCAACATCAACACTTCCTTTGGTTTGATTAACTGTTTATTAACTGGTGGCAAATACTTCACAGGTTTTCCATGCAAGCAATGCATAATGCTGCATCTTTAATACAGCAATCTTTAATAATGGCCAAGACTGGTGTCCAGATTAATTTAGATAAATATATTATTATATTTAAGCATCCTCTTGCACTCTATACGATATATGACACGTAGCAAAGATAAGCAGCGGCCGCACACAGGGAGCCTATACAGAATAACAGTGCTGAAAACAAGAAGTAGCCGCTGCAGCACTACAGACATAGGGCGAGTAACCCTGAGAATTTTAATTTTTAAAAGAATTTTAAATTAGAACTGAAGATTTTAAAAGTGCCTGTTCATAATATCAAAATTGACGAGTGTAGGCAACAAAGATAATGCACAAAGTAGACAGATATCAGCAAAGTAGATTCTGATCAATCAAAACCTGTTGGTAACGACGAAAAGAACAACTGTGAAGACTTATGGTTTTAAATTTTAAAC
>NW_019740462.1:4622-5629 GCF_002891405.2 Cryptotermes secundus | reverse complement strand
CTCTACCTCGACCAGACAAGGCAATATTATTTTATGACTGATAGAGGGGACTCCGGAGATGCAAATCCCTAGAACCACGTAAATATATATGTAAACAAATCCAACCCCTACTCAACAGTCACATGCAGGAGACCTGCGCAATAAAGCTGCTACAACCTAGACTAAACATTCCCAAGGTTTGTGACACGAGAGTTGTACAGCTTACGCACACGATCTGGACACAATTAGAAAACAGAAATGAGTGGATTTATTTTATCCCGATGAGGGATAGCATCACCATTCTGTGCCCTAACAAGGAGCCTTTAGATGTCGTACTTACCAGCACGGAGAAGCTAACTATACGACCAGGGTGCAAGGGATATGGGCTCACCGCCCTCTTAGCCACGAAAACAGATACATCAGCAAACGTGACGAAACGGAGGCGACCTATTGTCAAGGGTCGAACCTCAGTATGAATGTTGTGAAAGTTTAGGTGTTCCCAAGAATTTAAGTCATATCGAGTTGGACATGCATTATAAACACGTAGTCTCCCACGTGGAGGATCTGAAATACGCTAGCTTCAAGGTCTCGGAACTGGAGAAGAAATTAAAGGAACAAGAATGGAAACACCAACATTCACAGCATCATAAAGTATATTCAGTGATTGTGTATATTATATTAACCTTAATATCAATGTATGGAGTTTACTGTTTAGGACGTTTCTTAGTAAGGCGTTGGTTAAATAATAATAAAACGATAAGGGCCATAATGGGACCCAATGCAGATGCCGAACCGTCTGCAGGACCTGGTCGGGCCCGAAATGTAGTAAATATCAGTATAAAGACAAGCAATGAGAGTTTGACAGGGAATGCAGAAGCCATTCCACTGAAGGAGATGGACAGTAGGTCGACCACAGGCACTACCCCTGAGCTACGAAGATCGAGGCGATTCAGAGCCACCAAATCTTATTTTTAGGTCCAATTTAGGAGTAAATTGTACCTTAGTCAAAGGGGGGAGGTGTTGCATGT
>NW_019740462.1:0-1093 GCF_002891405.2 Cryptotermes secundus | reverse complement strand
CCCCTACAACTCACCCCAGAAATGACTACAACATAAGAAAAATACCATCGCCACCCTCATCGTTACCTAGATCCTATGCTGATGCTGCAAAGCATAATCAACTCCAATTAGATGAAGCGACCTCCACACTAGCACACCTCCTAGCAGACTTCAAGCACCTAAGCCAACAACTCTATCAACAGAACACCATGTTCCTCAATCTACTATCAACACTCGTTACTAATTCAAAATGAAGAATATGATCATACGGATCGCTCAATGGACTTTACGACATCAAGAAGAACTAAAAGTATTCCTCAAAATGAATGCAATAGACATCATTCTCATCAGCGAAACTCATTTCACTGACAAAAGCTACGGCTTCTTCCCAAATTATAAACTGTACCAAGCAAATCACCCGGATGGTACTGCTCATGGAGGAGCAGCCATTCACATCAAAGGCACCATAATCCATTATGAACTTACAAAATATGTTGAAAATCAGCAAGCTGCGACTATCAAACTCAAGACACTGCCATATCCCCTTACTATTTCTGCGGTCTACTGCCCTCCCCGTCATAACCTCAAAACAAACTCATTTTGAGACCTTTTTCCATACCCTTGGATCTAAATTCATAGCCGGAGGAGACTTCAACAGTAAGCACACAGTGTGGGGATCACGACTAACAACTACGAAAGGCAGAGAGTTACAAAAGGCCATTCATAACAATTACTCCATGCAATCACCCGGTACCCCTACCTACTGGCCCACAGATGGAAACAAAATCCCTGATCTCCTAGACTTCTTTATCACCAATGGCATTTCGGAGGGCTATATATGAGTGCTACAGGAAGCTATGACCTGTCCTCGGATCACACACCTGTCATAGCGATGTTAAGCACGTCAATACTCCTCCGACAACCGCAAGCCAGACTTCATAACTCCAAAACTAACTGGGAGCTCTTCAGAACATACTTGACTCCAACATCCAACTGACAGCTAAACTTAAAACATCAGAAGACACTGAAATGGAGTATCACCAATTCATCACCCTACTCCAAGAAGCCCCCAAAAGGGCAACTCCCATATCTACCATACACAATCCCAAAGTAA
>NW_019740461.1:0-478 GCF_002891405.2 Cryptotermes secundus | reverse complement strand
CGCGTACTATGAGTCATGAGGTGGGAACGTTATCTCTAGACTACGAAGGCTGCTGACGGACCACTAAGTTACAGAGGTATACTTTTTTAAACATATGTGGTATTACCAACATTTGGACATACTGTGCCTCATTCATTCATTCATTCATCCATCCAAATGTAATCTATCAAGACGACAGGTCCACAGTCTCTTTCAAAACAGTTCCTTCACTTGATGCGATCTAGAGCTTTCTCCTACAAATGAAAATATCCTCTTCTGTCCCCAAGGACATCCAGCATCTTCTTACGTCTTCTTCCTCGTTTTCTGGTCACTTTTATCTGCCCCTCTATCTTTCCTCCAACAACTTCTTTTAGAAGGCAGTTACCGCGTAAGATATGACCAATTCAATTAGCCTTCCGTTTTCTTATCTCGTGTATGAAATTCATCTGCTCAAGGACTATATAACACTTCCTCATTTCTCACATATTCGGTCCAATTG
>NW_019740460.1:221-428 GCF_002891405.2 Cryptotermes secundus | reverse complement strand
AGGAAGTTTCAAAGGCCTGTCATCGCAACATCACCACTTAGAACCTTGGATCGAACCTGGGCAAGAACCGACCAAGAAAAAGTGAATATCTTTGCAGATCACCTAGCAAAAATCTTCTCACCTGCAAAAGATGATAACATCGATCGAGCAAAAATCCTAAAATTCCTGGAGGTTCCTTGTCAAATCTCCCTAACCATACGACCCTTT
>NW_019740460.1:0-189 GCF_002891405.2 Cryptotermes secundus | reverse complement strand
TTCCCACAAAGCTCCGGGATTCGACCTACTGGTAGCTGTCATACTTAAACACCTTCCCACAAAAGTAATAGTACTCCTTACAACGATATACAGTAGTATGTTAAGACTCTGTTACTACCCCATACAGTGGAAGTTCGCACAAGTGTAATTATGATTGCTAAGCCCAGTAAACCACCAACCGAAGCTTCT
>NW_019740459.1:0-10378 GCF_002891405.2 Cryptotermes secundus | reverse complement strand
TCTCTTATAAACCCTCAGCCAGACAACGGAAAACACCTCTCTTCCTTGTTGCCTAGTCACCATGTTTACAGGTGTTGCTTTTGAGAGTTAACGGCTGTGTAGTAACCATGGAATCCCTTGTTACGTCACTGTGGGAAGTGCTGTTACGTGACCGCGGCAATGGTTGCCTGACACAGTTCTCTTCTGTTACATCAATGCGGGGGAGGGGGGTGTTTACCGAGCATTGCGTACTGATGGAAGGAGTGGGGGTATGTGACGTCACTTGCGAGACCACAGAGTTCACATGACCCCTACTTCCTGTTGCGCCAACTACGTCACAATATTAACATTGGCCTCCCAATATATATTATCTTTGATGATTTTTATGATTAGTAATCTTGAGTATTTTATTTTAATGATGCAATCCATAATAAGACCACAAGACACAGAGGGAATCTACATGTATTACAGTCACATTTAGCAGTAAGGCAAAAAGGAGTCTATTATATGTGTGTTAAAATTTTCAACAGTTTGCCTCTCTATGTAACAGACTTGGTACATGACAGGAAACTTTTCCTAGGAAAACTAAAAGAAATATTAATCAATAATTTATTTTATTCTGTTGATGAATTTTTGCTTTACTGTAAGGATTTATAGTCAGAAATGTGTTTATTTAGGTATATTTCATTATATTACTGTGCAATTTATATCTAAATATGTGACAAGTATAGTTCTTCAGTGCATGCATATGTATATATGAGTAGGAAGGAGAATTATTATGTATGGCTAATTATTAAGTGTGGTAAATATGGGGATAGAATTGTATAGTAAGGTGCCAAACAAAATAAAAAACTCAGTGGGTTTTCCAGCTTTTAAAAAAGACTTAAAATCCTTTTTATTGAAACATTCTGTTTATACGATAAATGAATTTGTTAGTTTTAATAAAAAAGTGGATGGTGCACGTACTTATGTTTGGATGTCATAGCCATTCAGGAGCTGTATACAGGGCGATTCATGAAGTTTTACCCCCACTTAGGGAGGGCATTCCTGAGGTAACATGGAACAAAAAATGTTAATATACTAATGGTATCCAACTCATAATTAAAGAGATACAGTAATTTGAAAACTGGTGAGAAATCTTTTCTTCTTCGAATTTCAGTCAAAACAAATTAGAAATACAATACAAACACTTTTTAAATCATTAATGTTTTAGGAAAGAAGCATTCTAAAACCAATTTCTTAATTTTGCATTGTGCAACATTTTTCATCGATTTTATGTTACAAGATTACATTATTTTCAGCATCCCATTCTGTAAACATACCAATGGTTGCATATCACACCCTTCTATCAATCTGTTTCTTTTAAACTGTAGTGCTTTAAAAGACGACTGGAGTTACATAAGATTTTCAAAAATTTTTCCCTGCACGTCAACACAACGCATCACACGCGTATGAACCACGCTCGTAGCATTTCACAGTTTCACACGTTTGTTCCTTATTGTCATCGCTGCATCCAGAATACGTTCAAGCAAGGCTTAACGTGTTTGTACCTTTACCTGGTACACAATGTCCTTCATCCTGCCCCAAATGCAATAAAATGAATGGCCCGATTAGCTGATCATACAGAACACCACACCAGACATTGACGCTGAATCGGTGTTGAAAATTCGATTCTATCCTGGCATGGGGATTATTGTCTGCCCAAACATGTAAGTTGTGACTGTTGTTGACCCCGTCCCGTGTAAACTGTGCCTCAGGGATTCAGCTCGTTCTCATGAAGAGTCCTCCATGCCATGGACTGAGAAACACTGAACCACCAAGCTAGACGTCTTGTACTGGTACGTGGACTGCACTATACAGCATCGAGAATGTTTCTTTCTTCGCACAATTCATGTTGAGTATTTCGTTCGTATTGTATACGAACGCTGGGGAGAGAACCAGTTTATCTTAATGTGTTGAATGTACTGCTAATGGATTTAGGATTTGGAATCCTGCAATTAGGATAACGCCGGTCATATTCGGCAGCAGCGGCTCTCGCATTTCCATCACATACACCCAAAACAAACACCATATCGGCATATTCCTCAGTGGAAAATGTGTACAGCATCTTAACTTCACAGTCACCAACACGTCCTATTTATGACTGGAACACTCTGCCTAATGTGCAACATTCCAGCTGGTCTGCGTTATCTGCTGACACAGCTGACTGGAAAGCATGGTCGCCCAGCCGGGGGGTGGGGTGGGGTGGGCATAGCACTGCATTAAAAATGATGCATTTCAAAAATCCATTGTTACTCTGTAACTATTGAAAACTGACCACAAGTTTATAAGGAAATTTTGCAAGAAATAACCCCAGGAATATGTACCATTAGCCAGGGTAAAACTTCGTGAATCACCCTGTATATTAGTTGTATATTTCTTGAAATGCTGTATTCATATCTTGCTTATGATTGTAACAAATGCTGGTAGTATGCTCGTAACTTTGTAGATTTATTTTGTTAACTTGTATTACCAAATGACTTGTCCAAGTGTTACTATGTAGCAAAACGGATGAAATAAAATACAATACAATACAATATCTTGTTGGTATAATTGTATGTGTAACATTGTACCTATTTAATCAAGGTATTCAGTTTAGATTTTAACTATGGTCGAATTGATGTCTTTGCGATTTTATCTGTGATTGTCTTGTGAGAGTTGTTTGACAATTTTTATATTCAGTGCCAGTTGCACACTTATGAATACTCTGAAACGCTGACGTGTGTGTGTGTGTGCATGCGTATGTGTGCGTGCGTGTGTACATGTGTACGTAAGTACGTATGTACGTACGTATGAACATCAAATTACGGATTTTGAAATCGATCCCATGTGCATTACTACATATAAATTAGGTGCTTAAATTTTGTAGGAAGAATCTAAAAATGGCGGCGTTTGTATATTCATTAGGGAAGATTTAAAATGTACTACTATAAATATACAAAAATACTGTGAAGAAGAAGATTTGGAAATAGATGTAATACAAATAAGATGCAAGGGGAGTAAGATAAATATCATCACCCTATATAGAGCCCCAACTGGTAATGTTGACTATTTTGTCAATAAACTTGACTTCATACTCAATTCCCTCCCGAAGTATAATGCAGAATTTATAATATGCGGTGACAAACTATTTAGAAAAAAAATTGCAGGAAAGCGCAATCAGATCACATGTTGAAAACGTATAACCTAATGAGTACAGTATATTTCCGAATAATAATTACTAAAAGCTCAGCTACGCTGATTGATAATATTTTCATTAATAGCAGTAGAAATTACAATACGAAACAATGTGTGAATGGACTTTCCGACCACGATGGCCAGCTAATTTCAATTAATAATGTTACTGTAACGAAAAGGACAAAGAAGAGGTTTTATAAGTTAGATATTAATAAAAATACTGTAGCTGAATTCCAACTTAGGTTAAGCTGGGAACAGTGGGATGACATATTTGTGAATACTGATGTAAATAATATGTTTAATAAGTTTCTTAACACTTATTTAAGATGTTTTTATACTAGCTTTCAAAAAAGAGAAATTAGATATAATAATACCAAAACAAATGGATTACTAAAGGGATTCAAACTTCATGTATAAGAAAAAGAGAATTCTTCTTGGCATGTAGACACAGTGATGATATTAACCTTAAGACATATTATATGCAATATAGTAAAATATTAACAAAAGTAATAAAGGCTGCAAAGAAACTATATTATAACCGAATTATTTTAAATTCTGAGAATAAAATGAAAAGCACTTGGAGAATTATAAATAAAAAAAGGGAAAACCAAAACCAAACGAGGATATCCAGACTTTGATATTAGACAACAAATTAATAAGAAATCAAAAGGAAATGGCAGATTCTTTCACTTGATACTTTATAACTATAGCCGAGTCGATACTTGTCAATAATTATGGTAATAAATTTAGAACTAATATTGTTAATCCAACTACTTATTTAAGAGAAATTTTTAAATGTCCATTCAATAAAAAAGACTTGGAAGTATACCAATATGCGCGAATTTGATAAGATTATTGTCTTTGAAAACTAAGGATTCCAGTGGTTATGATGAAATCTCTAGCAGAATAATTAAAGTAAGCTCACCTTTTATCATTTCACCTCTGACGCATATCTGCAATGCAATTCTGAGTGCGGGTGTCTTCCCAGATAGACTAAAATATGCTATAGTTAAGCCATGCTTTAAAAAAGGCAACAAGCAGGAAATTTATAACCATAGACCTATATCGTTGCTGACTTCTTCTTCAAAAGTAATTGAAAAACTTATTTATGAAAGATTAATTACAAACATTGAGATGAATAGTACCTTGGTCAATGAACACACTCCTCAACCGAGATGGTGGCCTTTATATTATTAAATAGTATACTTACTGCAGTGAATAACAAAATGTTAGTGGGTGGTATTTCTTGTGATCTACAAAAGGTCTTTGACCATGTTAAAAATAAAATACTAATTCATAAACTTGAATTTTATGGAATTGAAGGTAAATTTAAAACATCAATAAAGTCTTATTTAAGGATAGATATCAGACTAGAATTCAGTAACAAAAGTAACAGTGGGGGCATATCTAATTGGGAGAGGATTGAATGTGGAGTCCCACAAGGCTCTAAACAAAGATAAATATATGGTTTTGTATGCAGATCACATGAGTATAATAATTACAGATATAAATAATTCAAATTTTGAAGTAAGTCTTAATCGAACCATCAAGAAAATACACACATGGTTTAGTTCCAATCTACTTACTCTGAATTTTTAGAAAACTCAATATCTGAATTTTTGTTCAAGGAAAGGCAGTAAGAGCCCAACTCACATTGTCTATGAACAGGAGGGCATTGCTGCCATATCTGAAACTACAGTTCTTGGATTACATACTGATGATACTTTATCCTGGAAAGGCCAAACAGAACAGATTGTTAATAAAATGGCCTCAGCTTGTTATGCACTGAGCACTATAAGACATATAGTATCAACGGAAGCATTAAAGTTGACTTATTTTGCCTTCGCCCATTCTGTTGTCAGCTATGAAATAATATTTTGGGGCAGTGCAACCAATGTACATAAGGTATTCATAATGCAGAAAGGAATTGTGAGAATCATAATCAACACTAAACCTAGAGGGTCAAGCAGGAAGATTTTTAAGATGATGGGAATAATGACACTATACTCGCAATATATATCCTCATTACTTTTATTTATAATGATTAATAAAAACTTGTTTTTTATTAATGGTGAGATACATGAATACAAAACTAGAATTCACGAAGATATACATATGCCTGCCGTGAATCCGACAAAATATAAAAAGGGACTCTATATAACAGGTATAAAAGAATTTGTCTCCCTCAGTCAATAAAAATGTTAGTTAAATCAGCATTAAAGAGGTTCTTGCATCATCATTCCTTTTACTCTATGAATGAATATTATCAACATGCAAATGAATGAATGAAAAAGATATATGTAATTAACATATTTTATATTTGTATTCATTAATTAACTTTTAGTATATTCTAATATTAAAATCTTGTGAAATGTATATGTTATGGTTGTGCTGTGTAAGCTTTCATGGGTTGTAATTTAATCAATTTTAACTTGAACAATTTCCACTTTTTTCTGGTTTCATTATCACTATGTATAATTATGTTTTATGACTGCTCTGTATGTGACTGGGTTCTATTTTATGAACTGTTCTTGTGTATTTTGTGTATGGTGAAATCATGTGAAATGCATATGTATGGTGTTGCATAAGCTTTTATGGGTTGTAATTTAATTGAGTTTAACTTGAACAATTTCCACTTTTTGTGTTTTGATTATCACTACGTATAATTTCATTTTGTGGTTGTTCTGTATGTGACTTGAGTTCTATTTTATGAACTGTTATTGTGTATGTTTTCATTTCATTGTGACTTGTTCAACATCCTAGGTTTTCCCAAAAATGATTTATTGAATTTAAAGAATAAATGAAATGTATGTATGTATAGTACAATTCTTGCCACTCTTGTTGCAAGAGAATGCAGAATCTTTTGTAATCTTGAAACTTCTTTATCACATGATAAATATCTTGATGGGTTCATTGTAATTAGCTTACAAGAGTCCTAGTAACTTAAATTCTTGGTTCTAAGTGTACCAGTAACTAACTGCGAACTGTACCGTGACTCCCTAAGGATTTTTGCTGCTATAGAATTATTCTCAAATACAGTTCAGTTTACACAAATTTTAATTTCATCTACATTAAAAATGCTTAAAAGGAAATGGAAGTGGTATATCACAAGCAGCAAAACTCAACAAACTATAACTGTCTAAGAGACACCTCACGAAAAAGGCCTTCAAAGGGGAGTCAGCAGCACAGTGGAGTTGTTCCATGTGCACAGACAGCCAGACAGACGGAGATGAGAGACAACTGGAATTCCTGCCTATCTGTGACATCTCACCTCAGGTTCAGCCTTTATCTCCTGAACTGTTATTTGCAGAGGATCTGCTTCTTCTTCTGCATCTGAGACTTCCTCAGCTTTTATATTCATGGGCTGGTTTGCATCATGACTTGCTGGGTATGTCTCACCATATGGACCCACTAAAACTTTCTCTGAATTTGTACAGTTCTGTAAAGGCATCACGTCTTCTATCAGTCATGGCTGTACAACATCACACATAAAACAAAATATGCTCTCCTTGCTGTAGCTGTTTTTCATTGCATGTAACCCATAACAGTTGCTCTGTAGATTTCTTCTCTAGACTTCATAATCTTACGAAGTGTTAAGTTCATAATGCAGGGACCTTCCTGAGAAACCTGTGGTCCCTGTGGAAGTACAGACAATACGTATCTGCTCTTTATGGAACCTAAGCACTCATTACTGTGTTCATACATGCCCATCATAACTTTGCATACTGACACAAACAAACCCAGTCCATAACTCCCATGACTGTACCTTTAAAATCCATCTCCACAACTGTCTCATTCTCTCAGGCCTTCTGTCAGAATCTTTGTATGCATTTCTCATTTCTCACGTGTGCCACATGACCTACCCATATCACTCTCCTTGAACTGATTCCTCTCCCACATCATAATGCAAACTGTTATAATATGAACAACCAAATAAACTGCCCAGATTGATTATAAAAACTAACACAAGCTTGGCATAAAAAGTTTAGTTTCTTAAGGTATGAGAATTGACTGATGACAATAAAAATTCTTGTCTGTGCACACAACACTCACCATCCTTTCTGTCACAGTAGGAAATGTTTTTTCAGCTCTCTGTAGCAGAATACTCGGAATTTCTGCTGCAAGAGAATGCAGAATCTTTCATAACCTTGAAACTTTATTTTATCACAGACGATGCGTTCTGGGTGGCAAATGAATTGATTTGCAAGAATCCTAGTGATATAGCATCATATTTCTAACAAGTGTACCAGTACCTAGCTCTGAATATTTGCCCACATCTCTAACGAAACATACTAATTATTGTGAACAAACACACAGTCATGTTACCTTTTTTGTTCTCACAGCAAAGTCGGCAGAGATTATGAAGCGTAGTGTCTTATTACACGTTGTGTTGTCGACTAACAGATTCCTGCTGTTTTGAACGCGGCTAGTTCACCTCTCTTCCTTCAAAACGTCGGTAACCGGCTACCAGACTGCACGGAGTTACGTCTTAGAAACAGCAAACCTACTCCACAAATTTACATCGCAGAGCCGCAAAATTGCATTGTATGCCCTGAAACTTCAACCGGTTCACCACAGACCATCAGCTCTCATGACCGCTCACGACTTCCTTTAGATTTCTATGTGTAACAGGCGAGAAACGGCAGAAAACAGTAAAGAATGTGCATTCTACTAGCAACATCACCCACAGAGCGGGCGATGCGAAGTTTAACGGAAACCCTACTAGATAGCTGCATCAGCAGAACATCACGAACCCATAACTTCTCAAAATATGAGGAAACTGAATTTCTATCGAATAATCCTAATGATGCTAATGATTCCCTAAAGAATGCCCACGACTTACACACTTCCATTAAAAGCAAGCAACACCTCACAGCAGACATATCATATTATAAACCTTCATTTCCTTAACATTCTAATTTTCAATTCGTTGAATTATATAAAACATAAAAGAATTGAAAGATATTATTCTGATCATCAACATCGTCAATCGTCGTCCTCTTTTTATTTAAATTTATCGTTTTGAAGACTGTAGTCTGTCTCCTTAAAACAAAAAATATTCAGATAGGTCGCAATCTATGAGGATAAGTAACACAATATCCACACTTAATTTACACTTGGCGTAGTTGTAGTTTTCATACTTCTGCTATGAAAATGTAAGTCGGCACAGGGAGAGCTGACCAAACTTGGTCAACGGAGACTTGAGCGAATTCCTTTTATTTCCTCTAACTGCTGTGTGGTTCCACCTGCAACGTAATAAAAAGTGTAACCGTTCCACTGCCGTGCTGCCTATTTAAATGTGATTTATGTTATTAATTTGAAATTTAATTGTTAGATGTAAGGACATGAACAAGTGTAGTGAGACTTAGGTCAATTCTTGTATTTAAGAGCTAGCGTCTTCCCACGCTTACACCAAAAGCAGAGAAATACCCGTTGAAGATTTATTAAGAGAAAGTTACGTAAAGAATGGCCATTGAAGTCTTTGTGAGTTCTTTAGCTGACAATTTTCTGCAAGCTATATATTTTAGCAGGGTTGTTGGTTTACAACCCAAGCCACGCTACACATTCGTCACTTTTTTTTTGACAGGAGTTCGTTAAGACAGAATTTCTTTCCCCTTTGTAAGAGTTAAAGTGATTGGAGGAATGCCTAATTAGAATACCTCTAAATTTTAACTGACCAATCACGGAAATTTGAGTGTGTGACAGAAAAAGGACGCTTGTGAAAGCCAGGAATTGAATGTCCGAGGAAGCGTCATTTTTCAGCGTCAGTCGGAAATTGGGACTCGAAAGGACCAGACGTGAAGTCGGAAACCGGGGGTCGAAAGGACCAGACGTGAAGTCGGAAACCGGGGGTCGAAAGGACCACATGTGAAGTCACATACGGGGCTAGCTAGATCAGAAGTAACTTTGTAGTAACAAGCTGTAATGATAAAGTGTAATAATCTGTTGTGAAGTGTGAAACCACGGTTAGAAGTATAATAACAATATTAAACAGGACGAGCTAAATTTAGAAGGTAGCAAAGAATCCGACAGTAACAAGTGTTTGCTAAATTGTAAATTGAAAGTGTCGCAATTGATCAAGAGTAATAATAATACCTCTGAAATTCAAGTGCGGTGGTGTTGCATAAAAGTGTCCTACCTGCCTTTCTAAAGCCTGTGTCACACTGGGCTAGTTTACTAGCAGCTAGCGATTAGCAGCAAGCACTCGCTGCTTACTAGCCAAGTGTGACACCGAGAAACGTCGGTGCTAGTGCTCGCCGGCGATGATTTTACTCGCGGCAGCGGCGAGTTGAGAAACAGGTGCAGTTCAGTTGGTGTAGTAGTTATATTCTTTCCGCAAGCAAAATGGGCGACGGTACATTGAAGTGGAATGGAAAAGAAATAATAGAATTTTTAAACATGTTCAGAAAGTACGAGTGTTTGTGGAATCCGTCATGTGATTTGTATATGAAGAGGAATGCAAAGGACGCCGCCTTCATTGAACTCATGGCGGAGATGAAATCGGGGGGACTGGAAGTGTCTACAATTCTCCAGCTAAAAAAGAAAATTAAAGTTCTTCGTGATTCTTACCGGCTGGAGCTTAATAAGGTGAAACATTCCAGGAAAAGCGGAGCAGGACTGGATGACGTCTACAAACCAAAGCTTGTATGGTTAAGTTAAAATACTTCTTGCTTGTAGTACAAAATTTGTTACTTACATAGGCTACCTATAATAATTGTGCTTGATTTTGAGATTGTAAGAATAGCTTGTTTGCAATAGGAGTTGCAACAGTAACTCAGAAACAATTCCCCGTATGTTTCACTAAAAAAGAACAAAAACTGCCAGAGATCCTGCGCTCTAGGACTTCCTCAGTGCTGCATATTGCCACAGTACGGCTAAATCCGTGATAAATGCTCTTGCATATCGTTTACGGACCTCTTCTCCGTCCCTCTTGTAATTATTGGATGAATACAAACGATCTACTGGAAGCATTGCAGTAGGTTCTTGTCGCCACGCTGAAGCGTAAGTACCCTACAGAGGATCCTTCAGGTTGCGTATAGGTTCTCGTGATCACAGGACAGGGCGAGCAGGGGAGGACAAAGAAATCAGCAAGGCGGAAATACCCAAACAGAAATAGCCAAATCAATATTAACAAAGAATAAATATAATATATTGTGACATGTTGCGCAAAGGAGAACCCCCC
>NW_019740458.1:0-1190 GCF_002891405.2 Cryptotermes secundus | reverse complement strand
TGTGAAGGATTTCTTCTTATTAAATGGAATACTGTCGAAATTATTACGAATTCTACCTTATTTTAGGGTAATTTAAGTCAATTTTCAGAGATTTTATGTTAATTTTTAAGAATATAAACCCGATTTTGAAAGATTTGAAGGTAATTTATGAAATATTGACCAAGGATTATTCCCGATACAAGATAATAAAAAGAATTGCAAAAATTTTCAAAGTTTCAACTTTAATGTTTGTAAATCTCTGAAATTCTTTGACGTTATTTAATTATTACTTAATTTTAATCAAATTGTGAGGGATTTCATGATAATCTAAAGAGATTCTAAACTAATTTTGACCTTCTTCAACCTAATTCATGTAACTTCAAACAAAAATTATTTCTCGAGTTTAATTAATGTAAATAATATCAAATATTTTTTCAAATATATCTCTCAAAATCAAGGAATTCTAACAAATTCTTTGATGATTAACATAATATTTCAGGAAATTTAAAGAAATTTCCAAAGATTGGATGGTAATTTAAGGATTTTCTATTGAATTTTTGAACGAATTCATGGAAATCTATATAATTTTAACATAAAATTCTCTTAATTATCAAGTTACAATGAATAATTTCGAATAATTTATAAAAGGTTTCACTTTAATTTATGGAAATACTTTAAGTTTCTGATAATTAATATGTTTTTAATGAATTTTATTAAAGTTTTCATTCATTCACAATCAATTTAAAGGAAATTTAATCAAATTTTTAATGAACTTAACCTATATTATGAAAAGATTCCGAAAGTTCATTTCCGATTTTACGTTAATATAAGGAATTACACAGACTATATGAAAGATTTCTTCATAATAAATGGAATTCAGTCCAAATTATTNAAATGGAATTCTCTCCAAATTATAAACCATTTATACTTTATATAAGATGAATTTAAGTCAATATTCATTGATGTTTAGTTAAATTTAACGAATATAAACCAGGTTTTGAAAGATTTCAAAGTAATCTATGAAATTTTGACCAAAAATTATTCTAGATTTCAAGTTAATATAATGAATTTCAAAAAATTCTCCAAGATTCCACTTTAATTTATGGAATTCTATTCAATTTTTTGATGATATTTAATTATAAATCAATTTTAATTAAATTTTAAGTGGTTTCATAATAATTTAAGGAATTCTGAACTAATTTTTAACTTCT
>NW_019740457.1:378-662 GCF_002891405.2 Cryptotermes secundus | reverse complement strand
GAGTGAGTGAGTGAGTGAGTGATTGAGTGTGTCAGCTATATACGACTGTTAAAAAACTCTCTGAGAACACGTAAATAGAAATAACATTCAAGACAAAGAAAAAACTTTTTAGTAAAAATTGTACATATATAAGAGCAATTACTGCAAAATACGGAACCACAGAAATGTATTAATTAAGATGCCTGGACTACAAAGAAATATACTTAAGAAAAACGCGGCCTTCATTGCATATCAGATAAAGAGAACACTTACGTAACATTAAAACAACAAAGACTTTCGAATTT
>NW_019740457.1:0-322 GCF_002891405.2 Cryptotermes secundus | reverse complement strand
AACTGCTCTAGCAACACAAAAAATATAAATAAAAAAAAAGCGCCCCCCCCCCCCCCCTCTCTCTCTCTCTCTCTATATATATATATATATGTGTGTGTGTGTGTGTGTGTGTCTGTAAAGGTAAACTTGTCCCTGTGCTTAACTAATTAAGCACTACGCCATGAAGGCGTATGGAGGAGTGGATGTACATATCCACATTTTCCCCTGTAGGGTAGTTTATTGAGGCACTACGCTACAAGCCGGAAGGTTGCGGGTCCGATTCCCGATGAGGTCATTGCATGTTTCAATTGACCTAATCCTTCCAGCCGCACTATGGCCCTGG
>NW_019740456.1:354-429 GCF_002891405.2 Cryptotermes secundus | reverse complement strand
GGATTAAAATTTTTTCTGGATGACGACTTGGTAGATCACATCACACCTGAAACCAATCGCTATGCTTACCAACAC
>NW_019740456.1:0-348 GCF_002891405.2 Cryptotermes secundus | reverse complement strand
GAGTTAGCTCCTCACTCTCGAAAACACAATTACAATTATGTCACATCAGATGAAATCTAGACATACTTAGGAATTGTGTTCATGACAGGAATCGACAAACGCCCTGAAATTGAATATTTGTCCACTAGGCCCCTATTTCACACCCATGGTTTGGACAAAACATGTCTTTGCGGTTGAATAGTTTCATTCTATTCAAAAAGAACACAACAAACGAAAAATACAAGAAGAGAAATTACAGATTCAAAGATTTTATATTGGACTGTGTAGAAAAATGACTGAACCAAATAAACAGTGTGGAGAGGAAGAACAGTCAAGGAATGAAGTGGATGACGAATCTATTGGGTCAGA
>NW_019740455.1:0-1014 GCF_002891405.2 Cryptotermes secundus | reverse complement strand
GCCGTTGGATCATCATTTCCTAATTCAGCATTAGTTGAGCTCACGGCCTAATAACCAAAGAAACTTCACAGAATAAAATATGATCCATACACAACCCTGTTATCACTAATTCAAGAGCATGCTTAATATAGTCATATAAAATCTAATTTCTTAATATATAATACACCTATATCACAACAGTAATAGTACCTTTTTCCTGTATATTTTATTCCAGAGTCCATTGCATCCTAGCAATAGGCAATGGCGTTTATTTAAATATACATGGGGGATCAATGTTTATTCCAGCAGTAGTACTCTTCAGCAGTGTAAAAGGAATTGGTGATAAGAAACTTCTTAAACACCACTTTAAATCCAGGGATGTCATAAGATAATTGTTTAAGCTCTGGAGGGAAGTGGTTATAAAGTTTGATACCAGAATACCATTCACCTTTCTGAAGTATCGTTAAGTTTACCACCTGAAGATGCAGGTCATGATTAAATCTGGTATTACAGGTGTGGACATCAGAGTTTGTTACATAGCAATTTCTATTCTTGACAACCAACATAAGTAAGGAAAATATATATTGCGACTGAAGTGGCAGTATATGTAACTCCTTAAATAAATTATGGCAAGAGTCCACATTACGAGTATTGGTAATAATTCTTATTATTCTTTTCTGTATTTGAAATATGATTTTTGCATGGGCCAAACTCCCCCAGAATATTATACTGTAAGATATTATTGAATGAACTGGGGAGAAATAAACAGATTTTAGGCACTCCAAGGATAAAAGAGGTTTTAATACTCTAATTACATAGGATGCCTTATTTAGTTTCGATATCATTTGGTCAATATGTGTTTGCCATGACAATTTATGATCAATAACCAAAGCTAAAAATTTTGTAATATTCACATTGGTTGTTTTTTCCCACATAGTATATGTAAATCAAGAGCTCTTGTGTTTTAGTTACAAATTGTAGAAAATAAGGTTTTGTAATATTTATTAGTAATAAATTACTACTAAACCATTTATT
>NW_019740454.1:0-777 GCF_002891405.2 Cryptotermes secundus | reverse complement strand
CAAGCTTAATACCGTTCAAGTGACTAAGGTAAGATAGACATGATCCGCTTTGCAAAGCCTGTACTGACATAGGAGTTGTATATAGTGCAAAAGGAAGAATTTTCAATAACACGCTATATGTGCGATACGTACACTTGACAAAAAGTCAAGCATATTCATAAGAGGCACACCCGTCTTCTCGTCAGAGAGGATGTTACATAAGGACTAAGACCATAATGATTCAGTTAAAAAAATCTCTGGTTGTGATTCTCAAGGGGCTTGACGCCGAGACGAACTGATTGGCGGTAAACGGCCGGTCGTAAAGTAACCCTGACTTTGACTTTGACTTTGACTTTGACTTTATTAATGTAAACCTACTGCACAAGCCTGCATTGACAGAAATCCTCTGTATCTATTGTATAGATGTTACTTAGTACAAGGGGCGCACAGGTTCCATAGTGGCCCGGATATTGCGGTGCAACAAACGTAGCGTCTACACAGAAAGGCAGACCCCTCCCATCGCTGAACAGTAGTCCCCACTTCCAAAATACGTACATATCTAGGTAAAAGTAAAGTTGTCCCTACGCACTACGCCATGAAGAAGTGTGGGGGAGAGGATGTATAGAGCAGTGTTCCGCGGCACACCGGTGTGCCGTCACAAGGTGAAAGGTGTGACGCGAAATTTCACCTATTGTAAGAAATTAATTGTCCAATTTTATTGTTTTTATTTTATCCCAGTTACCGCGTTTCATGTGCTTGTATTTTATTCTCAGCCATTGCACTGATTAAATATTATTC
>NW_019740453.1:0-979 GCF_002891405.2 Cryptotermes secundus | reverse complement strand
ACAGCATTAGCATATTTCACATAGAGTCCCTCAATTAACTGAATTGTGATTGACAATTGATTTGTTCTTTTCCTTGTGTTATTCCTGCATATTATCATCACATTCAGAAATATTCTTTTTGTCCTTTATAGCTTTGCATATTCCCCAAATGGATGTTTGTGCTTTTCTTGATTCTGTCATTTGCCACAGAATCGAGAAAAGCACAAAGTAATTCCGAACCTGATAAAAGCTTGTTCTGGTTCGGTTTGAAGTAAATATATTCTGCACACAACATGGCTGGCCACTTTGTTCCTTGCCGCCCTTGGCTAACCAGGCTTCATGATGCATATTTAGAGAACAGGGGAATTCCAGTAGTAGCTCCGCTTGTTATACTTCAAATCAGACAATTTGGAAACGTCCCCTCCAGCAGCACATCTACCATTATGTCACAGTGGGGAAGTGTTTACTGGCCTTTGCCTAGCATCAGCTTCTCTACTGTTACATCACAGCGGGGAAATGTTTACTGGCTTGGGAAATAACATGCAACAACTAGTAGAGCAAACACATATGCAGTCATGGATCATAAGTCAAAGAATTAAAGGGGAAAGAAGTCTCAATTCCCAACACCATTAAGGGACTCTGATGTTGAAGGGTTAAGCAGAGGACATATTAACATTTCCCCTGATGTATAATTACTTGCAAAATTTACAAACTTTTGGTGATTGAGTGACTATAGACAGGGTTTGGATTGGTAATTTGGTTTATTGGACGTGTTATAATAGACACAACTCGTGACTGCACTTTACAAATCACTATCACACAGACTAGTGTTCTCTGTTGTGTTGCCCTTCCTCTGGGTTCCTGAGCTGACCCTGGGATTGGCTACTGCAGCACTGCTTCCCACAGTTCCTCAGTTGTGTGCACGCATTGTTTAGCAATGACTCTGGTATTGTCTCATGCTTACACAATGGTATCCTAGCAACAGGCATGTTTTCTGAGC
>NW_019740452.1:0-1483 GCF_002891405.2 Cryptotermes secundus | reverse complement strand
TTCCTTTCCCTCACTTTCTCTTACAGAAACGAGATGTGTACTCACAAAAGTCGCCTTTACATTAAGGGATAGCCGAGAAGCGTTAGGTTTCCGATCAGTTTTCGGGGAAGGCAGTATCTTCTGCACAGAACGACCTGCTGACGTCGAGCGAGCGATCGCAGACACACTGCTAGTTGCAGACCGTTCCTCGTTGTTACTTCCTGAAGGGGAGAGGTGTCTTGCCATTGGTTGAGGTTGCGGTGTAACGGGCCCTCAGAGGCAGAGCTGGGAGGGAAGGCCGTCTCTGGTAGGACGTCCGGACTAAGTGGGTAAATCCGCGCATATCCGAACCCTGCTGCTGCAGCTCGTGGAGCTCGGAGTTTGGTTAATAACTTCCGGAGTTGAAGTTTCCCAGTTCCTCTTCCAGAATGTTCCTCCTCTAACTGCCTACAGTTGCTTACCAGTTTCATTTCAAGGGACGAAGAAGAAACTTCAGTCCGACTGCGGCAGCTCTGGCTGAGCAGTGGGCCGGAAGGCGAAGAGACTGGATGTCTAGCTCTTCCTCTTCAACACGAACAGAGGCACCGAGATGAGCCCAGTGCCCATAGAGGATAAAAAGGGCTCTTCCAGACAGCCGATGGCGATGAAAATGCTTCAGAGATCTGCACAACCCCTCCGCGTTATGTACCCATGGGAGTCATCCTGAAGTACTTCTTGCAGGAAGCCCAACCCGAGAATCTTCCCGTCTGTACTTTCCCTCGTACAGAGAACCGTTGCGGGAACCCAGTTACCTCCACTTGCATTCGTGAAGGTCCCTGCTGTCACGCCTGCTCCTCTTATCCCCGCGGTAGCAGTGCGAACTCTACAGCCAACACCCCTTGGTTACCGGAACTGTAAGTCAGTTCAGCCCTGCCTCATCAGCACTGTACAGTAAACGAGGCCGTAGCTGCAGACTCACAGCGTGCATTTTTTGTTTCAAGAGTCTGAATAAACCATCTGCGGTTTCTATGTTAAATCTCATCAGACAGCCATAGCTGAGAGGTTCTGCTTTCCCGGAACAGAGGTAGCAACTGACCCGCAGTAACTGTTCGATCCCTTGCAGCCCTCAGGGACAGACCTGGAGGGGTCCGAGGTGACGCTGCTAGTTGGTGGGCGCGGTGCGGTGCCCAAGACAACTAAACGCCGTGGAACTGTCCGCGACATTTGGACGAGTACTTTCAAAATCTGGTGGCGTTATTATCCGCTTATAGTTGATTGACCCTTTATGCTGCCCCTAATTCCTGCCGAACAAAACATTGGAAGCCTCAAACAGGGAAATCCTTAGTTGCATCTCTGTCACGCCGGACGGCTTCCATGCTGTCCTTTGATAAAATCGCGATTCATTTGTTAAAAATTCGTTTTTAAAATATGTGTGAAACTTGCTAAATCGAATTTATGGTTTTATATCGGTTCCGAAAACGCGAATGCATTAACATGCCCAATGCGCGTGAAGCACAGTTGGGCA
>NW_019740451.1:0-779 GCF_002891405.2 Cryptotermes secundus | reverse complement strand
TTTGCTGAAACAAGGTTATGTCTAGACAGGTCCAAATACAGGAGGGAGGGACCAGGAGGACCATTTGACCCAGGTCCCTGGCCTAGGGGGGGACCCAAAATATACTGTCATGTGTTGTATATGTCACATGACAAATAACTTTAATTGGGTCTCGGATTTAGCAAATCTTTATTGAACACACATGTTTACACACTTACGAGTATAATTATTATCCACTACTTCACTGTTATAATTACTTCTTGTACTGCTGATCTCGGTGAAGTCATCTATTCTTCACTGTTACTCTGGTGGCTGCTATATTTCAACTCCCTGACCGTGGCTGGATCTCAACTGTCTTCGGCAATGGCTATCCCAATACTGTATTCATCTCAAAGTCAAATTCAAAGTCACATTGCGACTGACGGCCAGTCTTGATGTCGAGCCTCATTTGGGGCTCATGACCAGATATTAATTATTACCGTTTGACAGTTACGGTCTTGTTTCTATGGGGCGCCTTCTCTGATGAGAGGATGAGTCTGTCTTTTGTATATGCTGCTGGCCCTTGCCAGCGCAGTCTTACTCGGGTCTGAGGCCCTTGGGACTCGCAACCATATTGTAACGTGTCTCGTTACTGAATACGCCGTAGAGATCGTTAATTGGTTTATTGAACAATCTACAAGTAACAGCTATAATTACTTATCCAACAGTTGCGGGGTTTCACACTTTATAACCCTAATGACAAATCAGCTCACTCCGTGTTCAGTAGTATACACGTTGACAGTAGGGGAGCTAGGTATCAC
>NW_019740450.1:0-732 GCF_002891405.2 Cryptotermes secundus | reverse complement strand
ATGCTATCAAGTTTGCAACGCATATCTAGAAATCTAGCAAGCTAGTAACGCAAAGCTAGCTAGCTAGCAGCGCAAAGCTAACAAGCTAGCAGCGCAAACATATCAAGCTCGCAAAGCAAAGCTAGCAAGTTAGTGACGCAAAGCTAGCAAGCAAGAAACGTAAAGCAAACAAGCTATAAACGCAATTCTATCAATCTAGAAAAGCAAAACTAGCAAGCTAGCAACGCTGAGTTATCAATCTAGATGCGGAAAGCTAGCAAGGTAGCAACGCAAAACTAGCAAGCTAGCTACGAAAATCTAGCAAGCTAGCAAAGCTAATTTGCAAGTTAGCAACGCAAAATTTCAAGCTAGCAACGCAAAGCTGGCAAGATAGCAACGCAAAACTGGCAAGCTAACAACGCAGAGATGGCAAGCTAGCAACGCAAAGTTAGCATGCTAGAAAGACAGCAACGGAGACTAGAAAGCTAGCAACTCAAAGCTAGCAAGCTAGCACGCAAAACTAGCAAGCTAGCAAGGCAAAGATATCAAACTAGCAACGCAAAGCTAGCAAGATAGAAGGCAAAAGTAGCAAATAAGAAACGCAAAGGTAGGAAGCCAGGAACGCAAAACTAGCAAGCTAGCACGGAAAAGATAGCAAGCTAGCAACGCAAATCTAGCAAGATAGAACGCAAATGTAGCAAAATAACGACGCAAAGCTACCAAGCCAGCAAAGCAAAACTAGCAAGCTAGCAA
>NW_019740449.1:0-1717 GCF_002891405.2 Cryptotermes secundus | reverse complement strand
ACATGGTTTCTGCCATTACCCGAAGTCCAGTTACTTTCCACAACAAGAACCAGCAAAGTCAATCTGTAATAAAGGATTTAAAATCATCTGAACTCCACATCACACTTAACATAGGCCTACATACAACATACCTCCACTTTAATTACAAAAACAATGGCTTCTAGTGGAATGATGAGAATATATACAAATCCATATAAATGGATATATATTCAATCTTGAAATTTCACACAGTAAACTAAAATTAGTACAAATATTATGTTATCAATTGTCCTGTCTTCATCTAAAAACCATCCTGTTTACAATGGGCGTTCAAGTTCCAAGGTCTCCGATTTTTTTCTTAGGGCTGGGAGCAGATAGACACATGCGGTTTAGTTTAAAATATGTGTGCACTCTTTGTGAATGCGTAACAGAGATGGCAGCACTGTACGGCAAACAGAACTCTAGTGGTGGTGTCGAGAGTGAGGAGTGTTTTTGATACCTAACATTGCGATGTTTTTGTTACAAGAACAGCGAGTAATGATTCATTTTCTCCACTTGCATGATGCGACACCCACTGAAATTCATTGCCAGTTGAGTGAGACATGTGGTGATGGTGTCATGCTCGCACCAGCCGGTCTGACAACATGGTCGAGAGTTGAGAAAGTTGTTTTGGAGGATCGCCGATTGAGTGTGGAAAACATCGCCTCCAAAGTTGGCATTTCCGTGGGATCTGTGCACACAATCCTGCATGAATGCGGAATCGCTTGAATCATAAGGTAAGGAACTTAAAAGCATGATCTTGGGAACATATCTAACAGCACTATTTTCTTATTGAAAGTGAGAGTAAATACACATCACATACTGCTCAACTTAGGCTGAAAACTTCTAAGAAAAAATTAGTTACTGGAACTTATATTCAGATGAGCTCACCTTGATAGTTTCAGACATTCAAAATTCAAAACACACCTCATTTCTCCAAAAGATGGTGTTAAGTGCAAATGTTTCCAGGTGACTTCTATCCTACACTACTGCTTCATTATTAGGTTGATTTTGTTGTTAGGTAAGGTTAGATTACAAGAAATCTCACCACAATATGCAATTCTAAACATACGCAGTTTTTGCAGCCACATTAACTGCAAAGGTTACAGTATCATATCAATCACTCACTCACTCATGGAACTGAGCTATTCTTGAGATGAGGCCAATTGTGCAGCTACCCCAGAAGAACCTGAAGGTTCATTACTGTGTTCACAAGAACCACATCAATCCAGTCCACAACACCCCATCCTAACTCTGTAAGATCCATTTCAATATTGTTCACCCACCTACATCTTGGTCTTCATAATGGTCTCTTTCCTTCTGGATTTCCCACCAATATCCTATATACATTCCTCTTCTCCCCCATTATGTTACATTCCCTGCCCATTTCATCCTCATTGACTTGATCATTCTAATTATACTTGGTGAAGAGTACAATTTATGAAGCTCCTCATGATGCAGTTTTCTCCAACCTTCCTTCACTAATGTTGTATTTTAGCATCCTGTTGCACTGATTCATGTCTGTGATGTGTATGTATTGACCGTCTTCTAGTGCACACAATCTCACTTGTCACTTCACTACATGTTTCGGCATCACTGTGCCATCCTCAGGTGTGTTATTTACGTTAAAACTATTGCACTGCTCGCCATCATGTGTCGTTTATAAAATATTTAAAATGTATATTCGTCATGTACTATA
>NW_019740448.1:0-787 GCF_002891405.2 Cryptotermes secundus | reverse complement strand
TAAGCAACAATACTCACGTTCCCATTTATTATTATTTTCATTAGATTGATGGAATTCGAGAATGTGAAATACACTCTTGGCAACAAGATAAAGACTTCATTTAAAGATATAAGAAAATGTGATATATTCGTCTTCACTAGTTCAGTACTGGGCAGAAATAATAACACATCTTAAATAAATGTAATGAATACTGACAATCTGGTATCCAATCATATTCCAGTTCAGTAATGGAAAGATTTATATGGCAAAAGTAATATATCTTAAAAAGAAATATAATGAATACTGACAATCTGGTATCTATTCATATACGAGGTCAGTAATGGAAAGATATAAACTTTTCCACTTCAGTATTGAATACATTTGATGAAATAGGTAAAGAAATTACATAAATAGTCCTACCCCCATTCAATCCTGATACTCATTCTGCTTCTCAGAGTTTCACACTGAGGTGGATAACCTGAACTTTGCAAGTCAGTTATAAAGTAACGCCTCTTCATTCTTACCTACACATAAACAAGACCCATGTGTGTCTGTCAGCCTGTACAACAGGCGAAATGGTCTGGGTTTGTCGATTTCATACAGTTTCAATATGTGGTCCCACTTAGCAATAACAGGAAGTTGGGTGCCCACAAGCTCAGATTTCAACTGCACATCATATTTCAGGAAAAGGTTCCGGGTGCACTTCAGAAGGTGGGGTGGATCATACACTGTTGCAATTTCTTGACTGCGAAATCTGAAGAAAGGTTTCCTTCTGGAAGCACCCAACAGTTTCAAGGCCTTGACATTG
>NW_019740447.1:0-510 GCF_002891405.2 Cryptotermes secundus | reverse complement strand
CCTGATTACATTCATTACACCGTCATAGCAGTGAGCGTCGGACTGTCAAACATTTGAGGTCTGTGTTGAATTTGTTCAAAGCAGCATGTATTCGCACAATAAGTTCCTCTTTGGTGTCATCTGGCGTGGCGTACATGACACTCTTCACATACCTCCAATAATAAAAAAAAACTAGGGGCGTTAAGTCGGGTGATCGCGATGGCCACGCAAATCAAAGACGTCCATTCCCGATAGATGATTGCAAACAATTGCTAGCGTAATCGACTACCTACACAGGCGTAGTGTAGGGGGCGAGGAGAAAGCGTCATTACTTGGCTCAACACTGTAAACATAAACATAAAGAGGGTTCCTGGACCTCTACTAGACAAAGGTACCGTTTTGACGGACACATATATACACGGAAAGTAGCCATATTTCCAAGAATTGTGGGCAAGGCTCGGTGCCTTATATCGTAATGCGTACAATAACGAGGTACAAAATTATTGCTCACTTTTGAGTAATTAACCAAAA
>NW_019740446.1:0-439 GCF_002891405.2 Cryptotermes secundus | reverse complement strand
CGTCCATTGCGTTGGAAATGGATGTGACTTTAAAACTTTTGGAAAGAATTTCTTCTGGTATGGTGTTCCATGCAGCCACAATCCACTCACACATTTGACTTAATGAAGGTTTCTTCAATCGTCCAGTCGGCATCATCTCCGTGGAACCGCATCTCCAGTCCCGGTAAAAGCGCCGCAAATGAGACTTGAAAGGACGGTTTATTGACACGTCAAGTGGTTGTAACATGCCAGTCATCCCCCTGGTATCACAACCATATCACTTCTCTCCTGCCTCATCTTCACTTTCACATTTTCAGTTAAATGGCTTCGAAAACTGTCAACCACTAACATTGACCGCTGACGTAAAAGTGCGCCTGGGCGCCGAAACCACACTGATCAACCAATCCAGATAGAACTCTTCTGTCATCCATCCTTTTTCTTGAACTCTCACCAAAATTCC
>NW_019740445.1:664-968 GCF_002891405.2 Cryptotermes secundus | reverse complement strand
TGAGCCTTTTGTCATACAACAGATATCAATATGATAATCCAATTCATTCCAAACACACCGAAGCATGTCCTCGTCAACAGTTGTGATGTATTGCTTTAGATCGTTTACACTTACAGGAAGTTGAAGAACAAAAACTCTTGTCTTTGATATATCCCCCACAAGAATAAAATCAGTCGGAGTTAGATCAGAATTCTTGGTGGTCAACTTGTCAGTGCCATGCTCTGGTCTGTTGAGTGGTGTTCAGAACGAACTGAGTTATCATATTGATATCTGCCATGTGAAAAAAGTATCACAAACATTTGTA
>NW_019740445.1:0-561 GCF_002891405.2 Cryptotermes secundus | reverse complement strand
CCCCCCCCTCCGCACTGTGACGTAACACACAACGCAGCTATGACACAGGTAACAGGCAACAGCGGTACCGATTACATAACAGGCAAGTGCTGCGACTATATAAGGGAACTACACAGTCGACACAGTCAGTTGAAATGTGGCCGTCACCGAGTTCAGTTGTTGTAGTCAGTAAAATTGTATCGGCAGCCGAAGACGGTTCTCCAGTCAGCAGTGAACAAGTTAAAAGTGTGTCAGCCGCCAAAGTGAGTTCTCCAGTCAGCAGTGAATGAGTTAAAGTGTAGCAGCCACCGAAGACAGTTTTCAAGGCACAGGCCTACGAATTGAAGTAGTCGCCGAGTTTAGTTGTAACGAGTGAATTGTGATAGAGTGAATTGATTTTTGTGTAGGGTTTGTAAACTGTGGAAACCCGTAACATTGTTGTAATTAATTGTAGCCGAGACTTGTAGGTTGTTAAATAAACAAATTAATAATCTTAACGGCGTCTTCAGTAACGAAACATGTTACATACTACATTCAATGTAAGTATTTTGGCTGTTTCAATAATAATTTGGTTGCTACAGA
>NW_019740444.1:0-422 GCF_002891405.2 Cryptotermes secundus | reverse complement strand
CCTCCTGCAGTTATGCCCTAAAGTCGTGAAACATCCTGTATATACCGCCTTATATAACACACACGGACATTGCATTCCGCCCACAGAGTGTATTTGTGTGTTCCATATGGTTCTCACAATAAACAGCGATTATTTCCCTAAACAGCATTAACCGGCTTGGCTTTGTAATGGAGACGTAATGTGTTTCCTGTGAGGTACGGACTGAACTCTGTATTCTGCCCACGCAGTGTATTTGTGTGTTCCGTATGGTTCTCACAATAAACTGCGATTATTTCCCTAAAAAGCATTAACCGGCTTGGCTTTGTAATGGAGACGTAATGTGTTTCCTGTGAGGTACAAACTGAACTCTGCATTCTGCCTACACAGTGTATTTATGTGTTCATTCTGCTGTGAGACCCCAGGTAGGAAGCATCGTAAAAGTT
>NW_019740443.1:0-1946 GCF_002891405.2 Cryptotermes secundus | reverse complement strand
ACTGACCGTCAGTTGCAACGTGACTCAGACTCAGACTCAGTGCGAGCAGTTCAACTCGAAACGGCAACGCACTTAGAGACAACTCCACTTCTGCTACCGGGCAACTGACATAGCTGCCGCGAGCCTTCAGCGAGCGCAGCTTCCGCAACCCAGCAACTGACCGAACCAGTCGATCCTACCGGCACGCTCAGCATGCTCAGCATTGCATCACCGCCCAGACAGGCCAGCCAACGCTTGAATATTATACGTGTATTCTGTGTACTGTATACGATTCAATATATACAATCGTACAGTTTCGTGTGGTTTGTCTATTGAAGTATTGACGACAGCCCCACAGAACTAAATATATCTTTTTGTACATGTACTTTTAGGAGTGATCTACACAACATATATAAGTCATATATTCCTATTCATTTTTACCATTTTCTAGTGGCATCTAATATATGTATTTATATAATGTTTGCACTTTTAATTTTTCCATTATATGTTTGTAATTTGTGACTTTTTCTTTAAAATATGTGTTCATTGTGTAAACCAAATGTCAACATGTAAAACAAGGCTATGTAGAAACTTCAGTTTATAAAGTAAAGTTTTCGCTGTGCTTAATTAATTAAGCATCATGCCATAAAGACGAACTGAACCCCAGCCATCCAGCTTGTAGCCTGTCACTATAAGAGCTCAGCTCTAAGTATAGTATGGCTTGTTGACATGTTTTATATTCTGTGCCTGTGCACATTGTGAATAATCTGAAACGCAAATGTATATGTATGTATGTATGTAAATTATTTTGGAGTAATTTTTAACTGTACATAAAAAAGGACATGATGTCATGCTGTGCACATACATAAAGGATTTCTAGGAAGGATTTTTGTACATGCTGGAAGTGGTCTTAGTGGCAAGAATTTATCGTAATCCACTTCTTGAACTGTGTCAGTGTTTGCTGTGGTTATATTGAAAAAGTCGTTTTCTTCCATTGCAGATTTAAACGAAGGCACACAAAATACAGTACAGTTTTCATTTTCACAAAATTGAGCTAATTAAAGTAGAACTAATTATTAAGTGTAATTTCATAAGGCACAAATACGGGACACTGAGATTTGAAATTAGTCTGAATCTTGCCTCTTTATTCCAGAAAATTTTGTTTTTATTTAACTTTGTGGCTTATTCATACANTTTACCTTGATATAGTTTTGAGGCCCATGTTTCTATACTTTGTTTCTGTCCACTAATTCTGCTAAAGTATCCTCTAAGCACATAAGTGAAAATAGACACATTTCATGTTACTGCCATTATATGGCTAGTAAAGCTGTATGTGGCATATCACAATTTAAGATATGTACTCATTATAGCATATATGTCAGTTTTATTAGTTCCACCTGAATCGTTATGTGGTTGGTGAATGATATTAAAAATTAATTTTCATCTCAAATGGGAGTGGCTAATCTGGGTTGAAAGAATCATTATGTTCTTGGACTTTGTTAGTGAGAAGTAATGAAGCTGAAAGATTCATTAGACTCTTGCAGTAGAAACTAACAGTTTTTATGAGACCAAAGTCAGTTTTTCGCACACAGTGGTAATTGATTTGTGTGATATGACACAAGTATTACATTTGTCGTAAAAGCTGAAGTTGGTGCACATGGTGGCACAGTTGGTTGAGGAAAGCTAGAAGCTGCAAGGCCATGGGTTTCATTCCCGATGAGGGCATTGGACTTTTCAGGTGACTTAATGTTCCCAACTGCACAGTGGCCCTGGTTTCGACCCTTCCTCTTGAAAGAAATGAGTACCAGGAATCTTTCCTGGGGCTGTAAAGGCTGACAGCCTCACTGCCAGCTGTGAGGTGATTGTCTAGAAAATGTGAGAGCCTTGACCTCCTGCAACCCCATCGGCCTTCACAGCCACAGGATAGCTTTACATTTATCAAAACTGAAGTATGGCAAAAATGTAAA
>NW_019740442.1:0-716 GCF_002891405.2 Cryptotermes secundus | reverse complement strand
TAATTATAGGTCTCACAGCCGCAGTATATATCCAACGTACAACGTGCAGCTGCAGTCCCCAAGTTTTACCAAACATGCCCCTGCATGTCCAAAAAGCCTTATAGGCTTTGTTAATGACTTTGTCCAGCTGCTTTTTCCATGTCAGTCCTTTGTCTAATATTAGACCAAGGTACTTGACATCGCTGGAGAGCTGGATTGTCTTATTGAAGAGAATCGGTTCCTTAAGACCCTTTACATTTCTCTTCGTAGTAAACGGTATGATTACCGTCTTATTGGGATTGATGGAGAGACCTGTTCTTTCACACCATCGTTGGACCATGTATAGAGCTGACTGAAGACGCTCTGATACAGTCGAAAGGAATTTTCCATTTATGAGGATTGCTGTGTCATCAGCAAATCCTACTGTATTATACCCATCATCATTAATTCCCCACAGGAGATCGTCGGCGACCAGGCCCCACAGCAGAGGCGAAAGTACGTCCCCCTGCAGAGATGCCCTAGACGCGGACACCCCCAGGGTTTATCCCGATAATGTAGCAGCTATGGATCTGCTTTCCAGCATAGCATTGATCCATCTGCATATTGCAGGCTCTATGCCATGCCATCCAGCAGCCTGTTTGATTACATCAAATGAGGTTCTATCAAAGGCTCCCCCTATATCAAGGAATGCACCTAAGGCAATGTCCCTGTGTTCAATTGCACTTTCTATATGTGTT
>NW_019740441.1:0-1195 GCF_002891405.2 Cryptotermes secundus | reverse complement strand
ACAGTATATACACAATTAAAACATAAGAAGAAAGACTCCCATAGAGGAAGAATGGCATTACACATGAGTTTGATATATGACATGTAAGATGATAGATCTTAACAAGTTTTAATATATAAATTTTATTATTGAACAACGACGAATACACATTTTATATCACTTTATAAATGGACACCTGATGGCAGGCAGTGCAATGGTTTAACGTGATTAATACACTTGAAGATGGCAGAATGATGCCGAAACATGTAGTGTGAAGTGACAAGTGAAATTGTATGCACTAAAAGACGGTTAATATATACACATTATAAATATAATGAACCTTGAAAGTCTGATATATATATATATGTATTGTAGCGTGTTTTGTGTCACGCTACGAATAAATTAATGTCGTTGGTTGGTATAGCGAGTTTATTACGTTCGCTCGCCTTACACACACTTTACAAGACATTTACACTTGCAGTGTTACAATCACTGCTCACAACAACTCGGCGATGCTGGACTATCTCTGGCGGTTTTCCCAGGACTTTCTTCTCCGAAGGCTGATCCGAGACTCAAGACTTCTCGTCGAAACTGGGCTTTTATAAACTCGGCCGCTGTTATGCAACGAACCCTTTGTTATAACCATGGAGACTCCTGTTAGAACTACAATGGAGCAATTGTTGTTTCCAATGCAACTGTCTATTCTAGCGTTTCCATAGAAGTTACTCTTCTGGGCTGCCGACACGTTACAATATATATATGTGTAAAAGTAAAGTAAGTAAAGTAGAGCTATCTATGTAGCAGGCTGTGAAGGCCCATAGGGTTGTGAGACGTTCATAAGTTCAGTGCTGAACACTAATATTTACTTACTTACTTACTCATGGAGCTGAGCCCTTCTTGAGTAGCCACCAATTCTGCAGCTACTCAAGAATTTCGCAGCATTTTACAGAACCCGAAGCTTCATCACCGTGTTCACTAGAGCTCTCCACTATTCCCTATCCTGAGCCAGATCTAACCAATCCATACCATCCCATCCTATTTCTCTAAGATCCATTCTAATATTGTCCACCCACCTATGCCTTGGTCTTCCCTGTGGTCTCTTTCCTTCTGGCTTTCCCACCAATATCCTATACACATTCCTCGTCTCCCCCATTCGTGCTACATTACATAGTTAAGATTTTCACAGTTCATTATATTGCTTCAGTAATTTCATTAT
>NW_019740440.1:0-487 GCF_002891405.2 Cryptotermes secundus | reverse complement strand
CCTTACTAGCTTTGCGTTGCTAGCTTGCTAGCTTTCCCTTTCTAGTCTGCTAGCTTTGCGTTGCTATGTTCCTAGATTTGCGTTGCTACCTTGCTAGATTGCTAGCTTGCTAGCTTTGCGTTGCTAGCCTGCTAGCATTGCGTTCCTAACTTGCAAATTTCACGTTGCTACCTTGCTAACTTGGTGTTGCTAGCTTCCTTGCTTTGCGTTGCTAGCTTGCTATGTTACTAGATTTGCTTTGCTAGCTTGCTAGCTTTGCGTTGCTAGCCTGCTAGCATTGCGTTCCTAACTTGCAAATTTCACGTTGCTACCTTGCTAACTTGGTGTTGCTAGCTTCCTTGCTTTGCGTTGCTAGCTTGCTATGTTACTAGATTTGCTTTGCTAGCTTGCTAGCTTTGCGTTGCTAGCCTGCTAGCATTGCGTTCCTAACTTGCAAATTTCACGTTGCTACCTTGCTAACTTGGTGTTGCTAGCTTCCTTGCTTTGC
>NW_019740439.1:0-1503 GCF_002891405.2 Cryptotermes secundus | reverse complement strand
TGTGACATGTTGCGCAATGGAGGACAACCCCTCCCTACCCAGCAGGGATGCGGCAACTCTGGCCACAGTGACGTGGCGGATTAGTCAGCACTCCGACGCCACCACTCTCCCCACGGTGACATATGACGGCGCGAGTAAACAGCGTTGCTAGGCTATTTGCAAACACGACTATGTGGCACTGGTTCCTACTGTGACAAGGCACTCATTACGTAACAGGCAAGCACTGCGGCTATATAAGGGAACTGCACAGCTGCCGGAGTTAGTTAACTTGTAGCCGTCCCCGGAGAGAGTTAAAGTGTATCAGCAGCCAAAGACAGTTCTCCAGTCAGCAGTGAACGAGTAAAAGTGATAATCAGTGACAGTTTGTGATAACTAAGAATTAACTCTTTGACTGGCGCGAAGGGTATTTAAATCCCACCCCTGTCCTGGCAGGCCATTTAAACCTTATGTCGCTAAGATGCATGTGCTTACTTTTTTCTAAACAACTTCAACAAAAATTGGTTTTTAAAAATGAAATTTTCAGGAACTATTAAAAAGACAATATTTTATGCAATAAATGTCTTTCCATACCTTTTTAGTAGTTTTTCTTCGTGTGATAAACATTGAAACATGAAAGTTTGCAGAGAGCCACACCACAGCTTGCACACATGACACTTGTTTCTTTTCTAATCTTGTGCTTAGCACACACTCGACACTTTCTCATGGCACCATTCTTCTTATTGTTACTGGGAGGAACATGGACCATTTTGTGAACTTTCAAGCCACCCTCTAGACGATTTTCTGGGTCTTTCACTGGTGGTCTTCTCAAGGTCGCGGGCGGAGGCGTGACTGCACTCGAGTCTGACGCAATAGATTCGTCATCCACTTCATTCCTTGACTGTTCTCCCTCTCCACACTGTTTGTTTTGTTCTGTCATTTTTTCTACACAGTCCAATATAAAATCTTTGAATTTGTAATTTCTCTTCTTGTATTTTTCTGTTGTTGTGTACTTTTTGAATAGAATGAAACTATTCAACACTGCCATTTGCAATAAGAAAAACACCAGTTTCTTTGCCCACTTTACAGTTTTGCGGGAACAAGGATAATAATGCAGCATTTGATTGGCCCTGTCAACCCCTCTCATATGTTTATTGTAGTCCCTAATTACCTCGGGTCTGCATATTTTTTCTCCTTTGCGATTCGTTTTTGCAGATTCCACGATTTTTGCTGTGCGAAGAGTGGAGATAAGTTTGACGTTTCTTTTCTCTCCCCACACCTGTATGAGAACCTGCCCCTTCCTAGAAAACACAGATTCCCCTTTTTTCAAATTTTTTATATCATTCTTTAGTTCTTTGGGAGCTCCTCTGTCCATTCTGAAGGTTCCACAGACATAGGTATTTCTCTGTAATAACGTCTCACACAATTCTACACTATTGTTAATAGTTATCCTGGTAGAGATGATACTCTTTATGTAGAAGCTGTGGCCCCAACAGATTGACAACTAATTCTTTTATAGGTCTTGAT
>NW_019740438.1:0-766 GCF_002891405.2 Cryptotermes secundus | reverse complement strand
GATAGCATCACAAATCTAACAAGCTAGGAACGTATATCTAACAATATAGCAAGCTAGAAACGCAAAACCAGCAAGGTAGCAAAGCAAAGCTGGCAAGGTTTAAACGAAAAGCTGGCAAGCTAGCAACGGAAACCTGTCATGCAAGCAACGGATATCTAGGAAGCTAGTAATGCAAAGATAGCAAGCTAGCAACGCAAAGCAAGCAAGCTAGATCGCAATGTTTGCAAGCCAGCAACGCAAAGGTACCAAACTGGCAACGCAAAGCGAGCAAGCTAGGAACACAAAGCTAGCAAGGAAAGCAAAGCTAGCAATCTAGCAACCCAAAGCTTCCAAATTAGCAACGCAAAGATAATAAGCTAGCAACGAAATGCTAGCAAGCTTGCAACGAAAATCTAGCAAGCTAGATACGCAAAGCCAGCAAAAGAGCAAAGAAATCTATCAAGTTAGCAACTAAAATCTAGCAATTTAGAAAGCTAGCAACGCAAAGCTAGCAAGCAAGCAACGCANGCTAGCAACGCAAAAATTTCAAGCTTGCAACGCAAAGCTAGCAAGCTTGCAACGAAAAGCTAGCAATTTAGCAACGCACATCTAGGAAGCAAGAAACGCAAAGCAAGCAAGCAAGCATGCAAAGCAAAGCTGGCAAGCTTGCAACTCAAAACTAGCAAGCTAGCAACGGAAACTAGCAAGGTAGCAACGCAAATTTTACAAACTAGCCAACCAAATCTAGCAAAGCTAGAAACGCAAACAGACAAGTTAGCAACGCAAA
>NW_019740437.1:0-285 GCF_002891405.2 Cryptotermes secundus | reverse complement strand
TGATGCTCCTTCAACCTCATGTCCACGGAGAGGCCCATCTGCACAATATAGACCTTGCCGCACTTGCATGAGATACTGTATACACCAGGTGTCCTTAGTCCCAGGCTATCTCTGACCGGTGGGAGGAAACTGGATAATTTGTTTGGAGGCAGACCCACTGATTTGATGTTGTACTGGGACAGCACTCTGCTGATACGGTTGAATATAGTCCCAACATAGGGAAGGAAGGTGACTGAGTCTGGTTTATCTTCAGGCCGGCTGATGTTGGGCTGATGGTTGAGAACT
>NW_019740436.1:0-360 GCF_002891405.2 Cryptotermes secundus | reverse complement strand
CTTGGTAACTTTGTGTTGCAAGCTTGCTAGTTTTGCGTTGATAGCCTTGCGTTGCTAGCTTGGTAGATTGCTAGAATTGCGTTGCTATCTTGCAACTTTCCGTTGCTAGCATGCTGGATTGCTAAATATGCGTTGCTAGCCTGCTAGCATTGCGTTGCTAGCTTCCTAGATTTGCGTTGCTAGTTTGCTAGTTTTGCGTTGCTAGCTTGGTAGCTTTGCGTTGCTAGCTTTCTAGCTTTGCGTTGTTAGCTTGCGTTGCTATCTTGCTAGCTTTGCGTTGCTAGCTTAGTAGTTTTGCGTAGCTAGCTTTGTAGATTTGCGTTTCTAGCTTGCTATCTTTCCGATCTAGCTTGCTTGTTT
>NW_019740435.1:0-1009 GCF_002891405.2 Cryptotermes secundus | reverse complement strand
ATTTGGCATAAGGAAAAATTGCCTGATCAGCGGAAGGAGTCTATTGTTGTACCAGTTCAGAAGAAAGGCGATAAAACTGACTATAGTAATTATCGGGGGATATCGCTGTTATCAACTTCATACAAAATTTTATCCAATATTCTTCTTTCAAGGTTAAGTCCATATAGATGAATTTATTTGGGATCATCAGTGTGGCTTTCGACGTAACAGATCAACTACAGATCAGATCTTTTGCATTCGTCAGATATTGGAGAAGAAATGGGAGTAAAATGAGACAGTACATCAGCTATTCATAGACTTCAGGAAAGCCTATGATTCAGTTAAGAGGGAAGTATTGTACAATATTCTGATAGAGTTTGGGATGCCCATGAAACTTGTTAGGTTGATTAAAATGTGTTTAAATGAAACGTATAGTAAAGTCCGTATAGGTAAACATTTGTCTGATAAATTTCCTATCCAGAATGGTCTAAAACAAAAAATGTTTATCGCCACTCCTTTTCAACTGTGCTTCAGAATATGGTATTAGGAAGGTCCAGGGAAACCAAGTGGGACTGAAATTAAATGGGACACATCAGCTGTTGGTCTATGCTGATAATGTGTATCTACTGAGTGATGATAGATACCATAAAGAGAAACACACAAACTATAACTGACGCAAGTAAGGAGGTTGGTCTAGAACAGTGTTCCGCAACCGGTGTGCCGTCGCAAGGTGAAAGGTGTGACGCGAAATTTTACATATTGTAAGAAACTAATTGCCGAATTATATTTTATCCCAGTTACCGTGTTTCATATGCTTGTATTTTATTCTCAGCCACTGCACTGATTAAATAAGATGATGCTTCTTTATTCTTTATTACATGCTGTGATTTTTGATGTACAGTAATGTTGTATTCTAAGAAATTAAACGTAAATTATTTACTCACAGTTGTTGTTATATCATAGTTTTAATTATTGATTTATTTTAATTTTTCTCGCATCTACGCAGCTTCTTTGATATGCTTGCCGTATG
>NW_019740434.1:0-2170 GCF_002891405.2 Cryptotermes secundus | reverse complement strand
ACATTATAGTTCACATGAATAGGTTAAAACCCTATTGTTGTTGATAATGAGGTTCAGGCTGTGGATCAGCTTGTGCATCCTCCTTGCAACATGGAATCAACTCCATGGTCAGAAGCTAGAAATGCTACCTTCAGCAAGTGGCATTTATTACGATGAAATAGGTACAGTGCACCTGTACCCTATGAAGTGGAAAGTTATCAGTTATGTTAATTTGGCTCCCCATAGAGACTTGTGGAAGTCAACAAAGATATTTCAAAGAAAAGTAATGGAATACTGTAGTAAAATGGAACCGCAAGAATGGTATTACCTGACAGATTGTAGGGCTTCATTACCCTATTTCCAAAGTAAGGCTGAGTATATAGAGCAGTTGAAAGATAGCTTAATGGATTTTACCACACTGAGTAAACCTGAAAGAAAACGCAGTTCATTGAGGATTAAAAGAGGTTGGTTTGATTTTCTTGGCTAAGGGTTGCATATTCTCGCAGGCACAGCGACAGACAAAGAAGTTGAGCAAAATAATGAACATATAAGTAAGTTAGAACAAAGACAAGCTAAGTTTTTGCATGTAGCTAGTGAAGAGATGACCATTATTAAGACGACGATTAGCAGTATAAACAGTACAATGAGTAAGGTCAGTCAGAATGAAGAGATGTTGAAAAGGCAGGTGATTGATGTAGAAAAGGAAACAAGAGATAAATTAACTAAGCTAGAGGTAGCCAGTGAGCAGATTAGTATGATAAACGAGCAGATAAAAATAGTCTTGCGAGGCATGGAGGAAAGTCAGCATTCATTTGAACTATTGTTAGATGCCGAACAAAGAAGTCTTCAACCACAACTGTTGACACTAAGAACTGTGAGAGGTATTGTTTCCAAGCAAACTTTACCTCCGAGTCTTGATTTTCCGAAATTTCCGATTTCCGAACTCTCTAGATTAATTGTTCCTCATGCATATGTATACCAAGGATATTTAGTTTATGTGATAGAAATACCTTTACTTCTTCCAACTGATTTCAGTTATATAAGATAATTCCATTTCCTGTGTCGGATCCTACTCACAAGGAGAAGGATCCCGCCACACAGAAGTATATGTTTGTTGTACCACAGATAGAGTTAATATTTACTGATAATATGAGAAAACAATTTGGTAAGATGAATTTCGAAGACTTACAAGCATGTTGTATGGCCAACGAATTAAACTATGTTCGCCAAGATAAAGTGTTGTTGTCAAATTATATCCCAGGAGAAGACTGTGAAGCTAGTTCTCTACATTCTTCCTCTCAATTTGTTCAAAAAGAGGTATGTGCAATCAAGATGATAGCATTACGTTATACTTAATGGATTCCTTTACAGCAGAGCAGTCAGTGGCTTTACACTTCACCTGTGGATGAAAGGGTTACTGTAATTTGTGACGATAACATTCCTGTGTATGTTCATGCGATTAATAGGGGAAGATTATCATTGAAACACAGATGTAAAGCTTACACAGCGCGTGTTATGCTTTATGTTTCAACCAAATTAACTATTGTAGGCAATGTATTTAAGAACTTTTTGCCAGGGTTAAATTTGAATTTTGACTGTTGTTTCGGGAAACACGAGAGAAAGAAAATAAATGAAATACCACTCGACATTCCCCTAAACAACGTGATGTCCTCTATTGATGATCTTAGATTAGCTAGTATTAAGGTAGATGAGGTAAGACAACTTATTAAGGAACAAGAAAAAACAGATTATTCGACCTATTATAAGCACATTATATCAACTGGGATATTTATTGGAACCATTGTAATGTTAGTGATAAGTATTTACCTTTGCTGTTGTTGCTGCAAGTGTTGCAGACAATGCTTCTTTTGGTTTGTAAGAACTTGGAATCCAAAACGAACATTCAGTGACTGCGTCAGTGGATGTCGGGAGATAAAGGATTCATTCTGTGGGAACATCCCACATTATCACGCAGAGTCAGAGTCAGAGTCACGTTGCAACTGACGGTCAGTCAGTCTGTCTGTCTTGGTGTCGAGGCCCAGCTGGAGCTCATGACCAAATATTTCTATTGAATGAAAGATACTGTCTTGTCTATGTGTAGCGCCCTCTCTGACGAGAGGTCGGTCTGTCATTTGTCAGTCACTCTTTGGTATTAAGTCCACTGTCTGTATTTACACATATTTATAATACA
>NW_019740433.1:0-674 GCF_002891405.2 Cryptotermes secundus | reverse complement strand
TTACATCCAAGAAGACCATACTCTTCAATAATGAGAAGTTTATGAATGGATATAGTTGGGAAAATGAAGTGGGTCATAACTACACATAGAAATTAAACATCTTCAAGGAGGAACTGTACATGGACCTTTGATAAAATTTAAATATATTTAATTTAAACTATAACATAAGATGGTAAATTCTTCTCCAGCTATCATCCGTGTGATTGGGTTAAAAATTTTCAACGTTTCGGGAACAATCTCTGTGCGTATCATCGGGGTCTGTTGTCATCATCAGTCCATGGTGATTTTTAACCAAACTTTATGGTATGCATCCTGTTGTGTGTCATATCACAAATGGGGTCGTCAATCTATCTATCTATGTATGAATGGCTCTACGGTACTTTGTTGGACCTTGGCCGCTATTTTTTTCAGTTTCTTGAACCTTTCTACAGTCTGTAAGACTCCTTGGACGGGGGATCAGCCCGTCTCAAGGCCGCTGCTTACCACAAATACAGAATAAACGCACACAAATATATGTGCCTCAATTGGGATTCAAACCCACGATCCTACTGCTTGAGCTGGCGAAGACAGTTCATGACTTAGACCGCGCGGCACATGGGCCCGTCTACGCAACAATACGTCACAATATATATTAATGTAAAGAAATACAAATCGGTCCTAATGTACCACCATTC
>NW_019740432.1:0-1271 GCF_002891405.2 Cryptotermes secundus | reverse complement strand
TAAAATTTCATGATGATTAACACAATGGTAAATTTTCTGCACATCATTAATTTTTATCTGAAACAATGTGTTGAAGAGGGGAGTCTATTTCTGTCCTCCAGTAAAACACGCCTTCCCTGTCATACCAAATCAACAGAGCTAGTTCCAATTTCCAGACATAAGGACTAACTCCACTGACAGGGACCAACTTGAGGATGGAACAGTCCAGAGTCTGAAACATCATTTCACGTAAGAATTATAACAATGAAGAATGTACAGAAATATTACATGCAGGAACACCTGACATCTTCATGTCAAGGGCCCATTACTGTTTTCAAATTTTAGCCAAAATTAAAACAGGCTGACAAAACTTTGGAAAAACTTCTTAATATCAAATTTCATCTGTTTCAGTAGTTCTTGGGATGTCATGTGGACACACATGCTGAAGCTATCAGGCGTGTTCTTCCAACTTATCACTGGAAACGCAAGAAGAAAGAGGTGATGACCGAACCTTTCTGTTTCCTTCCTGTAACTTCAGTATGCACCCCTCTGAAGCTGTAACACTATCCTCTCCATGCTGAACAATATCTCTAGAATTACAGGAAGGTTCCCTTTGGCATCTAATCAATTAGATAAAAACATGAATTCTTTTGAACAAGCAAAACTAAAAACATCGCAACACAAAAAACTGAGTTAATTTAAAGCAGTTACCAAATGTCTGTAGGAAGTATACATTTAGATCCACTGTTACCTGAAAAAAATGTGAACTCTGTCTACATAACGACAGTAGAGTTTGACGTGATGTGCAACTTCAGACTCAACATCGTGGTATGAAAGGATGTCGTCTGGCAAATGTGGAGGGCCAGCCATTGCAGAGGCTCGGGGCAACCCGAGGACTACAAGATCCAGCACAAGCCCATAGTACTGCACAATGAAAGACGCAAACTGCAGACCTCGTATGATACCACTTCTGTTCCAATGGTACATGTCCTGCAAGAAAATAACTTACATTTAAAAAGACATAAGGAGAAATTACAAAACATTCGAGATATCCTAACGCCCTGACTTCCTCATGTGGAGGTGGGTTAGAATACCTCCATAGAAGCCCTGCAAGTTGCAGAAGGAGACACAAAGGGAACTAGGTGGCTGGGGGCATAACTGGGCAATCCTGTCACTGGGGGACATAAATACGGGGACTTGGGACCTCCAGACTGCGGCTGCATGCAAGGCTGAGGACTTTGCTATGTAAAAAAAAATTACTGTTGCAAAATCCAAATAATCTGGCAGAATCT
>NW_019740431.1:457-547 GCF_002891405.2 Cryptotermes secundus | reverse complement strand
TCCATACATAGCAGACTGTCACGAATTCAGGGTCCTGAACAAAAACAACGGGTTCTGGACTGAATGATTAGATTTATTAATGCCTAATTT
>NW_019740431.1:0-227 GCF_002891405.2 Cryptotermes secundus | reverse complement strand
TCTTATTGTTGCGTGCATGAGTAATATATATAGCGATCTGGTGAGTAGCAATGGATATACACGTTACCGTACAAATAAACTGTGTGGGGAGAAATCCAACATTTCAATGTTAACGCTGGCGGCACACCTTCCTACGCACGGTGCTTCACACGGTTAAAGTGCGCAGACACCGAAGACTGAAGGTTGTCTGCACAGATTTGGTCGAGTAGGCCCTTCATTTGCACGGC
>NW_019740430.1:0-522 GCF_002891405.2 Cryptotermes secundus | reverse complement strand
CTATGCAAAGCGAATCAACAGCGGTGACGTCACCGAGGGATATCGAGGTTACTAGGCAGCAGTCAACAACTCCGGACAGCGTGGCTAGCATCAAGGCACCAGGCGAAAATTGTCCGATCGAGGCTACATAAGGAGCAGCGAAGGCTATTCACAGTCTGTCGTAGAGCTACCGCCGAGTGAGTCCTCGAGCTACCTCCGAGCAAGCCTACTAGCCAGCGGCGTGTTACGAATGAAAGTGTGTAATTCAGGGAGACTTGTATATCTCCCGCGTTATTAATACTTGAAGACTCTTGAAGACAGTGTTAAGAGATTTTGTTGTAGGGTTTGTAAACTGTGGAAACCCGTAACGTTGTGATAATTAAGCGTAGCCGATAGTTTTAGATTGTTCAATAAACCAGTTAACGATCTCTACGGCGTCTTCAGTAACGGAAACATGTTACATTTGTGTCAGAAGTGGGATCAGTGACTAAACACGTTACAATAATAATAATAGTAATAATAATAATAATAATAATAATAATA
>NW_019740429.1:0-654 GCF_002891405.2 Cryptotermes secundus | reverse complement strand
TTTGCTAGCTTGCCAGCTTTGCGTCGCTAGCTTGCTTGCTGTGCGATGCTAGCTTGCGAGCTTTGCATTGCTAGCTTGACAGCTTTCCGTTACTAGCTTGCTAGCTTTCCTTTGTTAGTGTGGTATCTTGCTAGATATGCGTTGCTAGCTTGCTAGCTTTCCGCTGCTAGCTTTCTAGCTTTCTTGATTTGCGTTGCTAAATTGCTAGCTTTGCGTTGCTAGCTTGGTAGCTTTGCGTTGCTATCTTGGAAGGTTTGCGTTGCTATCTTGGTAGCTTAGCTTTCTAGCTTGCTAGCTTTGCGTTGCTACCTTGCTAGTTTTGTAGTTTTGCGTTGCTAGCTTGTTAGCTTTTCGTTGCTAGCATTCTAGATTGCTAAATTTGCGTTGCTAGCTTGCTAGTTTTGCGTTGCTATCTTAATAGCAATTCGTTGCTAGCTTGCTAGATTTGCGTTGCTACCTTGCAAGATTTGGGTTGCTACCTTGCCAGCTTTGCGTTGCAAGCTTTCCAGCTTTCCGTAACTAGTTTGCTAGCTTTCCTTTGTTAGGTTGGTAACTTGCTAAATATGCGTTTCTAGCTTGCTATATTTGCGTTACTAATGTGCTAGCTTAGCGTTACTTTCTTCTTAGATTTGCGTTTATAATGGCTAGCTTTGC
>NW_019740428.1:0-1067 GCF_002891405.2 Cryptotermes secundus | reverse complement strand
GTGAAGTCCCTTATTGGTTGAATAGTATTACGTTGATAGCGGCTATATGTGATGNTCCCAACAAAATTTTCATAGGGTACTTCGGGAATTTATCAAATACACGTTCTAGTTCTTCATAGAATCTACCGTTTGTCATCAATTTTATCTTCTGTTGGGGCGTGAACATTCATAACAATGATATCACACCAGCGACGTTTTAGTATTATATATGATATCCTATCACTAACGAATTCTACCCTCTTAACTGCTGATACGATTCTCTTATGTACGAAAAAACCTGTGCCTAATTCATGATTTTCATTCCCGTTTCCATAGAAAAATGTACGCCTGCTGGTGTGATGGCATCTCCATCCCATCTGGCCTCCTGTACTCCCGCTAAATCTAATTTAAAATATAAGTTGGATAAGATTTCTTCCGCCACTGCCCTGAGCGAACCTGCCCTATACACACTTCTGACTTTCCCAGTGCCGAATCTCATATCCATTTTCTTTAGCTTAGATCGTTTATCCAGAGCATCCGTCCAGGTTCGAGGCTTTGTGTGCATTTTCGTAACATGGTTATTTTTTACGGTGAGGACTTGTTAGCCCCATGTCCAACCCCAAACTGGAGGACAACCCCTTCTCGGCTGTCCGCGACTGCTTATTCAATATATTTGCAGCTTCCCTCCATCATAAATAGGTCTAGGCATGGTAAACAAAACATAAATTTGACTCCAAATTTAGATTTATCTTGTATTTTGATTATTTCCTGTTATTCCAGTAATTTCTCTATAGGACCCATGAACGAGATATTATTAATAGTACACTATTCGAATATCTCGCCGTGGGTTTGAATTAATTTCTCTCGTGCAGCACTTTGCCAGCCTCTGCACTATATTTAAAATAAATGTACACAACACGTAACACACCTGGAAACTTCTGCTGGCGCACGTGCCATTTCATGTTAGAACACATGGCATAATTCCTCGGCGGTTAGTTGCACTGTCTTTACTAAGAGTTCGACAATAAAAGTAGTTTCGGTAATCACACTTAAAAGTTCCTTAACGCTCATGTAATTTATTCCCAATT
>NW_019740427.1:0-1047 GCF_002891405.2 Cryptotermes secundus | reverse complement strand
TCACAGCTCATCTTATACAGTGAGAATAAACAGTGAAAATATGTTGAAACACTAGAACCATGTTCCATATGAGGACTCTCAAAGAGTGTGCCTTCTGGGCTGTAAGAAGGTGTAATTCAAAGACAGCCCGACGTTTTGCATTTTACGAATGATCAACTGGTGTCATGTCTGTGGGCCTGGCATGGAAACAGTTACGTGTCTCCAGGGCATTCAAAATTTTACTGCCCAACAACGACGTACATTTCCGCTAAGTATGTCGTATTGTTAATTACCATCCTGGCGATTATGAAAGTTGAAATTATTCGTTGTTTATCCTCCACATAATCGTCAAAACTGACATCTTTCAAGTTTAATATGTGGTTTATGGCCTTATTATACACGGGGCTTCAAACAACAGAAGACATGCACTAAAAGTGACATCCTAATACACAATGCAACACAGAGCAAGTAATATATATCTTTTTTCCTGTCGAGCTTCTCAAATCTTGAAAACGTTATGAAAATTGGCTTTAATTTCCCACAAAGAAGACACTTTCAGGCCTCTACTACTTCGCACCTCCAAACTAACTGCAAAACACGCACGGCTCCATATTGGTATCCCTTGTAAACTCAATTGCAGACCCAATGACGTCACAACAACACTACTTTACCCTCTATATTCAGCTATTGACATAAGATGGCCGACGTCAGTGCCGAGAGAACTGTCGGTAAGAAAGCATCCTACCGTGTGAATATCCAGCCAAACAGGTCACACTTATGTAATTTCTTCTAAGCTACTTTTATATACAGTGCACAATTGGAACATGGGCTCTGATAGACAAAAGAATATAAGCAGTGGATATTCTCCACAAAATATTAAATAATGACATTAGACACATAATGGAAGCAGAAGCGTAAAGCAAAATCATGACACATTATTTGGACTTCATCCATTATTGGATTTAAGACATTAGATTCTAAAAATTATGCTTCAGACATCCCATTGACTCTTTGACCTCTTTCAAGAGGCAGAGGAAGCCAGTGTCTGAAACAATGGAACTTCCAGAA
>NW_019740426.1:0-3793 GCF_002891405.2 Cryptotermes secundus | reverse complement strand
TTGTCTTATCTGCGAGTTTAAAGGTGAATAGACTACCATATCGTAGGTTTTATAGCACGTGTAGTTGTCCACTTCAGAGCTTGGCTCTATATATTTACTTTCTGTTTGAGTCAGCCTCTGAAATTATGGACTCCGGCCATTAGATGTGCATAGCTGTAGCCGCTAGGCCCCACTGTTAATACTATGGCTTGTAGACCCGTTGCTAAGCAGTGACATTGTAAACAGCGGCCGTTTCTAGGTAACGCCCGCAACGTACACACGCAACAATTGAACAACGTTGTTGTAAACCGCGTTTCTAAGCAACAGCTATATCCTGCCTTTTGTTGGTTCTGATGTCCGGAGATAGAGTCTACTTCTACTTATTTGACCTTATGAGTAGGCTCCTTTTCTGAGGATGAAGACTAGTCCAGTCTCCGAAACGCTGCTTTCAATAAGAACACGGCGATGGATAATATAAAAAATGTCATTCATATAAATAAACTTATTTTAAATGCTGAATATTTTGTGACGTAGGCCCCTAAATTTTCTAGGGAGTTCCAATGCCTTCTTCTCAGAATCGAACAGTATAAGCCACTGAAACTAAAAGCAGATATTACATTCTAATTCCGCACTCAGTTTCAGCTCGAAGTAACTTAGAGTTAGTATTTGTCCCATGTAAGGTAAGGTAAATATTTCCCTGTGCTTATCTAATTAAGCAGTACGCTATGAAGGCGTATAGAGGAGTGGATGTGTAGACCCACGTTTTATTGACCTCGTCACTAGTTTGAGGTGAGTGGTCAGTTTCATGCTCCGGCCACTTTACCTCCTGGAAGAAATCCCCCGATAGCCAATTAGATAGGAGGCTGGGTGAACCCCATAACCGGTCTGGACGACACTGAGAAGAGAATATTTCATGATCCTAATGCGACTCGAACTCTGACCTCTCCGTCGTCCACCCTGTAGCCAGTCGCTATGCCGACTGCGCTATCCGGGCTCATAATGGCCCCATATATGGATCTAAACATCATGTGGAGACAGCGGGGTCAACACCATGCCCAGTCGGTCTACCGCCAGGAAAAGGACGCCCCCTTCCACTGAATAGGAGGCTGGGTAGAGCACACAGAGCTGCTGCAATTCGGTTCATGTAGCCCATATCCCCTGACAGCTATACAAACCCGTCATGTGTTGAAAATAAGTAGAGGTAATTGTAAGACTTGACGTTCTCACACTGGTGATTAGGACGAGTTCCTTCTTCTGGGATATATTGCTGTGTAGTCCATTGGAAGCCCACTGACATTTCGGAGCAACATGTCACTTCCATCTTCAGTGACGAAAACTAAGCCAATCAAGAGAAACCAACATGAAGCAGTCAGCAAACATAGCTGTGCTTAATGATGGTTTCTTAATTATATTAGTTTTCAGTTTCTTCATTAAACACTGTCACAACACAACAATATAAAGGTCAAGGCTAAAATTAGCTTCGCCACATGTTTCAGCTCATAAAGCCGTCATGAGGCAAATACATAATTACCATATTCACACACTACTGCACTGCAATTGCGATGGTGAACTGGATGCTTGATAATACATTATACGTAAAATACATGGTATAAAAGTACAATGAACTATAAACTTATTAAAACGAAAGTTATGAAATAAAATATGGCTAAAACTCTTCATGTGATATTGCATATCATCAAGTCAGTCCTTTGCAATTTTGTTTTATTTCCGCGGACAAAAATAAATGCATTATTCTTCTACCCCTGAGGTTATCCGCATCTGAGTATCGCTAACAGTCTCTTCAGACGAATCCCCGATATATTTTAATATGCCACGACATCCTCATTCCAAATCCTCACCTACTGACTCCTCATTTCATGCTATGGAACCTTAGCAGCTCGAACATCGCCCCTGAGTAACGAAAGAACCAATGCATTCAAGTCTTGAAGACGACATATGCATACTCTTTATACTGTGAAGCAGTATGCATTCAAAACGAAGAGATGCTTGAATTATTTACATTATATATAAGTTATATACTCTTATAATTAGAATTAGAAATTGGACCCCACTGGAAATTGAAGATGCTGAAAGTCTGATACTTGGCTCTGAAATATTGTTGTTCTCAAAGAAAAATGGGCTCGGAGAGAAGACTGTTCCTCTTAAGTGTATTTAAAATCTTTTATTTATGAAGGGTTAGAATGATCAACTCAAGGAGGATGAGGTGGGCTGGTCATGTAGCACGAATGTGGGAGACGAGGAATGCGTATAGGATATTGGTGGGTAAGCCAGAAGGAAAGAGACCACAGGGAAGACCAAGGCGTAGGTGGGTGGACAATATTAGAATGGATCTTAGAGAGATAGGATGAGATAATAGGGATTGGACAGATCTGGCTCAGGATAGTGACCAGTGGAGGGCTCTTGTGAAGACGGTAATGCACCTTCGGGTTCCATAAAATGCTGGAAAATTCTTTAGTAGCTGCAGAATTTGCCGCTCCTCCAGAAGGGCTCAGCTGTATGTAAGTAAGGGGGGTTTCAAACATAGAAATAAAGAGATCAGGGAAGACTTACATACTTTCAACTCGAGATGCAGAACAAAATGGAGGGCACGTTTGCAATGTTATGTTAATACATCGCCAGAATTATTAACTTCTTGTAGTCCCTACAGCAGCAGGGACTGGGCCCATCGCAAAGTGCACGCGATTGACGATAAGATTTTAAGAAAGGCAGTAGAATGAGGGAGGTCATGAAACTTACTGCTAGTCGTGTAACTCTTTGTTTCTGAACCTGTGTGCCGTGACACTTTGGATCCTGTTGTTGTTGTCTTCAAATTGAACAATAGTTTAAATGAAGTACTGTAGTAGTACCGAGAGCCGGAATAATGCAGTCGGTATGGCGATTGGCTACGGGTTGAACGACAAGGGTGTCTAATTTCGAGTCCCTGTAGGGTAGAAAATTTTCTTTTCTACACGTCGTCAAGACCGGTTCTAGGGCCCACCCTGACTACTTTCCAGTGGGTACCGGGTAAAACGGCCGGTGTGTGAAGCTGTCAACTTACCTCCAACTAGTGACGAGGTCAAGAAAATGTAGCTCTGTACACACAGTCCCCCATACGTCTTCATGGCGTAGTGCTTAATTAGTTCCTCACAGGGACAGCTTTGGCTCTTACTGTAATGATACCTGTGATAGCAGTCCTTTGTTATTGTATGAACATAACTACTGTTGCTGATTTGTTTTATAATCTCTGTGTTGTTTACATAACATTATAAAGTTTAATTTTTTTAAATACTTATAGTCGCTTAGTTACTTAAAATTCCACGCCTTCAGGACCGGAAATTTCATTACAGCTTTAGCAAGATTCCGCCACTCTGTTCTGTCCTGAGCCAGGTGAAACCAGTCCGCATTCTTAGAAAACCATATTCAAATCCACCATAAGGTTATTAGCTAACCCCACCATCGTGTATATATATACTCGTACTTACTTATAGATCTGAGCCCCTCTGGAGGAGCCGCCAATTCTGCAGCTACTCAAGAATTTGCCGGCATTTTATGGAACCCGAAGGTTCATTACCCATGTTCACAAGAGCCCTCCACTGGTACCTATCCTGAGCCAGATGAGTCCAATCCATACCATCCCATCCATTCTCTCTAAGATTCATTGTATTATTTTCCACCCACCTACGCTTTGGTCTTCCCAGTATCTCTTTCCTTCTGAGTTTCCCACCAATATCCTATACACGTTCCTTTTCTCCTCCATTCGAGCTGCATGCCCTGCCCACCTCATCCTGCTTGACCTGATCATTCTAATTATACT
>NW_019740425.1:0-559 GCF_002891405.2 Cryptotermes secundus | reverse complement strand
CCCGCCGCTCCTCCTGGTCGCAGCGCTTTCGGACCGGTTGGGAAAGGGGGGGGGGAACTTACATTGACAACGCTTCCAAGCTCAGTCTGCTCTGACCTCTGGAAGCGTCAGGATCGCTGTTTCCGTGAATCTCCTGTTAGTGCCTCTGTCACGACGCGCAACGGATAAAATTATCGAACAACGTCACGCGAGCAAGTTCTGTGCTAAACTGAACAAAAGCCTCGCCGACACCCACCAAATGATTCAGGAAGCCTCCGGGGACTCTGCTCTCTCGTATTCTCAAGTCTTCAGGAGGTTGAAGTTGTTTAAAAATGGCCGTTAAGAGGTGAAGGATGACCCCCGCTCTGGACGGCCGTCAACCGGCAAAAGTGACAAAAATGTGTCTCGTGTTCGTGATCTTTTAAATACCGATTGTCGAATGAGTGTTCGGATGATAGCAGAGACTCTCAGTATTCCGAAAACCACTGCGCATGACATCGTTACCGACAATTTGCACAAGTGCCAAGTTGGTCCACAAATTGTTGACTGACGACAACAAGAACAACCGAGTGACGATCGC
>NW_019740424.1:257-432 GCF_002891405.2 Cryptotermes secundus | reverse complement strand
ATAGCAAAAATCCTTGGGTAGTCACAGAACTGTTCACAATTAGTTACTGGTACACTTATTAGAACCTTGAGGCACTATGCTACTAGCCAGAAGGTCTTGGGTTCAAGTCCCAATGAGGTCATTGGATTTTTTCAATTGACCCAATCCTTCCAGCCGTACTGTGGCCCTGGGGTCA
>NW_019740424.1:0-135 GCF_002891405.2 Cryptotermes secundus | reverse complement strand
CAACATATCACAACCTTATGGGCCTCCACGGCTTGTTACAGGGATACCTTTACTTACTTACTTACTTACTTACGTTCACTTATTAGAACTAAGAATTTAAGTTACTAGGACATTTGTGAGCTAATTCCAATGAAC
>NW_019740423.1:0-1738 GCF_002891405.2 Cryptotermes secundus | reverse complement strand
TAGCTTTGCGTTGCTAGCTTGCTAGATTTGCGTTCTAGCTGCTAGATTTACATTGCTAGCTTAATATCTTTGCCTTGGTAGCTTGCTAGCTTTGCGTTGCTAGCTTGCTAGCTTTGCGTTGCTTGCTTGCTTGCTTTTTTACGTTGGTTGCTTGTTAGCTTTCGTTGATATCTTGCTAGATTTTCTTTGCTAAATTGCTAGCTTTGTTTGCTTGATTGCTTTGCGTTTCTTGCTTGCTAGCTTTCGTTGCCAGCTTGATAGCTTTGCGTTGCTAGCTTTCTAGTTTGCGTTGGTAGCTTGCTATCTATGGGTTGCTAGCTTCCTACCTTTGCTTTGCTAGCTTGTTAGCTTTGATTTGGTACCTTGCTAGCTTTGCTTTGCTAGCATGCAATCTTTGCGTTGCTAGTTTGCCAGCTTTGCGTTGCTCGGTTGCCAGCTGTGCGTTGCTACCTTTCCAGCTGTGCGTTGCAAGCTTTCCAGCTTTGCGTACTTAGCTTGCTAGCTTTGAGTTGCTAGCTTGCTAGTTTTGTGTTTCTTGCTTGGTAGCTTTTCGTTTCTAGCTTACTAGCTAGCGTTCTAGCTTGCTAGCTTTGCAATTCCAAATTGTTATTTTATGGTTGCTATCTTGCTAACTTTGACTTGCTAGCTTGCTAGATTTGCGTTGCTAGCTGGGTAGCTTTACTTTGTTACCTTGCTTTCTTGGCGTTGCTATCTTGCTAGCATTGCGTTGCTATCTTGATAGAATTTCGTTGTTGTTTGCTAGCTTTGCGTTGCTAGCTTGCTAATTTTGCGTTGCTAGTTTGCTAGCTTTGCGTTGATAACTTTGCGTTGTAACTTGCTAGATTACTAGAAACGCGTTGCAATCTTGCTAGCTTTGCGTTACTAGCATACTAACTTTGCGTTGCTAGCTAGCCAGCTTTGCGTTTTTAGCTTGCCAGCTTTGCGATGCTAACTTGCCAGCATTGCATTCCTAGCTTGCCAGCTTTGCGTTGCTACCTTGTAGCTTTGCGTTGCTAGATTGCTAGACATTCGTTGCAAGCTGGCTAGCTTGCTAGATTTGCGTTGCTAGCTTGTCAGCTTTGCGTTGCAAACTTGCCAGCTTTGTGTTGCAAGCTTGCCAGCTTTGCGTTGCTAGCTTGCCAGCATTGCGTTGCAATCTTGCCAGCTTTGTGTTACAAGCTTGCCAGCTTTGCGTTTCCAGCTTGCCAGCTTTTCATTGCTAGTTTCTAGCTTTCCTTTGCTAGGTTGCTAGCTTGCTAGATATGCGTTGCTATCTTGCTAACATTGCGTTGATAGCTTGCTAAATTTTCGTTTCTAAATTGCTGGTTTTGCATTTTTGCTTTGTAGCTTTGCGTTGCTAATTTGCTACTTTGCTTTGCTAGCTTTTTAGGTTCTTAGATTTGCGTTGCTATTTTTCTAGCTTGCTAGATATGTGTTGCTATCTTGCTATTTAAGAGTTGCAATCTTGCCAGGGTTGTGTTTCCAGCTTGCATGTTTTGCGTTGCTAACTTGCCAGGTTTGCTTTGCTAGCTTGTTAGCTATCTCTTGCTACCTTGCTAGCTTGCTATATATGCGTTGCTAGCTTGTTAACTTTGCGTTGCTAGCTTGCTATATGTCTAGATATGCGTTGCTAACGTGCTAGCATGGCGTTGCTCTCTTAATATCTTTGCGTTGCTAGCTTCCTTGCTTCCCTTTACTAACTTGCTAGCTTTGCGTTGCTAACTTCCTAGCTATGCGT
>NW_019740422.1:0-389 GCF_002891405.2 Cryptotermes secundus | reverse complement strand
CAAATGGTCAAAGCTGTCTGCAGAATCTGTTACTGACAGATCCACGTACCAGCACAGTTAGTATTGCCTTCAACAATCCCCCGCAGAAACCTATTTGTTTACTGTGTTACCATAATCTCAGGCAGAATCAATACAGATACACTGTATAGGTAGATAGTGCCTATTTACTGTTGCGTAAGGGCCGCGCCATAGCTCAAGCGGTTAGTCGCTGGCTTCCCACCGCGGCGGCCTGGGTTCGATCCCGGGTCTGGTCAAGTGGGATTTGTGGTGGACAAAGTAGCGCTGGGACAGGTTTTCTCCGAATAATTCTATTTACCCTGCCAATCTCCATTCCACCAATTGCTCTCCACAATCACCCTCACCTAATATCTGGGGCTGGCACAATAGGC
>NW_019740421.1:0-761 GCF_002891405.2 Cryptotermes secundus | reverse complement strand
AATTTTCGTAACACTACTGCTCAAAAGCAAGCACAAACTTCTAAAGAAGCAGTGGATTTTAAATTTCTTAAAAATTTTTATCTTTATCACAAATATATTGTTATTTGTGTTTAATTTTGTTCACTAATATGCAGCAGACAAAAGAATTACAGCCATATCAACATACAAACGTCTTCTCAAAAGCCAGTAATTTTATAGGAATCTATACTGTTAAGTATTAAGTTTTTATAAGGCAAGCAGAACCTCCAAAGTATATGCATCTTTCTTTTATTCCTTTATTAATACGTCGGGGTTCTAAACTACGTACATATATCAACTCCATGGAACAGAGCCTTTCTTTTCTTAATGACACTGTCGATATCAAGACTACAGAGTGTAGATAGGATTACTTATGAATATTGAGCAGTGGATAACAGTACAGTCAGGCAGGCGGGACTGAAGTACATGAGAAAACCCACCCCACTACCATGCTGTCCACCACAAATCCCACGTCACCTGACATTGGATCGAACCTGGGTCACAAGTTTTGAAGACAACAAATGTCTCTGCTATGGCACAGAAGAGTCCTTCTTGAGAAGTGGGTAGTAAATCAGCTAGCCATAATATTCCCCACATCTCATGAGACCAAGAATTCATTACTGCCTTCACCAGAACCTGTCTCTCAAGTGGTCTCTCCACTTTAGGTTCCCCAGTTAGAATTCTGTTAACATTTCTAATCTCTCTCTCGTGTCATGTGACCAGTTCAGTACTCGAATTGGACA
>NW_019740420.1:0-1032 GCF_002891405.2 Cryptotermes secundus | reverse complement strand
TACCTTGCTAGCTGTCGTTGCTGGATTGCTAGTTTTGCGTTGCTAACTTGCTAGCTTAGCGTTGCTAGCATGCAAGCTTTGCGTTACTTCCTTGCTTGTTTTGCGTTTCTTGCTTGCGAACTTTGCTTTGATAGCTTGCTAACTTTGCGTTGCTAGCTTCCTAGCTTTGCGTTGCTAGCTTGGTAGCCTTGCGTTGCTATTTTGCTAGCATTGCGTTTCCAGCTTGATAGGTTTGCTTTTCAAACGTGCTAGCTTGGCGTTGCTAGTTAGCTAGATTTTCGTTGTTAGCTTGCTAGCTACTTTGTATGCGTTGCTTGCTTGCCAGCTTTGTGTTTCTAGCATTCCAGCTTTGCGTTGCTATCTTGCTTGCTTTGCGTTGATAGCTTGCTAGTTTTGCGTTGCTAGCTTGCTAGCTTTGCGTTGCTAGCTTGCTAACATTCCGTTGCTAGTTGCTAGATATGCGTTGCTAGCATGCCAGCTTCGGGTTGCTAGCTTGCCAGATTTTCGTAGCTAGCTTGCCAGTTTTCGTTGCTAGCTTGCCATCTTTGCGTTGATAACTTGCTAGCTTTGCGTTGCTAGTTTGCTACTTTGCGTTGCTAGCTTGACAGCTTTCCGTTGCTAGCTTGCTATTATGCGTTGCTAGCTTGCCAGCTTGGCGTCTCTACCTTGCTAGCTTTCCATTGCTAGCTTGCTAGCTTTGTGTTGCAAGCTTGCTAGCTCTGCGTTGCGAGCTTGCTAGCTTTGCGTTGCTAGCTTAGTAGCTTTGCGTTGCTAACTCCCTTGTTTGCGTTGCTAACTCCCTTGCTTTGCGTTGCTAGACTTTCATTGCTTCTTTGCTATCTTGCTAGGTATGCATAGCTAGCTTGCTAGCTTTGCATTGCTACCTTGCTAGCTTTGCGTTGCTAGGTTGCTACCTTTGCTTTGTTACCTTGCTAGATTTGAGTTTCTAGCTTGCTAGTTTTGCGTTGCCGGCTTGTTAGCTTGTTGGATAGGCGTTGCTATCTTGCCAGCTTTGCGATGCTAGCTTGCCAG
>NW_019740419.1:842-1047 GCF_002891405.2 Cryptotermes secundus | reverse complement strand
CAACGCCCATTAGGTCGACCTCCTGCTCTGTCATCTACAATATTTCATCTTGAGAAGGCCAATCAACATCACTGGCCAACCTCTTGTGCCATGAGAATAAAATGCCGTGTTTGTTCTGCATGTGGAAAGAGGAAACGTGTTCAGATGAAGTGCGAGAAATGTGATGTGGGACTGTGCATTCTCGGGTGCTTCAAACAGTACCACA
>NW_019740419.1:0-368 GCF_002891405.2 Cryptotermes secundus | reverse complement strand
ATGTCATTATTTCCAATTGCTTAAAGATATTCCTACAAGAATCCCTAGGTTTAGTGTTTGTTATGACTCTAATGATTTTCTTTTGCAAGACAAACACTTTCTTGGCATGAGAGGAGTTACCCCAGAAAATTATGCCATAACTCATGATAGATTGAACATAGGCAAACTAGATTAGCCTTAGTGTTGGAAACGTTACTATATATTTAATGTTGCACAGTGCATAACATGTAGAAGTTAGTCTATTGATCATCAGATTTATATGCTGTTGCCAAGATAAAACATCGTCAATAGTTAAACCAAGGAACTCAGTTACTGTTGCACTTAGAATACTTTTCTGTTCATAACTGATGTAGGTCTCTGTATCGTAG
>NW_019740418.1:0-942 GCF_002891405.2 Cryptotermes secundus | reverse complement strand
GCCTGCACTCCACTTTCATTGTCTGAACATTCTGTTTGGAAGAATATGACTTTCACTAGCCAGAAGATCCTTTTGTTGACATAGGCCACAGGGTGATGGAGGGGATTATAACAGTGGGATAAGGGGGGAAGATTTGAGCGCTGTCAAAGAGGAGGCCCTGTTTCAAAACATGTGAGAGAGTCTTGGAACACGTGAGTCACGACAGGTTCTGAAACTAAGAATAATTCTGCTGGTGAGGATCAGCAGCAGATTAGTTCACCTCACTGCACTGCAGTCATCCCTACCATCCACGGAACTTCTTTCTCTAGTAGCAGTTAAGATGTTCTTACCCCAACACTCACAGCCTCATAGAATCTGACTTGTTTTACAACTGTTTCCTTTCATGATTTTCAGACTTCGTAAGATGTGGCATGCGTTGACATCGGCCGAAAAGCAGAAATACCTCGATCTGGCGTGACTCACGGCCCAAGAACACGGCCAGAGGAATCCTGGTAAGTGATTTGCTTCAATATTCTGTATATATTATCATGTGTAATATAAACTTTCATTNTTCCTCCTGTATTCCTTTCTTGGCCTATATCGTAGAACGGTGCATCGAGGCCAACTTTTAATGCCATGTAAACAAAAATGATGCGTATAAATAGTCGCTCATGAACCATGTCATTTATATGCTGTACTACACTTAACACATCTGCATCAAAATGTCAGTAGACAGAGAATAGACATGATGCACTGAGACAGAAGACTTGCCGTTCCTTTGTAATGAACTGTGTAGCTTAACGTTTGTTCAAGGTATCAATGCTCAACAATTAATTTCTACGTTAACCTCAAGTTTTGTAGTTGTTTATAAGTATAGTGCCTGCAAAACTTCCTTTGTATATAGAGAGAAAGAGTCAAACATTGAATTTCTCTTGGATAGCACAAATTATGCAAGACACAAGG
>NW_019740417.1:0-485 GCF_002891405.2 Cryptotermes secundus | reverse complement strand
CTCCTGTGACTGCGTGTGTTATACTGCTGGGCCTGCTGGGTTTGTGTGTGTGTGCTGTCTTCGTTTTGATTGAGTTCAACTCAATAACGGTCAGAATAAATCATGGACATAAATCAGTGCAACAGGATGCTAAAATATAACATTAAGTAATGAATCTTGGGACACTGTATTTGACAGCAGTGATATTGATTCTAAATTTAATTGCTTTCTGAACACATACTTGAGGAGCTTTTATTCAAGCTTTCCCTTAAAAATAGTAAATAATGACATTAAAAACAAAACAACCTGGATAACTGTTGGAAAAAAAACTTCATGTAAACATAAAAGACATCTATATTTGGCCAGTAGGGACAGTAATGATCCAAGACTAAAAAGTCACTACAAAATGTACTGTAAAATCTTGTCAAAAGTCATTAAAGAAGCTAAACAGAATAATTATAATAACCAAATTCTAAAATCAAACAATAAAATTAAAACCACCTGGG
>NW_019740416.1:0-4405 GCF_002891405.2 Cryptotermes secundus | reverse complement strand
TTCTTCCCTCTTGGCCATCCTATCCATCATGTCGGGCGTCGGCCTCAGCCTGATTGGCGTCTGCTTTTGCCCGCATAGCTAGCAGGAGTTCCATCATTTTTTACATGTCGTGTTTCTCCATTTTTTGTAGGACGCGTGTTAAAGTTCGAACTCAATTCTGACACCAGTGTAGAGTGTTTGGGTATGTCACGCTACAAATAACTTTACGCCGTATTAGATATAGCGTATCTTTATTGCAATTCACTTGCACACTTGTTCTTCACTGATACAATCACACGCTTTACAATCGTTATCGCTTGCAGTATTACAATGACTGCTTACAATATCTCGGCCAGTACATCTGTATCTCTAGGCATCTATCGTGAGACTCTTTCGGCGAATGTATTGCCTTCTTGTATATCTGCGTCCGTTGCTATGCATTGGACCTTCTCTTCTAACCGTGGAGACTCCTGTTAGAACTACAATATCAGTGTTGTTGTTTACAATGCAACGGTCTATTCCAGCGTTTCCATAGAAGTGACTCTTCTGAATTCCAAACTCGTTACAATATCATGTCGTTGTCCTCAAGGGGCCTGACGTCAAGACAGACTGATTGGCGTAAACCTCCAGTCGTAAAGTAACTCTGACTCTGTCTTTGTTATGTGTTTCTAGTGTTTGTTGCTGTTTCATTTGTCTCGTTTGTTTGCATATCCTCGTCTGAGTGCCGTGAGAGCTCTTCATATTTGTTGTGTGCAATTCACTTGCACACTTGTTCTTCACTGATACAATCACACGCTTTACAATCGTTATCGCTTGCAGTATTACAATGACTGCTTACAATATCTCGGCCAGTACATCTGTATCTCTAGGCATCTATCGTGAGACTCTTTCGGCGAATGTATTGCCTTCTTGTATATCTGCGTCCGTTGCTATGCATTGGACCTTCTCTTCTAACCGTGGAGACTCCTGTTAGAACTACAATATCAGTGTTGTTGTTTACAATGCAACGGTCTATTCCAGCGTTTCCATAGAAGTGACTCTTCTGAATTCCAAACTCGTTACAATATCATGTCGTTGTCCTCAAGGGGCCTGACGTCAAGACAGACTGATTGGCGTAAACCTCCAGTCGTAAAGTAACTCTGACTCTGTCTTTGTTATGTGTTTCTAGTGTTTGTTGCTGTTTCATTTGTCTCGTTTGTTTGCATATTCTCGTCGGAGTGCCGTGAGGGTTCTTAATATTGTAGCGTGTTGTGTGTGTGCCACGCCACAAATAAGTTTATGCCGTGTTTGATATAGCGAATTTATTCCACTCGCTCACCTTACACACTTTACAATCATTAGCTCTTGCAGTGTTACAGTCACTGCTTACAATATCTCGGCAATACAGGACTGTCTTCTTTAGCGGCTATTGGCAGACTCACTGCTTCTCGTCGAAGCTGGGCTATTTATACCCTCGGCAGCTACTATGCAAATGAACCCTCTGTTATAGCCGTGGAAACGTTGCTTTGTTGATTCCGCGATTCCTACGCAATGACCCATTTGTTGGCCCCATTGTCTCACGTTCATTCTTCACTTCCATTCTCCATTCATCTTTGTTGGGGAGGCCGGTACTTCTACGTTATCGGTTCCTCCCATAGGGGCCGTTGTCCTTTTTTTTTCGTTTCGGAGGGGGTCGACCCCTCCACAGTGCCCATTTTCTTATTTTCCGTAGTCCGTTGGAAATATCAACTACATTTTTCGCAATGTTTCCTCTGAAAATCGCATTGACGGTCTTCTTTCTCAGGCGTAGCAGTTCCTTACACCCTCGCTGCNGTTCTTAATATTGTAGCGTGTTGTGTGTGTGCCACGCCACAAATAAGTTTATGCCGTGTTTGATATAGCGAATTTATTCCACTCGCTCACCTTACACACTTTACAATCATTAGCTCTTGCAGCGTTACAATCACTGCTCACAATATCTCGGCAATACAGGACGGTCTTCTTTAGCGGCTATTGGCAGACTCACTGCTTCTCGTCGAAGCTGTGCTATTTATACCCTCGGCAGCTACTATGCAAATGAACCCTCTGTTATAGCCGGGGAAACGTTGCTTTGTTGATTCCGCGATTCCTACGCAATGACCCATTTGTTGGCCCCATTGTCTCACGTTCATTCTTCACTTCCATTCTCCATTCATCTTTGTTGGGGAGGCCGGTACTTCTACGTTATCGGTTCCTCCCATAGGGGCCGTTGTCCTTTTTTTTTCGTTTCGGAGGGGGTCGACCCCTCCACAGTGCCCATTTTCTTATTTTCCGTAGTCCGTTGGAAATATCAACTACATTTTTCGCAATGTTTCCTCTGAAAATCGCATTGACGGTCTTCTTTCTCAGGCGTAGCAGTTCCTTACACCCTCGCTGCATTTTCGTTGCGGCTGACACCTCCTCCCGGACGTGTATCCTGTCGCGTTACCCCTCAGTATGCTGTCCCTAACCCAGTTCTTTCTGGGGATCCTGTTGCACCATGCTACTCTGGCACGGAAAGTCGTGCCCTTGCTGGCGAATCCCAACCTCTCGTGGGGTCCACACTTTCTCTGGGTGGTGTTCCTGAGGATGTCTATCTTGAGTCGTACCACATTCGCCCGGCGTGTTGTCCTTCTGTGGTCCACGGCCAATTCTTTCCGCTGGCATCCGAAGGTTCCCTAGGGAGTTTCCTTCTTGAAGGCATTTCTCCTACGTCGTGTCACTGTCGCGCGACGGGATGTCTTTCTGCAGTTTTTCTCCTGCCATGCCACTTCCACGCGGCGGCTCGTCCCTCTGTGGGCGACGGCCAATTCTTTGTGGGGCCCATGATTTCCCCTTGCCGAGTCCTTCGGTTTCTGGCTGTGGCGCTCCACGGCCAGTTTTCGGTCCCTGCACCTTTTCTGCTTCGGTTCTGCGACTGGCACTACTTCAGCGTCAACTACGGGGACCTCTCGATGCTCTGCCGCCTCAGGTTTCGTTTCTACTAAGGTCGGCTCTTCTTCTGGATGTGCCATATCCAGCACGTAACAATATCTATTGTGGGTATTAAAGAGAAACTGATTTCCTTCAGTTGTTGTTTCTGTTGTTCGGTTAGGTCCCTTCCTTTCGTCACCTTCAATGGCGGATGTTCCCCTTCCATAATTACTGTATTCTCTTGTTTCGTTGGATACATGGGTGACTGGTTGTTACTTAACAAAACTCTTGTATAAGGACATATTTCGCGGTCGCTATCTGGCAATGGGTGTAACACAAGAATATTTACGTTCATATTTGCTACTTAAGCTAAGGGAACAGAACATTATTACGTGGAAGCGAAGTGTGACATGAATTAAAGTTTCTAATGTTTGTGACTGAAAGTGTGTGTGACAATTTCTGAAAGTGAAAGGCAGGTAATATACCGGTATACGTAATGCTAGTTACTTCATTCTGACCGCGTTATAACAATCAAAACGATCTGTTCCGCATAGAATGGAACGAAGGTGGGACATTCCCCGTGATTCAGTAAAATTCTGGAGCCAGATAAATGCAGTAGAGGCGTCCACTACTACGAAACGGCTTGTTAAAGTACGTTTCCCTGCAACAATTCGCACATATCAGTAGAAGGACTGTTTGAGGTGGTGCTTGGTAATTCGTCCGCGTGGAAGCTACATAAGGAGAGCCAGAGAGAACAGGTTTATATGAGTATATCAGTCGTGTAGATTACGAAGGATAACAGAAGACTGGTAATTGTATGTGAGTGAGAGCAATAAACACAGTTTTCACTCGAAACTGCCAGTATAGTAAGATATGAAAATATAATTCAAAAACAGAATTGAAACTATAGAATAAATACAAAGAAGTACCGCGGCTCGAACCGAGCTTCGCGAGTGACAACCACACATCCTAACCACCAGAATAAATTTCTAAGTATACCCAGCGTTATTTTCTTTTCGGTGGGGGGTATATACTCATATGGCAAATTCTCATGTTGCCTCTTATAACAAAGCAATCGCCTTTCAAAGGATATATAGAACAAGCATAAGACATGCTTCCATTCCTTCCGCTACGGTGGAACTAATAAGATTTATACGAAAGATCTTCGAATACCCACAGAAAGTTCAGTTGTGGAGGGTTGAATTAAGAACAATTTTCATGACTACAACCTGCTAACATATCAATATTGAAGTCAATTTTACCGACCACACACCATATTTTTATTATTACACTACATATTTCGACCTCAAGAGGTCATCCTCAGGTGTACGAACACAGCTATATAACTACACGCAATCACATTCGTCTTCTCACTTATTCGATCCTGTATCTTATTCAGGCCCGCGTGTTGTATGGTACGACGTGCAAGCCGAAGTGATAGGTGGACGGAGCAGAGTACTGCTCACTAACGCTTTGTTTATACTATAGAAGGGTTGTCAGGTTTATAGCTGTGTGT
>NW_019740415.1:284-556 GCF_002891405.2 Cryptotermes secundus | reverse complement strand
CAAAGCTAGCAAGCTAGCAACGCAAATCTAGCAAGCAAGCAACGCTAAGGTAGCTATCTAGAAACGCATAGCTAGGAAGCTAACAACGCCAAGCTAGCAATGTAGTAACGCAAACCTATAACCTGTCAATGCAAAGCTAGCAAGCTAGCAACACAAATCAACCCAGCTAGCAACGCAAAGCTAGCAAGATAGCAACGAAATACCAGCAAGATAGCCACTCAAATCTAGCAAGCTAAAAACGCAAAGCTAGCAAGCAAGAAACGCAAGCAAGA
>NW_019740415.1:0-264 GCF_002891405.2 Cryptotermes secundus | reverse complement strand
GCAACGCAAAGCTGGCAAATTAGGAAAGCAAATCTAGCAAGATAGCAATGAAAAGCTAGCAAGCTAGCTACGCAAATCTAGAAAGATAGCAAAGTAGCAACGCAAAGCTAGCAAGCTAGCAAATCAAATCTAGCAAGCTGTCAAACTAGCAACGCAAATCTAGCAAGCAAGAAACACAAACAGGCAAGCAGTCAAGGAAATCAAAGCCACAAATCAAGGAAGAAACGCAATGCTATTAAGCAAGCAACGCAGAAATAGCAAGCG
>NW_019740414.1:0-312 GCF_002891405.2 Cryptotermes secundus | reverse complement strand
CTCTCCTAATTAATTTTATGAAGTAAAATTTCTTGAGAACACTCATCAATGCTTCTAGAAGTGCTTGAGGTTCTGATATTTCTCGAAGCATTTCCCTCTGTGAAGTGGCATTACACANGAAATGTTCACTCTTCACAATTTTCGCAAGGGTATGTTTCCGCATATCACCCGAGAGTGGCCCAGGGGAGTCAAAATGAGGCCTGCCTGGGGTGGGAGTAGACGGCCCCGGGCATACTAAGACTGTGTCTGCCGCCACATTCAGCAGATATGCCTTGTATTTCAATTTTGAATGAGGGTTCAGATTTTTGAAAA
>NW_019740413.1:0-456 GCF_002891405.2 Cryptotermes secundus | reverse complement strand
AATTGATGCTGCACTTTTGGGATCAAATATACCCATGACATTCCTGTTTCTAATTGTTTGGTATAATAACTTGCTGCACACAGCCACATTCCCCAGCACATTAAAATTGGTTCTGGCGGAAGTGGAACGCTCGGTGTCACTGCTTTAAAAGCTTCTTTCCTGTACACTTTAACAAATACCTTTTTCACAGAAGACACCAACTTGTCAACAAGCGGAAAATTTGCATGAACTGTGCAATCCATGGGCAAGTCAAATATGTCATATCTGGAAATATAACTTTATAAGAGCAGTACCGGCTTTCATCATATAACTTGCGGCATCAGTCACAAAGAGCAATACGCGCTCATGCTGAATGCCATTCAGCCATAGTAAATTCACGGAATTGATAAAAAAAATTCAGAAACTAGGAGCTACAAGGTCTGGCAATAAAGAACCCGGATTACTTTTATGACTCAT
>NW_019740412.1:521-1220 GCF_002891405.2 Cryptotermes secundus | reverse complement strand
AGCAATTCAATTCATGTTTATTTACATGCAAACTTAAAAGCACAGAGGCCAATTACAAAGCTAGCACGATTAGAAGTACACAAAAATAATTACAAAATAAAATACAAAAATTGTACTCTATATTACTTACACAGTTAGCATCAATAAAATTCAGAACCAAACACACACAGACGAAACAATGAACAATGTGAGAATTTGAGTTTCAAATAGAGCAGCATACAATAAAAATAATAATAATAATAATAATAATAATAATAATAATAATAATAATAATGAACTCATACTGGTCCAGTTAATTCGAAAGCTGGAATTACATTCCCCGTGGGGAATATGTTTTTATAAAACCATAATTTGGCAGCCGGCATTTGCAACTCACGATTTCCTTACAAACGCAATGTCGATACACCTAGCAAACCGTTCATTCACAAAACAATATTAAACATTCTCCGATAATCTCCACACTAGGGGAAAAAGAATCTGCAAAACACTTCTTATTTCTACTTACATTTCAACAAAATCCTCAAGAACCTTTGGCCTTGACCACCAAACGCACCAAACGTTACAAAATGGCTGCCTATGGATAAACAAATTAGCTTCAAAATCTCTCCGCAAGTGTCGCGGTTTCAAACATCCATACCCCCACTCCACACTCGACCTACAGCGACACTAGTGGCTAAAACTGCTGTCAATTCGTTTACC
>NW_019740412.1:0-233 GCF_002891405.2 Cryptotermes secundus | reverse complement strand
AGCTAAGCCAGAGGACCAGGTCCCACTGATAAGCCCAGCTGCATGTCTAAGAGAAAATGTTTTACCCCGTACAATATATCTAAAAACGTCACTAGTTATAAAACTATCACTTGCAATCATGAAAACACACCAGAATTAATTACTCCTGCTTTTTTTATTTTTTTTATTTTTGCTTCCTTCGCAGTGAGAGGCAAAAACACAAATTCTCACTCTACGATCAGTGATGCATATTA
>NW_019740411.1:0-778 GCF_002891405.2 Cryptotermes secundus | reverse complement strand
CTAGTAAGTAAGCAACGCAAAGCTAGCAAGCTAGCCACGCGAATCGAGCAAGCTAGCAATGCAAGTGTGGCAAACTATCAACGCACAGCTGGCAAGATAGCAACCCACAGGTGGCAAGATAGCAACGCAAAGCTGGCATGCTAGCAAAGCAAAGCTAGCATGCTAGCAAAGCAAAGCTAGAAAGCTAGCAAAGCAAAGCTAAAATGTTAGCAACTGTAAGCTAGCAAACTAGCAACGCAAAGCTAGGAAGCTAACAAAGTAAAGCTTTCACAAGCTAGCAACGCAAAGCTAGCAAACTAGCCACGCAAATCTAGCAAGCTAGCAACGCTAAAATAACAAGCTAGCAACGCAAATCTAGCAAGCTAGAAACGCAAAGCTAGCAAGCAAGAAACCAAAGCAAGTAAACAGGCAACGCATTCCTAGTAACCTAGCAAATCAAAGTTAGCAAGCTAGCAAAGCTAATCTAGCAAGCTAGCAACGAAAAGCTAGCAAGGTAGCACGAAAAGCTAGCAAGGTAGCAACGCAAAAATAGCAAGCTACCAACGTAAAAGTAGCAAGCTAGCAACTAAAAGCTATCAGGCTAGGAAGGTAGCATCGCAAAGCTAGCAAACTAACAACGCAAAGCTAGGAAGTTAGCAATGCAAAGCATGCAAGCTACAAGCACAAACATAGCAAGCTAGCAACACAATCAAGTAAGATAGCAACGCAAAACTAGGAAACTAGCAACTTAAATCTGGTAAGCTAGCAAAACAGCTGGAAAGCTAGAAACGAAAAGCTA
>NW_019740410.1:351-445 GCF_002891405.2 Cryptotermes secundus | reverse complement strand
TGAGTACCGGGGGTTCCTTCCCCGGAGAAGTTGACCACCCACCTGCAACTAGTGCTGAGGTTAAGAAAATATGGATCTGTACATCCACTCCCCC
>NW_019740410.1:0-205 GCF_002891405.2 Cryptotermes secundus | reverse complement strand
CTCCTTGGGCGGGTGACCAGCTCGCCGCAAGGCCTCTACCTGTACACAAACACAGAAAAACGCACACACACAAACTAAACATCCATGCCCTGAGTGGGATTCGAACCCACGATCCCGGCTTCCGAGCGAGCGAAGAATGTGCACACCTTAGACCGCTCCTCTACCGTGACCGGCACTTAACCTTGCATTACCTTACGTTCATGCA
>NW_019740409.1:770-886 GCF_002891405.2 Cryptotermes secundus | reverse complement strand
AGCTTTGGGTTGCTAGCTTGCAAACAGTGCGTTGCTAGCTTGCTAAGTTTGCTTTCCAAGCTTTGTAGCTTCGCGTTGTAGCTTGGAAGCTTTTCGTTGCTAGCTTGCTAGATTTG
>NW_019740409.1:328-720 GCF_002891405.2 Cryptotermes secundus | reverse complement strand
TAGCTTTGCCTTGCTAGCTTGCTGTTTTTGCCTTTCTAGCTTGCTAGCATTGCGTTGCTCGCTTGCTACCTTTGCGTTGCTAGCTTGCTATCTTTTTAGATATGCGTTGCTAGCTTGCTCTCTTGCCAGCTTTGCGTTGCTTGCTTGTCAGTTTTGCGTTGCTAGCTTGCCTGCTTTGCGTTTCTAGATTGCCAGCTTTCGTTGTTAGCTTTCCAGCTATGCGTTGCTAGTTTGCTGGCTTTGCGTTGCTAGCCTGCCAGCTTTGCGTTGTTAACTTGCAAGCCTTCCGTTGTTAGCTTGCAAGCTTTCTAGTTATGCCTTGCTAGCTTGCAAGCTTTTCGTTGCTAGCTTGCTTGCTTTGCGTTGCTAGCTTGCTAGCTTTGCGTTGCTAG
>NW_019740409.1:0-265 GCF_002891405.2 Cryptotermes secundus | reverse complement strand
GCTAGATTTCCGTTGCTAGCTTTCCAGCATTGCGTTGTTAGCTTTCCAGCTATGCGTTGCTAGCTTGACAGGTTTGCTTTTCTAGCTTGTCAGCTTTGCGTTGCTAATTTGCCTGCTTTGCGTTTATAGATTGCCAGCTTTGCGTTGCTAGCTTTGTAGCTTTGCGTTTCTAGCTTCCTAGCATAGCGTTTCTATCTTGCTAGATTTGGTTGGTTGCTTGCTTGCTTATTTTGCGTTTATTGCTTGCAAGTTTTCGTTGCTTGCT
>NW_019740408.1:1251-1405 GCF_002891405.2 Cryptotermes secundus | reverse complement strand
GCTAGCAAGATAAAAACGCAAAGCTAGCAAGATAACAACGCAAAGTTTCCAAGATAGCAACGCAATCTTATCAAGCTAACAACGCATATCTAGCAATCTAGCAAGCTAGCAACTCAACACTAGTTAGCTAGAAACGCAAAGCTATCAGAGATAG
>NW_019740408.1:0-1155 GCF_002891405.2 Cryptotermes secundus | reverse complement strand
AAGCATATCCAACAAGCTAGCAAGCTTGCAACGGAAAGCTAGCAATCTAGCAACCCAAAGCTATGATGCTAGAAATGCCAAGCTAGCAAGCTACCAACGCATATCTAGCAAGCTAAGAAGCTAGCAAAGGAAAGCAAGCTAGCAACGCAAAGCTATCAATTTAGCAACGGAAAGGTAAGAAGCTAAAACGCAAAGCTTGCAAGCTAGCAACGCATATCTAGTAAGTTAACAAGCTAGAAACGGAAAGCAAGCAAGCTAGCAACACATAGCTCGCAAGCTAGCAACGCGAAGCTAGCAAGCTTGCAATGCAAATCTAGCAAGCTAACAAGCTAGAAACGCAAAGCTAGCAAGCTAGAGACTCAAAGTTAGCAAGCTAAGAACGCAAATCTAGCAAGCAGCAACGCAAATCTAGCAAGGTTGCAATGCAAAGCTAGCAAGCTAGCTACTCAAATCTATCAAGCTAGCAAGCTAGCAACGCAAAGCTAGCAAGATAGCAACGCAAAGCTATGAAGTTAGCAATGCAAAGCTAGCCATTTATCAACGAAAAGCTAGGAAGCTGGCAACGCACAGCATGCAAGCTAGCAACGCACTCCTGGCAAGATAGCATCGCAAAGCGGCAAGCTAGCAACGCAAAGCTAGCATGGTAGCAAATCAAAGTTCGCAATCTAGCCACGCAACGTTAGCAAGCTAGCAACGCATAGCTAGCAAGCTAGCAACGAAAAGCTAGGAAGATAGCAAAGCAAAGCTAGCAAGTTAGCAACGCAAAGCTAGCAAGCTGGCGAGGCAAATAGAGCTAGCTAGCAAAGCAAAGCTAGCAAGGTAGGAACGCAAACCTACCAAGCTGGCAAAGCAAAACTAGCAAGCTTGCAACACAAAGCTAGCAAGCTAGCAACGGGAAACAACCAACAAAGCTAAGAACACCAAGCTATTAAGCTAGCAACGCGAAGCTAGCAAAATAGCAACGAAAAGCTACCAAGCTAGTAACGCAAAAGTATCAAGCTAACAACGCATATCTAGCAAACTAGCAAGCTAGTAACGCAACACTAGCTAGCTAGAAACGAAAAGCTAGCAAGGTAGCAACGCAAACCTACCAAGTTGGCAAAGCAAAGTTAGCAAGATAGAATCGCATGTCTACCAAACTAGCAACGCAAAGCT
>NW_019740407.1:0-487 GCF_002891405.2 Cryptotermes secundus | reverse complement strand
AAATTGAAAAGGTATAAACTGCCAGCTAATGACCAAATTCTGGCAAAACTGATTCATGCAGGAAGTGCAGCATTAAGGTCTGAGATCCANATAAACTCATTAATTTTCCTTTTAATAAGGGACAATTTCATGATCAGTTGAAGGACAATTTACAAGCAGGGCTATAATAATTATTGTGGGATATCACTGGTGACAACTTCATACAAAACTATCCTTTATCTCTCCCCCAAGGTTAAGTCTATAAGTAAGTAAAACCAGAATTTTCATGTGCAGTTGTGGATTTCTGCACTACAGTTATCTGTGCCCATTGGCGATAACAGGTGTTGTTTGGGTTCTTAATTTTTTAAAGTAAGGTAATTTTGTCAGCAAGCGTTACTTTTCTCCCAGGCATGAATGTGGGGATCTAAAATTTTAAACCAGAATATTTGTGCACATGCCCATTGTAGACTCAAATGCATCCACTGCCTGAGAGGAACTATAAATTGGT
>NW_019740406.1:288-427 GCF_002891405.2 Cryptotermes secundus | reverse complement strand
TATGCAGAGGTGTGTGTGATTTGGCCCAAAGAATTTGGGTGCAGCATTCAGATCCGATTACTTAATTGTTGAAATTACGAGTTTTTGTTCTGTGTATTACCAAAACTTTTACTATTCCAAATGTTATACTGTTTTTTTT
>NW_019740406.1:0-207 GCF_002891405.2 Cryptotermes secundus | reverse complement strand
AAGAACGCAATAGACCAAAAATTTTTGCTACGGGTATGTAACGGTTTGCTAGTATGTGCTTCCGTCATCTAAGAAATATCTGTTCATATATGTCGTGAAAGAGGGTCTTGAATAAGTTAGACATGGTTAAATCAGATCTATGTTATTACTCTAATGTAGTATTTGTTATAATGTGCCTTCAAAGAGTATATTAAACAATTTATATAT
>NW_019740405.1:0-602 GCF_002891405.2 Cryptotermes secundus | reverse complement strand
TCAAACCTCTGGTTTTGAGTAATTTGTTAATAACATTGTCACCTATAGTCGGATTATGTACAAGAAACCTATTCTGATCTTGAGCTCCATCTCTTTCTTGCTTTGGAGACCTGTTTCCTTCTTCCCAGTATAACATCATTCTCAGAAGATGGTCAGAGTTCATTCTGCCCTCTATCTGAAAATAATTATATTTCAATCAAGAATTGTGTGGGAAATTCTTTTCTGACTCAAATGGCTCTTGTTTACATGTGGGTAAGAATGAAGTGGCATTACTTTGACTTGCGATCTTCAGGTTACCTGTTTCGGAGTGAAACGCTGAGGAGCAGAATCAATGTCAGGATTCAGTGAAAAAATTTGTAATTAAATTTATTAACTACTTCCTAGATAGGAAGTTTTACTTATTAGTGTCTACATATTTTATTCATCTAATTTGTTATTATGGGTATATCCCTTCAGTCATTGCATCATTTTGGCCATATTGTGTTCAGCATTGATCTTATGAACATAAATATATAAACATCAGATTTTAAGGCTCATTATATTCCGTCAGTTATTTTATTATGTTGGCCATATTATTGTGAACATTTACATATTTAAGATTT
>NW_019740404.1:0-825 GCF_002891405.2 Cryptotermes secundus | reverse complement strand
TGCGTTGTTAACATGTCAGTTTGCGTTGCTAGGTTGCCAGGTTTGAGTTTCTAGCTTGCTAGATTTGTGTTTCTATCTTGCTAGCTTTTCGTTGCTCGCTTCCTAGCTTTCCGCTGCTAGCTTGCTAGCTTTGAGTTGTAGCTTGCTAGCTTTGACATCCGTGCTTGCTTGGTTGCTTTGCGTTTCTTGCGTCCTCGATTTGCGTTGCTAATTTGCTAGCTTGGCCTTGCTAGCTTGCTAACTTTGCGGTGCTAGCTTACTAGATTGCTAGATTTGCGTTGCTAACATGCTAGATTTTGTTGCTATCTTGCTGGCTTTGTGTTGCTAGGTTGCTAGATTTCGTTGCTAGCTTTCTAGGTTTGCGTTGCTAGCTTACTAGTTTTGCGTTGCTACTTTGGTAGCATTGCTTTGCTAGCTTGCTAGCTTTGCGTTCCTAGCTTGCTAGCTTTGCGTTTATAGCTTTCTAGCTTTGAGTTGCTAGCTTGCTAGCTTTGCTTAACTTGCTTGCTTGCTAGCTTTCGTTGCTAGCTTCCTAATTATGCGTTGCTAAATTGATAGCTGTTCGTTGCTAGCTTAGTAGGTTTGCGTTGCTAACTTTCTAGATTTTCTTTGGTAGCTTGCTAACTTTGCGTTGCTAGCTTGCTAGGTTTGCGTTCCTAGCTTGCTAGCTTTGCGTTGCAAGCTTGCCAAATTTGCGTTGCTAACTTGCTAGCTTTGATTTTCTAGCTTGCTAGCTTTGCGTTGCTAGTTTCACATCTTTGCGTTGCTAGATTACCAGCGTTGCGTTGCTAGCTTTCTAGGTTTGCATTTTTAGCTTGCTAGCTT
>NW_019740403.1:0-759 GCF_002891405.2 Cryptotermes secundus | reverse complement strand
CCCTCTCTGCACTCAAAGAGCACCTAACCACTGATTACTGTAAAATATATGATAAAAACTTACAAGTTTTTTTTACAAGACGTGCTAAAATTGACCCTCTTCTGCTTTCAAACATGCCCCACAGCATGTAAACAAGTTCTGTGACATGCTGAACTTCTGACGCAAACGCTTGCCATTGACTTGTACGAGGAGCATGCTACACCACTGCCTTTACATTGTATGAACCTTGGTTAACTCGCACGAGGATTTCGTTCATATATTTTGAACAACTTCACAATATGACAATGACTCAATCATCAAACATAATGAGATCAATACCATAAGCGAAAAGTTCTACTTGGTAAAGACTTCTTTCTTCATTTTGAAGTTTGTGTTTGTTACTTGGGGTATAAAACTAAACAGCGAGTTTTCACAGTTGGAGCCTTCAAATAAAATGAAAACTTTTGGAAAGCACGCAAGGAGGTTAGTTCATAAATGCCACAAAATTGAGTTCCTAGTCATGCATATTGAAGCTTGTCAGCAAGTGGTTTGTGACAAAAATAAAAAATCCAAGAGGAATGTGCATACTGAAGAAAAAGTTCAAGATATTTACACACAATAAGTGACTGGTAATCACAAATTGTTAGGAAACTAGTTCTGATAAACCTTGCATTCACAGCCACTAGACCAATTAAATCCTGCCCCTATAAAAAAAATATCCATGACAAAGCTATATTTACTCTCAGTGGTCATGTCAATATGCAAAATTTATGAACAAGA
>NW_019740402.1:0-1370 GCF_002891405.2 Cryptotermes secundus | reverse complement strand
GTGTTACAATTTACTGTAATAGCTGCGAAACGCTTTTCGCAAGTCACTGGCTTTTGGGTAATATAATCCTCTTTCTAATCTCAAATTTGGGGCATAACAATCAAGCTACCAACGCAAAGCTAGCAAGCTAGCAAAGAAAAGCTATCAAGCTAGCAACGCAAACCTGGCAAGTTAGCAACGCATATCTAGCAAGCTAGCAACGCAAAGATAGCTAGCTAGCATAGCAAAGCTAGCAAGCTATCAAGGCAAAGGTAACAAGCTAGCAACGCACAAGTACTAAGCCAGATCGCGAAGATTGCAAAGCTAGCAACTCAAAGCTACCAAGCTAGCGAAGCAAACCTAGCAAGCTAGAACGCAAAGCTAGCAAGTTAGCAAAGAAATGCTACCAAGTTATCAACGCAAAGCTAGGAAGTTAGCAATGCAAAACTAGCAAGCTAGCAACGCAAAGCTAGCAAGCTAGCAACGCAAAGCTAGCAAGCTAGCAACGCACAAGTACTAAGCCAGATCGCGAAGATTGCAAAGCTAGCAACTCAAAGCTACCAAGCTAGCGAAGCAAACCTAGCAAGCTAGAACGCAAAGCTAGCAAGGTACCAAAGCCAAGTTAGCAAGGTAGCAAAGGAAAGCTACGAAGCTAGAAACGTAAAGCTAGGAAGCTTGCAACGAAAGCTAGCCAGCAAGAAAGGAAAAGCAAGCAAGCATGCTACGCAAAGTTGAGAGCTCGCAACGCAATTCTAGGAAGCTAGCAACGCAAAATTTCAAGCTAGCAAGGTAGGAACGCAAAGCTAGCAAGCTAGAAACGTAAAGTTAACAACCTAGCAACGCAAATTTAGCAAGCTAACAATTTAGCAACGCAAAGCTAGCAAACTAGCAACGGCAAGCTAGGGAGTTAGCAACGGAATGCTAGCAAGTTATCACCCAAAACTAGCAATCTAGCAACGCAAATCTAGTAAGATAGCAACGAAAAGCTCTCAAGATAGCAACGCATATCTAGCAATCTAGCAACGCAGAGCTAGCTAGCTAGCAAAGCAAAGATAGCAAGAGAGCAAGGCAAAGCTAGCAAGCTAGCAACGGCAATCTAGCAAGCTAGCAAGGCAAAACTAGCAAGCTAGGAACGAAGAGGTAACAAGTTAGCATGCTACCAACGCAAAGCTAGCAAGTTAGCAACGCAAATCTAACAATCAAAAACGAAAGAAGGCAAGAAAGGAAGCAACTCAAATCTAGCAAAATAGCAAAGCAAAGCAATCAAGCTAGCAAAGAAAAGCTAGCAAGCTNAGCAACTGGAAGCTAGCAAGCTAGAAAAACAAAGATTTTAAGCTAGCAACGAAAAAACTAGCAAGCTAGCTACGCAAAGATAGCAAGATAGATACGCA
>NW_019740401.1:0-220 GCF_002891405.2 Cryptotermes secundus | reverse complement strand
CGCGTTTCTTGCTTGCTACGTTTTCGTTTCTAGCTTGCTAGCTTTGCGTTGCTAGCTTGCTAGCTTTGCGTTGCTAGCTTGCTAGCTTGCTAGATATGCGTTGCTAGCTTGCCAGCTTAACGTGGCTAGCTTGCACGCTATTCGTTGTTTGCTTCGCGTTTCTTGTTTGCTAACTTTCGTTGCTAACTTGCTAGCTTTGCGTTGCTAGTTGCCTAGCTTG
>NW_019740400.1:0-259 GCF_002891405.2 Cryptotermes secundus | reverse complement strand
TTCTTGTTTTCAGGAATGGACTTATTCCGAATCTTGATGTTACACAGGAAGCACCCCTGTGGCTTTTTCTGAGAAATTTTGTTTGTGAGTAACACGGCGGCAATCGATCACTGACAGGTCCTGCATGTCGTAACTTAAAAGTAGGCGGTTTTGAAACCCACGCCAAGCAGGTTATCTATCAGTGTACCGTCAAAAACGACGTTAGGACTTTAAAGTTCAAAGCCCCAAATTGCAGCTAGCTGTTTGGAGATTCAGAAAT
>NW_019740399.1:0-431 GCF_002891405.2 Cryptotermes secundus | reverse complement strand
GGACAAATGAAATATACAGCTTAAGGACAGTTAAAATTAACATTTGACAAATTAAATTGAATTAAATTGATGCAAATAAGCATTTAAATTTGTACTAAGAGCGAATGCAAAACTCGCCTCGTTTTTAAATGATGCCTTACTTGGAAATGAGGTCAGATTCTGGTTTCAACCGCTTTACCAACCGGGGTACGAACTGCACTGGCAGGAGGTTGGACTATCGGCTGGAGTCAGTATGGATAAATCAGGAAGTGGAAGTACCTGTCCCTTGCACTTCAGTGCATAGACACGGTTTTATTCTACTGTTCCAATAGCTACTTAACAACAGTTGGTGTAGACCTGCATTAAGGGCCCCACAGACGGTCCGTCTTAGCTTCCGTTTTGCTTGCGCAGGTCCAAGACGTCAGGTAAGGTTTCATAATCTGTTAAATGTT
>NW_019740398.1:0-201 GCF_002891405.2 Cryptotermes secundus | reverse complement strand
AAGGTAACAACGCAAAGATAGCAAGCAACAACGCAAAGCTAGCAATGTAGCAATGCAAAGCTAGCAAGCTAGCTAATCAAATATAGCAAGATAGCAAACAAGCAATGCAAATCTAGCAACGCAAAGCAAGGGAGTTAGCAATGCAAAGCTACCAACCTAGCAACGCAAAACTAGCAAGCTACCAAAGCAAAGCTAGCAAAC
>NW_019740397.1:249-1498 GCF_002891405.2 Cryptotermes secundus | reverse complement strand
AGACCGCCAATACGACTATTCCTTTTTGTGAACCTTCACGGAAAATAAGGACCAAAACGAATTTAGACTGGCCAGGCTCAAAAAAAGAATTTTGCTCGTTACCTCCTTCCCCGACGTCTCGTCCTAGAGTGTCCGACTCCCTCTACCCTATTAGTTACCATGAAACCAGAACAAGTTGGAGGGGGGGGACCAGGTGATAGGGCAGTACGGAAGAACATTCTAGACACAAGGAAGAGAAAAAAAAAGGAAGAGAAGCCGCTGAACGGAGCCTAAGTAAGACGCATGGCTCAATTTTGGAAATTCTATCAGAGTTGTTGACGATATACATTATATTTCCGGAATTCTAAAGAAAATTAGATCCATCAGCAGGTAATTTAAAGAATTTTAATTGTAATTTGAACGTATTGAATGAAATATACGAGTATATTAGTGTAACCTAAAATTCTTTGAAATGTTGACGTTAAAATAAAAAATTTCAACGAAATTATGAAAGATTTCACTCTAATTTAAGGAATTGCTACAAATATCTGATTATTACTGTATTATGTAACGAATTTAAAAAAGGTTTTGAAAATCTAAGTTGATTTAAAGTATTTAAATATATTATGAACGAAATCAACTTCTTTCTTGATGATTTATCCGAAAATGTTTGACAATTTCCTGTAAATATAACAAATTACAGACAATATGTGAATGATTTCTTATTATTAAATGGAATGCTGACCAAATTATTGACAATTTCTTCATTATATTAGGGAAATTAAAGTCAATTCTGATTGATATTTTGTTTATTTTAATGAATATAAACCAGGGTTTGAAAGATTTGAAAGTATTGTACGGAATTATTGAAAAATAATTATTCCAGATTTCAAGTAATTATAAAGAATTTCAACAAATTGTCAAAGATTCCACTTTAATTTATGGAAAACTATTAATTTTTTACCGATTTTTTATTAATCTATTTTAATCCAATTTTGAAGGATTTTATGATTTTTAAGGAACACTAAACTAATTTTGACCTTCTAAATCCAAATTCATATAATTTTAACCAATATCTCCTTCTCGATTTCAATTTAATATAAATTATATTAATTATGTTGTGCAAGATTTCACATAATTTTGGGAATTCTAGCAGACTTGTTGACGATTTACATTATATTTTCGAAATTCTAAAGAAAATTAGAATCATCCCCATTTGGTTTAAAGAATTTTAATTGAATTTTGAACGAATTGAATAAAATATATATAA
>NW_019740397.1:0-117 GCF_002891405.2 Cryptotermes secundus | reverse complement strand
TAAGGAATTCCTTCAAATTTCTGATTATTACTGTATTATGTATCGAATTTAAAAAAAATCAGAAAATCTAAGTTAATTTAATGAATTTAAACTAATTATGAAAGAAACAACCTATTT
>NW_019740396.1:0-423 GCF_002891405.2 Cryptotermes secundus | reverse complement strand
CTAAGTGCATGGGGAAACCCACCCGCTCTAATAACTAACTAACTATATATTTTAAAGAAGTGTCATATAATGTCAATATACAGTAGAACTTGGTTATAACGTCATCAAAGGACCTAAAAATAGTGTTGTTATAAACGAATGTCGTTGTAACCGAAATGGGCACTCCACAGTAGCCTTATGTTAGTCACGTAAAAATCTACCAAAAACCGAGTTAAAATGTTGCATTTTTAGTGAAATAAGTAGTTAAGTAAGACTAACGTAACATTAACGTGGAATTAATATGGATTCTCCATATCGTTTGTACTGTAGAATTCACCAAACCAAATTCGCGGCATACATCAGCTTTTTTCCTTCCATTTTATAATTCACGAATTATTCACTTTCTCTTCAATGCTTAAAACTTTCCTTTTCATTGCCAAGTTT
>NW_019740395.1:0-2252 GCF_002891405.2 Cryptotermes secundus | reverse complement strand
TGAAGCATAATTTTTAGAATCTAATGTCTTAAATCCTATAATGGAAGAAGTCCAAATAATGTGTCATGATTTTGCTTTACGCTTCGGCTTCCATTATGTGTCTAATGTCATTATTTAATATTTTGTGGAGAATATCCACTGCTTATATTCTTTTGTCCATCAGAGCCCATGATCCAATCGTTCCAATTGAGCACTGTAGGATGCTTTCTTACCGACAGTTCTCTCGGCACTGACTTCGGCCATCTTTTGTCAATAGCTGAATATAGATGGTACAGTATTGCTGTTGTGAAGTCATTGGTAATGCAGCTGAGTTTCCAAGGGATACCAATATGGAGCCGTGGGTGTTTTGCAGTTAGTTTGGAGCTTGGAGGTGCGAAGTAGTAGAGGCCTGAAAGTGTCTTCTTTGTCGGAAATTAAAGCCAATATTCATAACGTTTTCAAGATCTGAGAAGCTCGACAGGACAAAAGGTATATATTACTTGCTCTGTGTTGCATTGTGTATTAGGATGTCACTTTTAGTGCATGTCTTCTGTTGTTTGAAGCCCCGTGTATAATAAGGCCATAAACCACATATTAAACTTGAAAGATGTCAGTTTTGACGATTATGTGGAGGATAAACAACGAATAATTTCAACTTTCATAATCGCCAGGATGGTAATTAACAATACGACATACTTAGCGGAAATGTACGTCGTTGTTGGGCAGTAAAATTTTGAACGCCCTGAGACATGTAACTGTTTCCATGCCAGTCCCACAGACATGTCACCAGTTGATCATTCGTAAAATGCAAAACGCCGGGCTGTCTTTGAATTACAACTTCTTACAGCCCAGAAGGCACACTCTTTGAGAGTCCTCATATGGAACATGGTTCTAGTGTTTTAACATATTTTCACTGTTTATTCTCACTGTATAAGATGAGCTGTTAGGTTTTGGTCCATTTAAAGGACGAAAAATCTTGGGAATCCAGAAATTGTCATCTTTTCATTCTGTTGAGGTTTCCGAGGCTTGGTTCCAAGTTTCGAAACATTTCTATTTTTTTACGGTGAGCGGTCGTCAGCCTCTCGCCCAAACCCCAACCTGGAGGACCAGGGTATCTCTTTTAGTCTAGGTCATCTCCTTTGACCTGTCGGGCATGGGTGGCCCTACCAGTAGCTTTGCTACCGCAAACATATCTATCAGGGTCATTTGAAAACGCAAAGTAGTAACCACCATCGGGCGGTTGGGGGGGGGGAACGTTACTTTTTAGGGTCACCAGTCAGCACCGTCATCACTAGACCAGGCTCGACAGAAACGACATATAATTGCGGGAATTCAGATTGGTTTTTAATGGCTCTCTGGTCACTGTTTCACCTTCTCTTATGTCAGTTACTACTCCCTGCCTGTGACGGTCTTCTTTGACTTGTAAACCCTGGCTGCCTCGGCTAGATTACTATTCCGTGTATGTAAATAATCTGTGATGACTGATTTTAACTGTCCGTTGCTGGTTGGTAGCATTGTTAGTTTTGAATGTATGACGGTTGGAGCGGTTGGAGTGTGGTTGCCAGCTGACAGAGATATTCTTTATCGTTCTTTATTCTCGAAGTGCTTGGACGTTTAAACAAGGTAAGTAATATGTTTCTACGCTGCAGAACCGTGGAAAATTATTATCGGTCTTAGGATTATCAGATCCAAATACACTCTCTTATATTGACTGTTGAAATTTGAATGCCTCTCGTTGGTATTAGTCTAGTGTCGCCACGAATTTATTGTTTTCAAAGGGAGATTAATAGTTTCTTTTATTATTATATTTTCGTCACCATCGTGTTAGTATAGCTACGCTGTAGGTCGTGTATTAAGTACTACATGTTTTGTAGTTTTTCGTGGCAAGCGTTAGATATGGACAGCTTTTCTGACTTACACAGTTTTCTCTGATCTGCTAGTCCTCCATAGATTTTTACGGTATTTACAGAATGGGAGTGTTTATTTCCAGTTTTTGTGTTTTATGTAATGCCCCTTTTTTATATAGGGATTTTAGTCTTATATGATTAAAATTGTAGTTAAAATAATAGCATATTAATTATAAAAGTATCGTTTTCTGGGTAACCCAGGCAGTAGGATGTTGTGGGATTTGTTTTGTGTATGATTTCAACCTGTGTGTGCATATGTCTGTTTGTTTGTTTTTTTCTAACCTGGTGCTGCTGTTCTAGTTGTGTGTTTCGTTGGTGTAGGGGTATGGGATGTTTTGTTTCCTCCGTCTTCCCGTGTCATTTTTA
>NW_019740394.1:4322-5628 GCF_002891405.2 Cryptotermes secundus | reverse complement strand
CGGTAAGGTTGTCAGCCTTACGCACCGGATGCGCTTTACTACCCAGGAAACCTATTTAATTAATTCCTGATACTCATTTCTGTTAGAGGCTGAGTGAACCCCAGTGCCGTAGTGCGGCTGGAAGGATTAGGTCAGTTGAAAAAATCCAATGACCTCATCAGGACTTGAACCCGAGACCTTCAGGGTAGTAAAGAAAATAATGTCCACCCTTTGCCACACAGATGGCATTTCTTGTAGCTGGACATAGTTTCATTCTCCTTTCATATATATCGGAGCAGGGATAGCTCAGCCATTGTGGTGACTGGGTTAGGGGCTGGCTGACCGAGGAATCATGGTTTGATTCCCGATAGGATCTGTAGGAATTCTCTTTTCCACATATCGAGTCGGGCTTTCTGTTTATTGGGGGGCTCTTTCCATAGGGGGAAATTTGAATGTGCTTCCGTATGTACTGTCGCTATTAAGAATGCGTGGAAATATACACATATTAAATCTTACTATAGGATTCTGATGATGGTGTATAACACACTGATATGTTGGGATTTTGGACTTTATCCATCGTCCTGGTTTTTAAGATAACAAAATAAAAACACGACGTTTCGGAAACTGGATCTGTTTCCATCCTCAGGTGAAGGAAAACACCTATTCAGTTGGATCCCTTAGAAAGAGCTAGCCTCAATCACTGGACAAACCAATATCATAAAACATGAAGATTATAAATACCTGAGACCAGGCTAAGTCCATGAGAGCTAATAAGAAAAATATTCATAACAAATTGTAGCAAACACTTACAAGCGTGGAACCAGGATAGATAGATCTGTAGAAATTTATGCCACGAAACTAAACTCATAACCAGGTCCATGACCCCACGACATGGAATAGAAAGAAGAACTAGTAACAAAAACTAATAGTGTTCAACCAGCGTCAGCAATGGAGTAAATCACGTCTATCTAATTTAGAACTTAATAGAAATAAATAAAAGCATATATCACATCATACAGATCTTCTATGTGAATTGGTGACTTAATTGCTGATTATGGGGATCCAAATGGGAGAAAAGTCAAAACTGGCCTCTTGGTCCAGAGAGATTACAGACTTTCTTGGACCACCTCAACAGTATAAGGCCTTCCATCTGTTTCACCATGGAAACGGAGTCTAACAATGCGATCTCATTTCTGGACGTTTTAGTCATCAGGGAAAAGACGGCACTAGCCACACAGGTCTACAGGAAACCCACCCACACTGGCCAATACCTCAACTTCAATTCTAACCATCCGCCGCATGTGAAAAGAGGCTTGATAAAAAGTCT
>NW_019740394.1:0-1003 GCF_002891405.2 Cryptotermes secundus | reverse complement strand
TCTGTACAGCAGTTGCCTGCCAGTCAGGTGTTATGAGTTTTGAGTAAAGAGGTTCGGTATGAATTTGTTGGTGTTTTGAGAAGGAATGTGGGTTTTAATAGTGTTTCTGTGAAAAGTAATTTCAAAAACAAATTGCCGTTCTGTTTCTTGAGAATGACACACAGGTAGCAGCACATTTATGTATGGCTCCAGGATGTCCACTAAGTCCACTAATAACGGTAAAGTTTCGCGTGTGTAGGTGTGTTGGCCGTGTTGGCTGTACTGGAAACTGCTGTCAGCGGCTGTTATCTGTGTAAGATTTGAGGCTTTCACGGCGGTGACTATGAAGAAAGCAGTCTTCTGGGCTTTGGCGCCGTGTATATGTGGTGTTAACCGACGTTTCGGAGGAACGTATCGCCCCCATCTTCAGGGTTGAAGAAAAAGTATAGGTAAATCTGCAAGCGACAACACCGTGAGACAAGGTAACGCAGACTGTTATCTGTGTTGTGGTGGAGTTAGTTAGTTCGGTGTGAATTTGTTTGTCTTTTGAGAAGGAATGTGCGGTTTGAATGTATAAGTGTTGGGCCTTATCGGCTCTTGCACCGCGACCTGCAGTGATCTATTGTGCGGTTTAATACTGATTCTGTAGCAAGAAATTTGAAAATCAAATTGGCGTTCCGTTTCTTGCGTACGACGCGCGGACATCACATTAGGTTTAGGGCCACGGTGTCCGCCAATAATGCTACAATTTCGCATCTGTAGGTGTGTTGTCTGTGAAGCTGATGGCAGTCAGTCCGCTGTTATGGTGGAGTAAAATGGTTCGCTGTGAATTTGATTGTGTTTTGAGAAGGGATGTTCGGTTTAATACTGTTTCTATGACATGAAATTTCAAAAAACAGAATGCCCTTCTCTTTCTTGAGAATGACGCACAGGTAGCAGCACATTATGAACATGAATGGCGCCCAGGGGGTCTACAAATTTTTATAATAAGGGAAAGCGCACAATGTGCATAAAGTAATTGTTT
>NW_019740393.1:8837-9719 GCF_002891405.2 Cryptotermes secundus | reverse complement strand
TGACTAGAGGTGTCCTTTTGCAACATGACAATGCTCGGCTCCATACTGCCCGTGCAACAATTGTAACAATCCAAGACTTGGACTTTGAGTGTCTTCCACATCCGCCATACTCAGCAGACCTAGCCCCAAGTGATTACTCAATGTTTCAGCCACTGAAAGAGGCGATGGGAGGAAAGGTCTGTTCTGATGTAGGGGTTCAGCAGGCAGTGCATGAGTGGTTGTGCAGACAACCACAAGAATTTTTTCTAGAGGAATCACTTTGTAAACACTGGAGGGCCTATATTGAATGAAATGGAGACTATGTAGAAAAGTGATATAGTTGTGTACTGCTTTCATTCAATGCATTAAATTTAAAAATATTTTTACTGTTTTCATTTGACTCACCCTCATATATAACATGTGATATCATCGTTAAGAATGTTCATGCCCCAATAGAAGACAAAATTGATGACATAAAGGGCAGATTCTATCAAGAACTACAACTTGTATATTTGATAAATTCCCAAAGTACTCTATGAAAATTTTGTTAGGAGATTTCAATGCCAAAGTAGGGAGGGAAGAAATTTTCAAACCAACAACTGGGAATGAGAGTTTGCATGAAATTACTAATGACAATGGAGTTAGTGTAGTAAACTTTGCCACACAGAAAATCTTACCGTCAAAAGTACAAAGTTTCTGCATCGTAATATCCATAAATTTACTTGGACATCTCCTGATGGGAAGACATGCAATCAAATCAACCATATTTTGATAGATAGGAAACGACATTCAAGTATTCCTGATGTCCGTTCATTCAGGGCAGCACATTGTGACACTAACCACTACCTAGATGAGGCAAAGTTTAGGGAAAGGCTGGCAGTGAGCAAACAAACATCACACAGA
>NW_019740393.1:0-6330 GCF_002891405.2 Cryptotermes secundus | reverse complement strand
GTATAAATCGCCAGGTAGTGATCAAATTCTGGCAGAACTTATTCAAGCAGGAGACAAAATATTACGTTTTAAGATCCATAAGCTAATTACTTCTATTTGGCATGAGGAAAAATTGCCTGATCAGGGGATCAGTGCACAAGAAGGATGATAAAGCTGACTGTAGTAATTACAGGGGGATATCACTGCTATCAACTTCATAAAAAAAGTAAGTAAAGCTATCCCTGTACCAGGCCGTGAAGGCCCACAGGGTTGTGAGACGAGGCTCCCACATTATCAAGGCAATCAACTCAAAGATGGCGGTAAGGTTGTCAGCCTTATGCGCTGGCTGCACTTTACTCCCCAGGAAAATTATTTAAGTAATTCCTGGTACTCATTTCTGTTAGAGGCTGAGTAAACCCCAGGGCCTAGTGCGGCTGGAAGGATTAGATCTGCTATCAACTTCATAGAAAATTTTATTCAATATTATTCTCTCAAGGTTAAGTCAATGGAGACCTAGTGTGAACTCTGGAATACAAAAATTAATGAAGATAAGACTCAGGGGATCTACTTCTCTCGTGGTCGTCGGCCGCCTGAGGCTTATCTTACTCTAAATGGAAGAAATATCCCATTTCTAAATAGTGCAAAATATCTAGGTGTAATCTTCGATAAGAGAGTGACATGGAGATTACACATAGAAATGATCGAAGCCAAGTACTTCAGAACATTTGTTAGAGTATATTCCCTATTCAAAATGAGCGATTGAGCGCTAACATTAAACTGACCCTCCATAAAGGTCTTATTAGATCCTTAATGACTTATGCTAGTCCCGCCTGGGAGTTTGCGGCAGACACCCATCTAGCGAAATTGCAGCGCCTGCAATACAAGGTTCACCGCACGATTGGGAATTTTCCAAGGCGCACACCGGTCCGTGAATTGCACATGACATTCAAAATTCCATACGTATATGATTACATAACAAAATTATGCAGGCAACAAGCTGAAGTCATACAAAATCATGATAATGAGAATGTTCGCAACATTGTACAAGGCGAAGCCAGCCACAGAAAGTATAAGAAGCTTAGACTTGGCGGCGGTCAGGCATACGACCGTTCAACTGACTAGACTGCCGTAATAACGATTACTACTAGAAATAAGGCATAATCTGCTGTACAATGCCTGGGTTGACAGAGGCCTAGTATATGTTGTACATAGGAGGTACAAATGTGGATTTGTAAATTATGTAAATACATACAGTGGACTTCTTAATACAGACTGACTGACAAATGACAGACCCGACCTCTCGTCAGAGAGGGCGCCCCAAATGGACAGGACAGTAACTTTCACAAAGAAGAAAACATCTGGTCATGAGCCCCAGCTGTGGCTCGACATCAAGACAGGCAGACTGACTGACCGTCAGTTGTAACATGACTTTGACTTTGACTCCGCAACATCAGTTCATCAGTCCTCGATCAGTTCATCAGCAGCCTTCAAGCAGTCTACAAGCAATCAGCACACTTCGTCGCCAGCGCTCGGTCTACGGAGGCATCAGCGCTTCGCTGCGCCAGACATGACTACCACGGCTGTCCGGCGGTCGCACCCGACTCACTGGGCAACTAGGCCGCCTCGATGAGCCGGTAGTCATGTCCGACACACTGGGCAACTGGCTTAGCTACCGCCTCTCCACTCCAGCGACCGCGCTCGACGACCAGACTTTCACCAGCAGCTGCCGCACTGCGATCAAGCAATGTCTACCACCTGCCGCACTCCGGCCAGTCCACACACCGCAACCAACATCCCTTCCTACAGGCGCGCGCCGCGCTACCTTACCGGTCCTTTTCAGGACCTACAACTGTTCCGAAGAAGTGGGTTGTCATTGAAGCAACGACAAAGACGGAAACCCCACAACGGCATTTGCAACTCACGATTTCGTTACATAATCGTCGATACACCTAGAAAACCATTCATTCACAAACAATATTAGACATTCTGCGATTATGTCCACACTAAAGCATAAATATCGGCAAAACACTTCTTATTACTACTTACATTTCATCACAATTCACATGAACTTTCAACCGCCTTGGACCAACAGACTGACAAAATGTCTACCTTATAATAAACAAATTAGCTTCAAACAGTCCTCGCCAGTAGCGCGGTTTCCACTTCGAACTGCACACTGGCCCTACAGATAGTCTGGAAATGACTGGAATCGATCATAATACATCTATCGCAATTAATAATAATAATAAGGGAATGCGCACAATGTGCATAGAGTAATTGTTTTTTTTTATACGCGACTGTATTCGGTTATTGATGTGGTTAAGTTTTTGCATATGGTAATGTAGTATCTACTGCACTTTTTTATCACAGTGTTTACACATACACGCGTCATTTGCTTCGTGGAAACGTTCGTTCTAGCATCTCTTGTGGTAGAATCCGTGTGTTGCCAACCTAGTAATTGTGTGTCGTAATTTTCTGTTGGGTCCTGTCCAGGTTCTGTCAGTCATTGCATCAGTGCTGTAGAACTCTTCCCATATTTCCTCTCTTTTTTGTTTTCTTTCTTTGATAACTTCCTATGAGTTTTCTGTGCTTGGCAGTTGATATCTGAGTTCTTCTAATAGGAAATTTTCCTTGCAGAGTTCGTATGTTAGTCTGGATTGTGTGTTCTTAGGAAGCCCTAGCGCTAGTTTAAGGTATCTTGCCTTCACTTGTTCCATTTTCCGCAGGTTTTGTTTGGATAGTTTTTCCCAGGTTATCTCTATGCCATATAGTAGTATGGGACAAATTTTTGCATGGAATATTTTCATTGCTGTTTCTAGCGATAATAGTTGCAGGTTTCGGATGGTGTATATAGCTTTGATGGCTGCTGTGCATTTTTCTGTTATGTGTGCTGTGAATGTTGTAGATGTAGACTGCAGTGTTAAGCCGAGGTATTTATATTGTTTTACTGATTTTATGTGTTCTCCATTAAATTTTATTTCATCATTTTTTCCTTTTCTTCCTCCTTTTCTGAAAGTCATTAGTTGGGTTTTGTTTTTATTTATTTGAAGTTTGTTTTGTCTTGCCCAGTTCTCCAGTGTAGTGGAGGCTTCCTGTAGCTCCTCAATATTTTTTCCTCCAATTGTCATATCATCGGCGTACATAATTAATTGTACCCCTGTGTGTTTTTCCATTGTTTTGGCCAAGTCTGCTGTTGTAATATTGAATAGTAATGGGCTGAGGGGGTCCCCTTGCAGTACGCCATTTGTTTGGGTTATTTCTTCGGATTCTGACACCGTGTCTTTTATTATGATTTTATTGTTTTTGAGGATGTCTCCTATTAGTCTTGTTGTTGTGTTCTCTTCTCCTACTATTTCCTTCAGTTTTGTTGTGATTATACTCCTGTCGAGTAGGTCGAATGCCTTGCTATAATCTATGAAAACTACATGGTATTTTCCTCGTGGGTGTCTTAATGCTTCTTCAATTGCTTCTAGTAGTGCTGTGATGGCTTGTATCGTTGATCTTTGTGGCCGAAACCCAAATTGATTTTCCGGGATAAGTGAGTCTACTGTTGTTGTTAAACGGTCAGTTAGGATTTTGGTCAGTATCTTGAACATTGTGTTTTCTAACGCTACCCCTCGGTAGTTGTTCGGGTCTTCTGGGTCTCCTTTTCCCTTGTACAGTACTTTCATCAGGGATTTTCTCCAAATTTGTGGTATGGATCCAGTTTCGAGGCATCTGTTGTATAGTCCCGTTAGTGGTTTTGATATAATGTCCTTTGCTTCTTTTATATGTTCATAATATATTCCATCTGGTCCTGCGGCTTTCTTGTTTTGTGTTCTTTTTATAGCTTTTAATACTTCTGCATGTGAGATTGGTTGACATGCCCTGACGTCGTCTGTTCGGGGGCTGCTGGTGGGTGTATTTTGGCTAAGTATCTTGGTGAAATGCTGTTCCCATATCTTTATATTTACTTCTTGTGGCATTTGTTTCTTGGTTGTTTTGGTTGCCACGAACGGGTCTTTCTCGGCTTCTTCGGCTATCATTTTCCCTTCATTTTCGATGTGTTCCGTTTTCTTACTTTTTATCAGTGCTTTGTATCTTTTTCTTTTTTCTGCATATTCTTTTAGTTCGTTGCTATTCTGAGTTTGCCTTGCTCTGTGTAGTGCCTTTATTGTTGCTTTTCTCATATTGTAACATTCTGCATCGAACCATATTTTGGCCTTCCTCTCTTTGGCTGTTGGGGCAGCCTTCTGCAGTATTTCAGTCATCTTCCGTGCGGCATCGTCGATTTCGTTTTGTTCTATTATTTGCATGATGTCCTCTTGCTTTCCCAATATGTATTTTTGGATTCTTCTTGTTTTTTTCAGGGTGCTTGTTTCTGTTTTCATTTGCTGTTCTTTGCCCCCATATTTGAATCTTGTGCTTATCGGTAGGTGTTTCCTTAGTGGTGAAGTTGATGATGTTTTTATTGTTTGTTGTTCTATTTCTATCTCGTTTCCTTTCTTGAACACAAGGTCAATACAGCTGCATCCATTCGGCGCTATGTATGTCATCACATCTGTTCTATTTGCTAGACAGAATCCTTCTTCCTGTAGTAGCTTCGTAACCTCTTGGGTTTTTTTGTCGGGTTTATCAATTCTACAGTTTATATCCCCTGCGAGTATGGCTGGTTTTTTGTGGTCTAGTCTACTGACTGCACTTGCTATCTTCTCTATTGCATCTTCTATGTTGGTTTGGGGTGGAATATATAGACCTATTATTTCTAGGTATGTTGTTATGTGTCATGTTGTCTTCTTTATACTCCGCTATTTTTCCCCCGATTTTGTTGTTATAAATACATGAGACTCCTCCGCTAGGTCTTCCTTCTTGTTTTTGGACTGCATAACTGTGCGTTGTGTAATATCCTGGTATGGCTGTGTATTCTGTTAGAAAGGTTTCGGTTAATATAATGTCATGATTTTGTGTTATTGTATCAGGGGCGTTTTACATTATTGACTTTAATCCTTCCACATTCCACAGGAGTAGATCCAGCGTTCTTTTGCTGTTGGTCGTCTCTTGATTATTGCAGTCCTTAAGCGTTGAGGTCGGTGTCTTGGAATGGTCGTGAGCGAAATCGAAAGCGTTCGACTCGCACTCCTTTGGGCCATAATTCTGGCGCTTCTACTTCGGATAGTCGATTGAAGTGGAGCCCCAGTCGGAAGGCTCTGCTTCTTCCTCTAGTTTGTATTTCTTCGCATTCGACTCCGTCTGTTATCCCGTTCTTTCTGATACAATTCTTGATTGTGTCTAGGTTTGTGTTTTCTCTGAGCCTGCCTACAAAGAGCCAGGCCATTTTTACTGCAGCTTGAAGTTCTTCTTCATCTTCTTTTGTCCCATATAGTGTTGCTTCCCTCCTGGGAGGTGGGGGTGCATTTCTTTTTCTTCTTGTTTCCATTATGACGCTGTCTCTGTATGATTTTTTTTTGGTGGGTTTTCATCTTGTGTTTCTTCCCCTTCGTTGCGGTTGTGGTTGCTCTGCGGCTTTGGTGGGGGATTTGTGGCTCCGGTATTTTCCGTCCTTGGTTCCGGGTTTTTGTGCTTTTCCAGTTCAGCGGGTAGGGTGTTTACTATCTCTCCTCGGATTTTTTCTGAAGGTCGTTCTCCATGAAGTTAAGCATTTCTTGTACGTTCTCTGCCAGTTTTATGATGGGTTCTTCTTCACTGTTTTGCTTTCGCGTAATTTGCATGTTGCATTTGCTGCACAGCCATGTTAGCTTGCAGTTTTTTCTTTTCACCGTCTCGAATTCGCCTTTGGTTAGTCCACAGCATTCCCAGTGCTGCCATCTGCCACAGCATTCGCACGCTATGGTTTGTCGTTATCTTTAACTTCCTTCCGACAGATGTCACATGTTTCGGTTTCTGGTTTTTCTGGTGTAGGTATCATGTCGGTGCATAGTGTGCGCCCTCTGTGGTTGATGTTTCTGTTTTATGCTTCACTTCCGTTTTCTCCCAATTGCACTTAACCACGTGCTGTGTCTCTTTCCCGGCATTTTTTCTGTGATGGCGTCTGACCGGTCTGACCCACTTTTACGAGCGCTTCCTCGGGGTTTTCTCTATTCTGATTTCGCTAAGGCAGCTCCCCTTTTTAATAATTTCCACTTATTTGGCTGTTTTGTTTAGATAACACGTCTGTCACTACACTAAACCCCAACTGCCATACAACCGGATAGGTGAATATTAATTAATTAATCGAATCGCATTAGTGTGAGCCAATCAGAGGACCTTAAATTTCCGTTGAAAGTTTTGAGCTTTGGCTCAGTAAGACGGCTACATGCACCAAGCGAGCGTGGAAGCTTCGTGAGTAATATACATTGCTTATCGTTTTTATCT
>NW_019740392.1:0-1455 GCF_002891405.2 Cryptotermes secundus | reverse complement strand
TTTTCTAGCTAAGTGACGAGCCCACCACAGCCTTTTTTATTTATTGACACTATGTTCGGAAAATTGCATTGGCCGAGTTACCAAGATGAAGGTAAGCCAGTTTAATCGAACAATGATCTGTATGAAGTCAAAATTTGTCTTTTGCCCCTTCGCTTTCACTTTTTGGAATTTTCTCGCTTCTCTAGGTGTCGCTGTATTAGAGGACACGTTACAATGAGACCACCTGAGGTCAGTGTCAGTGTAGATAGTCTTATTATGTGGGTCTGTTTACGTACATATTGTGACGTGTTGCGCAATGGTAATAGGCAAGTCAACATCCTCCCTCCCCTCCCCCCGCCAGCGGTGACGCGCCGAGCGGAGCCGAAGTTAGCCGAGTCCCCGCAACCTGGTAGCTATGCAACGCGAGTCAACAGCGGTGACGTCACCAAGGGATATCGCGTTTGCTAGGCAGCAGTCAACAACTCCGGATAGTGTTGCTAGCAACACGGCACCAGACGACAATGGTCCGAAACGAGGCTACATAAGGAGCAGCGAAGGCTATTCACAGTCAGTTGTAACGTAGCAGTCCTCGAGCTACCTACGGGTTAGTTCCGAGAGAGTTCCGATCAAGCCTACGAGTCGAGTTGACATATAGCAGCAGTCGCGATAAGAAGACCGGAACGCGTGGTTACAAGATTTTATGTGACAGTGTGCGATAACTAAGAAGTCAGCGAGCGGAAGACTTATTGTGTGCTTTCGAGACTTAGTGAGTGGTGTAGTACAGTTATATTTGGAGTGTGTGATTCGGGGAGATTTGTATAGCTCCCGCGTTATTAATACGTGAAGACTTTGGTTGTAGGATTTGTAAAGTGTGGAAACCCGCTACTGTGTGATAAGTAATTGTAGCCGTGATTTGTAGGTTGCTAAATAAACCAATTAACGATCTCTACGGCGTATTCAGTAACGAAACATGTTACAATATTTATAATTTGTATTATGTCTGTATTCCATCGCAATCGATAGGTATGTAAAACTGGTAAAGTTTAAAGTTAAGAAGCTACTGATATTTCTTACAACTTTAGAGCTTTGTGGGATGTCTGTCACTAGATACTGTTTCACAATTTCCTGTATTAAGACTTATTTCGAAAGATGTTTATATGTTCAAGAAATATCACACAATAATGCTTTCATTCCATCACATTATGTGTAATTCTTGTAACCCGTAACGGTTAGTTATTTTACCATGCGGACTATTCGCATATTGGATTTTCACCTAACGGCATTTGACATAACATCATAAATGATAGGCTATTAATGTGAGAACTCACAGCTTTATATATTTCTTAGGGCATTACGATAAATTGCAAAAGGAAAAAAAACTGCTAAACACTTCTTACGCATAACAGCTGCTGTCAGAACGTGACAGTTTTTCGCTCTTAAGGTACCTTACAATTAACAGGAATGTTATCATTGTAG
>NW_019740391.1:0-901 GCF_002891405.2 Cryptotermes secundus | reverse complement strand
GGCAGGGGAAACCGAAGTACTCGGAGAAAACCTACTCCAGCTCCAGAGATTCCGCTTACTCTTGTAATTTAATCTCCTGCTTTACATTCCAAATTTCCGCCTTCCTAGAGGTTTCTTCCAAACTTATGTATTTCACTTAACAGCATGTTTACATTGGCATTATTAATTAAGCTGTATTTTGTTCAATGCTTTAGTCACACAGTTTGCGAACTAGCGGTTTATATTTGCATTCGTTTCACTTGTATATCACTAGTGTGGTTTAGACTGTTTGTTGTCTGAATTATACGTAATTCATATGCGTTCTAATTTCGTCTTTATGAGATTGCTTGCAATTTTTCTGACATATTTAACTCCTGATACGTCTTTTACATCAAGCATACCTCACATAGTGTCAAACATTATAAGCACACTGGTGCCACAGATGTAGCCTACACTCCAGTAAACATTTGCAGAATTGTTAATCTATTAGTTAGTTACTTAACAACTTTGTTAATTAGTCACTTTGTTTTAAGGAAAAAAAGATGCAGAAGTAGACCTTGATGCCTTGTGTGCTCTATTCTTCAGCTACGTACACATCCATGCAATTCGTAATTTAAAAATATAGAGTAACGTTAGAGGGGCACGCGGTAGCATAGTTAGTTGAGGCACTATGCTACAAGCCGGAAGGTCGTGGGATTGAATCCCAACGAGATCATTGAATTTTTTCAATTGACCTAATCCTTCCAGCCGCACTATAGCCCTGGGGTCGACTCAGCCTCTAACAGAAATGAATACCAGGAATATTCTTGGGGATAAAGGGCGGTCGGCTCGTAAGGCTGACAACCTTGCCGCCATCTATGAGCTGATTTTCTAGAATATGTGGGAACCTCAACATCTCACATCTCTATGGGCCTCCACGGCC
>NW_019740390.1:263-452 GCF_002891405.2 Cryptotermes secundus | reverse complement strand
AACAGCGGGCAAACATCAAATTCTGCCAGAAACTAGGCAGATACCATAGCGAAACGTTTGGCGTAGGAAGAACTGGCTGTTAATACACGACAACGCCCCTGCACATCGCTCTGTTCTTGTCCGAGAGGAACTGGCAAGGCAACAGGTCACCGTTTTGCCACACCCTCCGTACTCACCTGATCTCGCACC
>NW_019740390.1:0-217 GCF_002891405.2 Cryptotermes secundus | reverse complement strand
AGTCGCCCGATGAGGGGGTCATCGCCACAAGAATTCCCCGCCAATATGTTTCAGCAACTTTTCGGCAGCTATATCAACGTTGGTAGACTTGCATAGCGGCCAACGGCAAATATTTTGAGGGCCGATGTGGACCTGTGTAAGTGTATGTGAATACATTGCAATATGATGCGAAAAAACCACAGTCCGCGAACTTAATGACTGTACCACGTATAGAGAA
>NW_019740389.1:0-435 GCF_002891405.2 Cryptotermes secundus | reverse complement strand
TGCTAGCTTGGTAGCTTTGCGTTCTTTTCTTGGTAGCTTTGCGTTCCTAGCTTGCTAGCATTGGGTTAGCTTGCTTGTATTGCGTTGCTAGCGTGCTATCTTTGCTTTCCTAGCTTGCTAGATTTACGTTGCTTGCTTGCTAGAATCCTTTTGCTAGGTTGCTTGGTATGCGTTCCTAGCTTGCCAGATTTTGCGTTGCTACCTTTAAGTTTGCGTTGCTAACTTGCTAGTTTGCGCTGCTCTCATGCCAGCCCTCGCGGTGATAGCTTGATAGATTTTCGTGGCTAGCTTGCTATCTTTGCCTTGCTATCTTGCTAGCTTTCCCTTGCTAGCTTGCTAGCTTTGCGTTGCTAGCTTGCTAGATTTGCGTTGCTAGCTTTTTAGTTTTGTTTTGCTACCTTGCTAGCTTGGAGTTGCGTTGCTAAATACCTAGCA
>NW_019740388.1:0-532 GCF_002891405.2 Cryptotermes secundus | reverse complement strand
ATCTTCATGTCATATAATGACCTGTAAGTAATTGAAACTTTCATGGGTCGGCTAATGTGTAATTATATTCTTGTAGTGTAAATAACGTACCATATGTAAACAAATTTTGACTTCACCATAGCTCAGTCAGTTACTGGCTTCTCACTGTGGAGCCCAGGGCAGTCTGAATGGGATTTGTGGTGGACAAAGTGACACTGGGACATGTTTTCTCTGAATGTTTGAGTTTTCTCCAACCATTTATTATCCCTTTAAAGACTGAATTTCTTGTAAATGATATATAAGAATTCAAGTCATGCCTCACAGGAAACACACATTACGTCTGCTAGAAAGCCCAACTGGTTAATGCTGTTTAGAGAAGGAGTCACTGTTTATTGTGAGACCCATACGGAACACATAGATACACTCTGTTGGCAGAATGCAGGGTTTGAGTATGTTAATGCAGATGGTATATACAGTAACCACTGTGCTTTTAAGGGTTATTCTACCCTGTGGGAACATCCCACATTATCACGCATTTCGAGGGCGAGGGCGA
>NW_019740387.1:0-410 GCF_002891405.2 Cryptotermes secundus | reverse complement strand
GGCTCTGAACAATGGAAAACTGAAACATTTTCTGGAAGTAAACTGTGGTCGTTCCATCCCGTATGAATCCACCCTCAGGAAGAACTACCTTTCCCGGTGCTACAACAGTATCCTGGAAATGGTTAGGAATAAAGTGCACGGGAAGAAGATTTTCGTTTCCATTGATGAGACCTGCGATACGGAGGCAAACGTCATCATTGGAACCTTGGAAATTGGCGGACCGGGTGAAGTGTTTCAGCTTACGAGTGAGGTGCTAGAATCCGTTAATCATTCCACAATTTGTAAACTCTTCGATAGGTCGATGTTTCTACTGTGGCCAGAGGGTATTTCACACGACGACGTCTTGCTTTTGTGACTGATGCAGTCCCATATATTATAAAAGCAGGCAAATCAATAAAGTCTTTATATAC
>NW_019740386.1:0-4187 GCF_002891405.2 Cryptotermes secundus | reverse complement strand
GGCAAGCTAGAAACGCAAAGGTTGTTAGCTAGCAACGCAAAGCTATCAAGCAAGAAACAAAGCAAGGAAGCAAGCAACACAAAACTATCAAGCTAGCAACGCAAACCTGTCAAGATAGCAACGCAAACATGGCAAGCTAGCAACGCAAAACTAGTAATCTAGCAACGCATATCTAGCAAGCTAGCAGGCTAGCAACGCAAAGCTAGCATGCTAGCAACACAAAACAAGTAAGCTAGCAACGCAAAACTGGCAAGCTAGAAACGCAAAGGTTGTTAGCTAGCAACGCAAAGCTAGCAAGCAAGAAAGCAAAGCAAGGAAGCAAGCAACACAAATCTATCAAGCTAGCAACGCAAACCTGTGAAGATAGCAACGCAAACATGGCAAGCTAGCAACGCAAAACTAGCAAGCTAGCAACGCATATCTAGCAAGCTAGCAGGCTAGAAACGCAAAGCTAGCATACTAGCAAAAAAAAATGGCAAGCTAGCTACGCAAAGCTGTCAAGCTAGAAACGCAAATTTGGCAAGCTAGAAACGCAAAGCTGGCTTGCTGTCAACGCAAAGCTAGCAAGCTAGCAAGGCAAAGCTAGCAAGCTAGCAACGAAAGCTAGCAAGTTTGAAACGCAAATCTAGCAAGATTGCAACGCAAAGGTAGAAAGCTAGCAACGCAAATCTAATAATCTAGCAAGCTAGCAACTAGCAACACAAAGATAGCAAGCTAGCAAAGATAGCTAGGAAGAAAGAAACGCAAAGCAAGCAAGCAAGCAACGCAAAGCTAGCCAGCTAGCAACGCAAATATAGCAAGCAGGGATTGCAAAGCTAGCATGCTAAGACTCAAAGCTAGCAATCTAGAACGCAAACCTAGCTAGCTAGCAACGCAAATCTAGCATCTAGAAACGATAAACTAGCACGATAGCAACGCAAAGCTATCAAGCTACCAACGACAAGCTATCAAGGTAGCAAAGCAAACCTAGCAAGCTGGCAACGCAAAGCTATCAAACTAGCAACGCAAGTCTACCAAGCTAGCAACGCAAAGCTGGCATGTTAACAACTCAATGCTGGCAAGCTAGCAACGCAAAGCTGGCAAGCTAGCAACGAAAAGCTGGCAAGTTTCCAACCCAAAGCTAGCAAGCTAGCAACGCACAGCAAGGAAGCATGCAACGCAAAGCTAGCAAGCTAGCAACGCAATGCTAGCAAACCAGCAACGCAAAGCTACCAAGCTAGCAAAGCAGAGCTAGCAAGATAGCAAAGCAATTCTAGCAAATAGCATCGCAAATCTAACAATCTAGAAAACTAGCAAATCAAAGCTAGCAAGCTAGCAACGCAAAGCTACCAAGCTAGCAACGCAAAGCTACCAAGCTGGCAACGCAAAGCTAGCAAGCTAGCAACGCTAAGCTAGCAATATAGCAACGCAAATCTAGCAAGCTAGAAACGCAAATCTAACAATCTAGCAAGCTAGCAACGCAAAGCTAGCTAGCTAACATCGCAAAGCTGGAAAGCTAGCAACGCAAAGCTGGCAAGCTAGCAACGCAAACTGGCAAGCTAGCAACGCAAAGCTAAGAACCTAGAAAGGCATATCTAGCAAGCTAGCAAGCTAGAAACGGATAATTAGCATGCTAGCAACGCAAAACTGGCAAGATAGCAAAGCAAAGCTGATAAGCTAGCAAAGCAAAACTGGCAAGCTAGAAACGCAAAGGTTGTTAGCTAGCAACGCAAAGCTAGCAAGCAAGAAGGGCGAAGCAAGGAAGCAAGCAACGCAAAGCTATCAAGCTAGCAACGCAAACCTGTCAAGATAGCAACGCAAACATGGCAAGCTAGCAACAGAAATCTAGCAAGCTAGCAACACAAATCTAGCAAGCTAGCAACGCAAACATGGCAAGCTAGCAACACAAATTTAGCAAGCTAGCAACACAAATCTAGCAAGCTAGCAACGCATATCTAGCAAGCTAGCAGGCTAGCAAAGCAAAGCTAGCATGCTAGCAACACAAAGCTGGCAAGCTAGCTACGCAAAGCTGTCAAGCTAGCAACGCAAATTTGGCAAGCTAGAAACGCAAAGCTAGCAAGCGAGCGACGCAAACCTAGCAAGCTAGCAACGCAAATCTAACAATCTAGCAAGCTAGCAACGCAAAGCTAGCAAGCAATCAACGCAACGCTTGCAAGGTAACCACGCATGTATAGCAAGCTAGCAACGCAATGCTGGCAAATCTTGCAACGCCAAGCTGGTTAGCTAGCAATGCAAAGCTCTCAAGCTAGCAACGCAAAGGTAGCAAGATAGCAACGCAAAGCTAGCAAGCTAGCAACGTATTTCTAGCAAGCTAGCAATATAGCAAAGCATATCTAGCAAGCTAGAAAGCTAGAAACGCAAAGGTAGCAAGCTAGAAACGCAAAGCTAGCAACCAAGAAACGCAAAGCTAGGAAGCAAGCAACGCAAAGCTAGCAAGCTAGGAACGCAAAGCTAGCAAGCTGGCAACGCAAAGCTAGCAAGCTTGCCAAGTAAATATAGCAAGCTAGCAACGCATAGCTGGCAAGCTAGCAACGCAAAGCTAGCAAGCGAGCGACGCAAACCTAGCAAGCTAGCAACGCCAAGCTAGCAAGCTAGCAAAGCAAAGCTAGCAAGTTAGCAACGCAAAACTGGCAAGCTTTCAACGCAAAGCTACCAAGCTTGCAACGCAAAGCTAGGAAGCTAGAAACGCAAAGCTACCAAACTAGCAACGCAAAGTTAGCAAGCTAGCAACGCAAAGCTAGCAAGATAGCGACGCAAAGCTAGCAAGCTTGCAACGCAAATCTAGCAATCTAGCAAGCTAGCTACGCAAATGTAGCAAGCTAGCAACGCAAATCTAGAAAACTAGCAACGCCAAGCTACCAAGGTAGCAACGCAAAGTTACCAAGCTAGCAACACAAACCTATCATTCTAGCAACCTAAAGCTAGGAAGCTAGAAACGAAAGCTAGCAAGGAAGAAACGCAAAGCAAGCAAGCAAGCAACGCAAATCTATCAAACTAGCAACTCAAAGCTAGCAAGCTAGCAAAGGAGACTAGCAATGTAACAACGAAAAGCTAGTAAGCTAGCCACGCAAATCTCGCAATCTAGCAAAGCAAATCTGGCAAGCTAACAATGCAAAGCTTGCAAGCTAGCAAGGCAAACCTGGCAAGCTAGCAACATAAAACTGGCAAGCTAGACACGCAAAGCTAGCAGGCTTGCAACGCAAAGCTAGCAAGCTAGCAAGCTAGCAACGGATAGCTAGCATGCTAGGAAAACAAAGCTCGCAAGCTAGCAACGCAAAGCTGGGAAGCTAGCAACGCAAAGTTGGCAACCTTGCAACGCAAACCTGGCAAGCTAGAAACGCAAAGCTGTTTAGCTAGCAATGCAAAGCTGGCAAGCTAGCAACGCAAAGCTGGCAAGCCAGCAACGCAAAACTGGCTAGCCAGCAACGCAAACCTAGCAAGCTAGCAACGCATATCTAACAAGCTAACAAGCTAGCAACGCAAAGGAAGCAAGCTAGAAACGGAAAGCTGGCAAGCAAGAAACGCATAGCTAGCAAGTTAGCAACGCAAAGCTACCAAGCTAGCAACGCAAAGCTAGCAATCAAGCAACGCAAAGCTAGCAAGCTAGCAACGCAAATCTAGCAAGATAGCAACGCAATGCTAGCAAGCTTGCAATGCAAATGTAACAATCTTGCAAGCTAGCAACGCAAAGCTAGGAAGCTAGCTGAGCCGATCTCTTGGTGTCACTGCAAAGAGGTGCCCTCTTCGAAGATGGCAGCAGCGGCGTACACTGTTCTCCTCCCACTCTTCTTCATTTTGTTTACTCTGTAAACCGTTGCGTGCTTGCGTCATCCCCTACCCTATGGTTTTGTCCGTTCGACTAGAGTCGCTCTCTTCCTGACTGGACGTCGCTGAGTGTGACGCGTTCTTCCGCAACTAAATTCCCTTTCGGTCAGCGCTATAATAAAGTATTTGGGATGGTTTGGCCGGTAGACTCCAGGCAGGGAGAACCTTCTCCAGGTAAGCCAGTGTAAGCATTGTAAGTTTCTTGAAATACTGAAGGTGGTATTATCTGGTAATGCAATCCTGCCTGCTCCCAATGTGGAGAAGTTTTGGTATTAGCGTGATTGATTTTTTCTGTTTGAGTTGAACCTTACGTTTTTCCTTCTGGAAATGTAACGTAATTGTCTGAACTGATTTTCCAAGTT
>NW_019740385.1:0-832 GCF_002891405.2 Cryptotermes secundus | reverse complement strand
AACCTAAATAGCTTTACAGCCTCTCTGCACCTACAGTAAGCTATACAATGCTCCTGTACAGTCACGGAAAAATCGCAAAATATTCCGCGAGCAGCAGTAACATTTCCCGAAAGCATCTTTGTCAAAACTGTGCGTGGATGCAACTGTTGCATTTTATATAGTTCATGACAGTTTGACAACTCTCCTTGAAGAGGGTCACGACTCTGCCAGCCGCACACACTGTTCATGTTCATCCACAAGATCATTGACTCATGCATAAAGTGTATCTCGGACCCGGGATATCGTCTGACTATAGGCTGGACGGCCGAGAGGTCGGACTTCGAGGCCCGGTAGGGACAGGGCTTTTCTCCGCTCCACGTCGTCCAGACCGCTCCTGGGGTCCACCCAGCCTCCTATCCAACGGGAACCGGGGGCTCTTTACCCTGCGGTGAAGTGGCCGGGGCGTGAAGCTGACTACTGTCCACAAGCTACTGCCGAGGTCAAGAATACGTGGATCTATACATTCATTCCCCCATACCTCTTCGTGACGTAGTGCTTAATTAATTAAGGAGAGGGAAATCTTCCCCTTTTTTATAACGCATATTTCGCTACACAGTGCGGTCGCATTTTATGCGAGGATGCGTTCCCGAAGCCTAACTGGACAGCCGAGGAATGCGTGTTCGATTCTCAGCAACGTCCAGACCGGCTCTGGGGCCCACCTAGTCTCATATGCAGTCGGTTTCAGGGGCTATTTCTCCGGGGTGGTGCGTCCGGGACGTGAAGCTGACCACTCAGCTCAATCTAGTGCCGAGGTTAAGAATGTTTAAGCTATACCTCCACTCCCCCATACATC
>NW_019740384.1:0-852 GCF_002891405.2 Cryptotermes secundus | reverse complement strand
TGTGATAGAGAAAGGATTGCATTCTTGGCAGTTAATTTTCCAGGCTTTCTTGTGCTAGCAGGTGGTATGCAGCGTTAGGGAGGTATGGGGAATGGTGAGAATTGTGGTTATAATATATGTTGTTTTGGTGACAATTATGTGAAGTGTAAAGTGAAGTTTAAATTCTCAAGTGTTATATATTTGTGTGTGTAATATGTACAGTGATGTGTAGTGAGGTTTTGTAGTGTTTTCAAGAACGTTTATATTTCCCCTCACCCACAATGGATTCAAAAGTTTCCCCTGTTTATATCGATTTCTTGTTTGCATGAAGAATTCTTGCTAAGAAGAAGGTGGTATGCTAAGTGAAACAGATGTTGTCATTGGTGTTATGTTAGCAATCCTGTTCAATGACAGTGTAAAATGTGCACAGTTTTGTGGACAGTATGTGTTAAGCATGAAGAATGATGGCAAGTGATTTGTAAGTTAGATGTGTACTTCTGTGTGATAGAGAAAGGATTGCATTCTTGGCAGTTAATCTTCCAGGCTTACATGTTCTAGCAGGTAGTATGCAGCATTAGGGAATTATTTTCTTTCCATCTACTAAACTGCTTACAGAATCACATTTATTATGGGAGAGCACGAGTTGTTACAGCTGACATTCTTGTATTTGTATTTTATAGCTTAGTGGAGAACATAGTCATGTGTTCGTTTGCTGTTTTAATGCTGAGAAGAATGTTGGAAGTTATTTTCTTATGTTCAAATCGTAATCAGTGATTTCCCTATCTAATATTTGAGCACTAGTATAGTGGGGTGGATAGCTTTCACATAAATTATATTGTGACATGTTGACCCCTACCTCCCCAGCTGCACGTA
>NW_019740383.1:708138-769376 GCF_002891405.2 Cryptotermes secundus | reverse complement strand
TCGACCCTCTAACGGTCACCCAATGTCCAGGTAACAAAATAAGTTATTCGTGTCTAAATGCGAAAAGCTTGTCATCTTCTTAATGGATGGGTCTCCCTAATAAATCACTCTATTGAAATGACTAACGTGGAACACAGTGTCCATTAAAGAATATTAAAAGGTTTGGACGGTTACACAGGATATTCGGTTTCCGGGCCGGAATTCAAATCGCGCGCCTCCCTCACACAAGTCTCAGGTGATTCCCCCTGACGCAGCTCTCTCGATCACGCGGCGTCACAGTTCAGATCCTCACTGCAGTGAGTATATCAGATCCCACAATATCGAGCCATAATTACGAAGAGGGAATCAGGTGCGCAGTACAAATGCGCTTTAACCGTGTAAAACACCAAATACTTCTAATAAATATTTTAAAAAATATCAGTTCGTACCTCACATAAAACGAAGAGAGTCTACATCAAAGACACTGATCGGATGACGCTGTATAGGGAAATAATCGCTGTTTATTCTAAGAATCATGTGAAACACAGAAAAGGCCAACACCCTGTAAGCAAAATGTCCAAATCTTTAATGTCAAAACAGGTGAAGTATAGAACCATTGCTACGCAACGACTAGGAAATCACATTCCGGCGGGAGCCAACGCGCACAACAATATGACATCTACTGCTAGGTAACGGATCAGTAAACAAACCTAAAACAATACAGGACAATAGAATATTATATTTTCAGTGAGCTCCACCCCGAGGCTGTATAACGAGAAGTTGCAAGGGGGCAGTTAGTTGTTGTCAAGAATTGGGTAGAGTTCTGGAGGTGGCAGTGGAAGGTGATTGAGAGGAAATGGCAAGAAAGGAAGTAGGCTGTGAAAAGATTATCGATCTCTCAGCCGCTTCGTTCGATAACAATCAACGGGGAAATCCGTGATTTTCATGATCCCTTTAGCTTTCGCACGCGAACAACGGAAGTTCACTGTGAGATGAGTGGTCAGTCAGGCTCCTCGGCAGCCCTTTGCCCCGCAGAAATCGCCTACGTAGTCTAATAGGAGGTCGAACGAAAGTCTTTGCGGAAGTGACCCAGAATACAGACATATCCACCGTCGCTCTCCCTGATATAAATAATAATTACCGTATCCAGTCCTCAGCGATACAGCCAATGACACCAAATTAAATTCGTGCAGGGGCTACTACAGTCTCTATCAGACACTTCTGTCAACTTCGTCTCAGTGCAGACGTAGCTTATGTATGAATTCATCTGCTTTCCGATCCCAGTGGTCGCACGGTCTAAGGCATGAACGCTGGGATCGTGGGTTCGAATCCCACTAGAGACATGGATGCCTGAGTGCGTTTATTCTGTATCTGTGTTGTTCTGAGTGTAGGTAGAGGCCTTGCGACGGGCTGATCCCCCGTCCAAGGTGTCCTATAGACTGTGTATAGATTAAAAAACTAAAAAAGCGGCCAAGGTCAGAAATGGCTTAGACAGACAGACAGACAGACAGACAGTGAATGAAGTCGAATGTCGCAATGTGCGGTAACGGATCTTGTTTGACTAATCGCAGGCTTAGGGTTAAGAAATTTAAGGCGATAAATAACCAATCAAATCGAATCCAACATAAAGCATGGATGTCTGTTGGTGTTGTACTGTGTGTACGTAGCGGCCTTGAGAGGGGCTGATCCCCCGTCCAAGGTATACTACCGACTGTGTATAGATTAAGAAACTGAAATAGAGGACAAGGTCCAACAAAGTACTGTAGAGCCATGGATGGAGAGATAGGTAGATGGATAATTATTTAAACCTTCTTAATTAATACTCTCATCAACATGACGATATAATTAACTGCGTATTTCATTCCAGAATAATTCAACAAATTATACGGGGGATCTTCACGGACACCGAGAGTACCAGAACTTCCCTGTGATTGTGTTCTCACCTCCAAGCTTTTATCAAGGTACGAAGCCTATTTTGGTACTTAATTTACGTGGGCCATATAGCCACTACGTTAATTAGTGCACATAATTATTTAGCGCCGGTCAGGGTAGCCGAGCGGTATAGGGCATGTACTGTCTTCGCTCGCTTGGAAACTGGGATTGTGAGTTCGAATCCCACTCAGGGCATGGATGTTTAGTTTGTGTGTGTGCGTTTTTCTGTGTTTGTGTACAGGTAGAGGCCTTGCGACGAGCTGATCACCCGCCCATGGAGTCCTACCAAATGTGTAAGATCTAGAAAAACCGAAGTGAACGGAGAAGTTCATGGAGGTAGGCCTAGGCCCACTGGGGCTGTAGTGCCAAGGAAAAACAAATTATTTAGCAGGCCGGTCACGGTAGCCGAGAGGTCTATGGCATGCACTGTCTTCGCTTGCTCGGAAGCCGGGATCGTGAGTTCGAATCCCACTCAGGGCATGGATGCTTGTGTGCATTTTTCTGTGTTTGTGTACAGATAGAGGCCTTGCGGCGAGCTGATCATCCGCCCAAGGAGTCCTACCGTATGTCTATGATCTAGTAAAACCGAAGTGAAACGGAGTTTCATGGAGGTAGGCCTAGGCTCAAATGAGGGCTGTGGAGCCAATGAACAAAAAAAAATTTAGCAGAGAGTGCTCTCTTTCTACCCGTCCACTTGTTTCCGTCTCTAATGCAGCATGAACTTTTATTTTAAAATGCCATTATAATCACATTTAAGTTCCTAAAATGTCATTAAAATCACATTTTATTTACTGTTTCGACAAGTTTCGGCCCTATAAGGCCATCCTCAAGCAACCGTTAATCGACTGAAGCTACTGAACCGTATCACTTCGTCTGTCTTCGTGGTTTGAGAACGTATGCCTACGCTTTGTTCCTTTTGTATGTAGCTCTCCATAGCCGGGAGCGTATCCCTTGTATTCTCTTGTACCTTGATGGATTAGGCCCTGTGGCCTGTTGCCATTCAGAATTACTTCTCGAACTGTCTTATAGACAGTTGGCAGGACTCCTTGAACGGGGGATCAGTCCGTCACAAGGCCGCTACCTACACAGGAAAATACAAACCTAGATAAACACAGACACACATCCATGCCTAGAGTGGGATTCGAACCCACGGTCACAGTGTATAATCGGACGAAAAAATTTCGTGTTTTAAACCGAGCGTCCACTTTAAGCAGCTAGTACAAATAGTTAAGGTGTGTAATTTTCGAGCAAATTCCTAGAGACGCATAAGTAACACACAGTTTAATTCGATAAACAGCATTCGAAACATAAAAATGCAACCTACTCTTTACATTACAGTTAATGAGGAATCTCACTGTAAGAGTTGATGCAAGGAAACTTTTGAGATCAAAGGTAAAAGGTTAATTTGTCCCTGTGTTTAACTAATTAAGCACTACGCCATGAAGGCGTATGGAGGAGTGGATGTATAGACCCATATTTTCTTGACATCGGCACTAGATGGAATGGTCAGCTTCACGCCCCTGCCTCTTTACTTCCGGGGAAAGAGCCTCCGGTACCCATTGGATAGGAGGTTGGGTGCACCCCAGAGCCGGTCTGAACGTCATGGAGAAGAGAAAATTCTTGATCCTACCGGGACTCGAACTCCGACCCCTCTGTCGTCCAGCCCGTAGCCAGTCTCTATACCGACTGAGCTATCCAGGCTCTCGACAAATCAAAATGTTCTTATAAATATTATATTTTTTGACATTATCCATCGTCTTGTCTCTGTCTAAAAACCGTCCTGTTTATTTTTCAAAACACAACGTTTCGGAGACTGGATTCTGTCTCCGTCGTCAGGTGTTCTTGACTAAAAATAAACTTTCTCCTCGTTCTATGGTAAACGGTCTAATCCATTGTGACATTGTATGCTGCTGTCAGTAGCGCTAAATGACAGGATAATTGATCAATGACGAATTGGGAAGATTTTAGAAGGAAGTTGTTATAATGATGGACGTCCTATCCGGGCACTTGCCTGAAGGGACTGAAGAAAACCACAAATGAGCCAGGACAGCCGGTGATGCTACCGGAATTTGAAGCGAGAACCACTCGCATGCAAGTCTGGATTGTTGTCAACAGACAATCATCTTCGGTCTAAAATGTTTGTACCCGATTATTGTGAATGGAATTGAAGATGAACTAATGACCCTTAAGGATATGGATATAAAGATTACATAAAAGGATTTAGCGCAGTAAACGCACTGTTTATTACCTTCGCTCTAAGCCGTGTTTTCGCAGCAGGAGCAAGTTGCAAAGAAAGTTTTTATTTGTTCCTATCGTATCACACATACCTGCACATTCATAACAATACTACAGCAGAGCTTTCAATCTTAAATCACACCTGACATTCTTTCAGGTAACATAAAAGAGCATTCAAAGTTGTCTGCAAACCATTCTTCGACACTAAAACCTACAATGTTATCTGTTGTTTTGTATGAGTGTAAGACTTCGTGTCTTGCACTAAGAGAAGAACATAAATTGAGGCTACTGGTGTTTGAGAACAAAATGGTGAGGGAAAAGGGGGGAGAGGAAATGATGGCTGGAGACAGTTAACAATATAATAAGCTTCACAATTTGTATCCTTCACGTAATATTAATAGACTTGCGAGTACTAACTGAAGGAGTTGAGTGATACGTAGCAGAGAACTATAAGAAAAATCATGCAATATCACTCAAGAATTTTGGGAGAACTGAATAAATTTAGCGTAGATGGGTACTTACTCACTCGTGGAGCTGAGCCCATCTGGAGGAGCCGCCAATTCTGCAGCTACTCAAGAATTTTCCAGCATTTTACGGAACTCGAAGGTTCATTAGCGTGTTCACAAGAGCCCTTCACTGGTTTCTATTATGAGCCAGATCAAAACAATCCATGCGATCCCATTCTGTCGCTCTAAGGTCCAATTTAATATTGTTCGCCCACCTACGCCTTGGTCTTCCCAGTGGTCTCTTTTCTTCTGGCTTTCCCACCAATATCCTATGTGCATTCCTCGTCTCCCCATTCGTGCTACATGCCCTGCCCACCTCATCCTCCTTAACTTGATCATTCTAATTATACTTGGAGAAGAGTACAAGTTACGAAGCTCCCCATTATGCAGGTTGGGTACGTAACATTAAAATTGCCTTAGGTAGGCCGCACACCGGCATGCGTCAAGTCATGTAACAGTCAAGACACGATGTCTTCACAGTTGAAACGAATGAGATTATGAAAACCGCCGCACACCGGTCTGAGTCATGACGTCAGCATCATGCTGCAGACATGAGTACTCGAGGAACAGCACCAGTGTACGTTATCGGCATGACGTCATGTCATCAACAAGAGAAGATGTGATGAGACGTAGACACGTGCTACTTCGGTGTGCGGACTGGAGTCTCAATCACGAATGAAGCAAGACTGCGTCTTTTGTCTCATGTCTTGATGGTTGTCTTGACGCAGCTGGTGTGCGACCGCCCTTAGAGAAACAGGCCATGAAGGTTAAATCAGACTGGTTTCACTCAAGAGACGAAAGAACCTGCAATCTCATGGTAGGCTTTTGTGTACGCTAGCGGAAGTACGTTAAGTCTCAGGCCGCGCCATAGCTCAAGCGGTTAGTCGCTAGCTTCCTACTGCGGCGGCCCGGGTTCGATCCGGGGTCTGGTCAAGTGGGATTTGTGGTGGACAAAGTGGCGCTGGGGCAGGTTTTCTCTGAGTACTTCGGTTTCCCCTTCCAATCTTCATTCCACCAATTGCTCCACAATCACCCTCACCTATCATCTGGTGCTGGTACAATAGGCCAGAAGTAGCCGCAGTACAAGGGACTTAGTCCCACCGCACTAGCAATAAAAAATAATACGTTAAGTCTCACAAAGAAGCGCGTCAAATACATTTCATACTCTCTCAAACAGGTCGGAAGAGCCCAAAACATCATGATAACTTTCTTTTATCGGCCTTTTCCAGTGACTGAATAAATACGTCTCTTGTTCTTATTATTCATCTACTACTACTACTACTACTACTACTACTATTACTACTACTACTACTATTACTAGCACGGATCAGGCTCTCGGGCTGTTCTCATTCAGAATTAATTAATTTTGAAATTTATATCTTATACACAGTCGGTACACTCCTTGGATAGGTGATCAGCTCGTCGCAAGGCCGCTACCTACACAGGTCAACACGAACACCGAATGAACACAAACATCTATGCCTAGAATGGGATTCAAACCCATGATACCAGTATTTGAGCAGGTGCAGACATTTCATGCCTTAGACAGCGCGGCCATTGTGATCGGCAAATAAATTTAGTAAAAATAAAATCTTGTCTTGTTTTCATGATACAGATACAATAGCAAGCAGGCGGAGATAAGAACTAAATCGGCACTGAAATGGACATGCGGTGTTTCACCAAGGATGACGTTGGCTTAAAAGAGGTTCAGAAACAGATGTGATAGTCTGCACGGTACTATAGCTAGGATTGCTACAAACAGGAACCTATTGGCTGCTTAACTAAATACCAGATAGACCTGAAAGGATTCTGACGATGGTGTATACTGTACTTCTTTTGGCTCATTTTGGACTTCACCCATCGTCCGGTATATATAAGACAAAAGACCAAGACGTTTCGGAGACTGGATCTGTCTCCGTCTTCAGGTGGGTAGGGAAGGATAAACCTACTCAGTTGGGCCCGTTAGAAAGAGCTAGCCTCAATCACTGGACCAGTCGATTGAACGTCGTGGTCTTTTGTCTTTTACATACCAGACGATGGATGAAGTCCAAAAGAAGTATAAATACCAGTTGCCCTAGGAAGACATTACTGAATTAGTTACAATGATGATGCTGTGAAGAGAGGAAAGTTTATTCATAAATGCTGAGTAGTAATGAAAGGAAGTGAATGGAACTGGTGACGGTGACCTCAGGAGCAAAGGTTACTAACCTCGTTACACTTCAACGACCTCGACTACTCATGTCAGCAATAAAAATGTACGTCCACTAGGAATGAATGTCTTGCCACAACCAGTGAAACCCAAGTACCAATCACTTGAATTTATTTCAACCGGTTTATAATTAAAGATTAAATTGTTTAAATTAATTCAGTGGCCCGCTGAAATTTCAATATCATTAAAAAACCAACAATATATATATATATTCTACAGGGAATATCCAAAGATAATTTACTACGCCGCCATTTTGTCAGCATAAATCACTGCTTCTGGGTAAAGGTAATGAGTCCTACCAACCAATTAAAATTCAGATGAATTAATAAAATCATATTTCCTATATGTAGTAGAATAAATGAAAGGTCACCAAATTCTCTCCAAGATAATATTATGTTCTAAAAATCTTATAAAAATATTTATTGCTTAATGTTACCATAGCAAAACCGAAAGTAGAGGTATCTAATTAAAAGAAAAGTTCACAGCCGATCTTTACAATTTGCAGCGGACGATTCTGATTGGCTATCCAATTTCAGGTCGTAATTCGAACAGACAAGTTTCTAACCGAATTGCCCATTTCACATTAACATTTAAAAACCTGTTATTTACATTGTAACCGTACAAAATTTATCAATACTACAGGCATGCAAGCTGAATATTCAACAGGATAGTATAATAATTACCATTTATAGCTACGGTTTCGACAAGTAAGCTCTCCGTTGAAAAGTATTATCTTTTTCGAATGTGACGCCGTGTAGTCTGGTAGGAAACATTTGCAAACTTCTACCAGACTACACGGCGTCACCTCCCAAAAACAGTACTCTTCATAGCCATCGATGTGACTTTCCACTGACCCACTCTTAGGAACTATAGCCCTCAAAGGACACTGAGACCACTGTTCCACTAAACACGCGCGCTATGAATTTGAACAGTTCAGGGAAGTCAACTTCACGGAAGAAGGGTAACAGTGAGAGAGCAGAGGTAGCATTTCCCTTGTAAGATCCATGCTCTAATGATAATTTCGACTTATTTCAAGTTTAGTTTTGTATTTAGTTGCGTGGTAGAAGTTAAAGTTGAATAAAACCGTCTTCTGGGATGTGACACCGTGTATATATATTGTGTTAACCGACGTTTCGGAGGAATGTATCGCCTCCATATTCAGGATAGAAGAAAAAATAAAATCCACGAGAGGAGAACCAGCGTGAGCAGGTGCTGTCAACCTCAGATGGAGAAGATACGTTTCTCCGAAACGTCAGATAACACAAGATCTACACGGTGCCACATCCCAGAAGACGGCTTTCTTCATAGTCACCGCCGTGAAAACCACAAATCTTACTAAATTAAATTTGTCCCTGTGCTTAACTAATTAAGCTCTATGCCATGAAGACTCATGGGCGAATGGAAGTACAGCTGCACCATTCTTCACCTCGGTACTACGTAAAGGTCAATAGTCAACTTCACGCCTCGACCACTTTACCCCCGGCGAGTCATCGGTACTCCTTGGATAGGAGACTGGCTAGTCTCCAGAGCCGGTCTGGATGTTGTGGAGCAGAGAAAAATCTCTTTCCCCTGCCGGGTATCGAACCCCGGCCGTCCAGGCTGTAGCCCGTCGCTATACCGACTGTTGCATGGGAATGGTATAATGGACAAACCGACAACATTGCAACAAACTTTGCCATGTTTAGACTTTTTTTTATTGCTAGTGGGGTGGGACTAAGTCCCTTGTACTGCGGCCACTTCTGGCCCATTGTACCTGCCCCAGATAATAGATGAGGGTGATTGTGGAGCAATCCTGCACCAACGCCACTTTGTCCACCACAAATCCCACTTGACCACACCCGGGAACGAACCCGGGCCGCCGCGGTGGGAAGCCAGCGACTAACCGCTTGAGCTATGGCGCGGCCTATGTTTAGACTAACTATACGCGGAAGGGGGAAAGCGAAAGGTGCGGATGATTAGGCCTGTTGACGCTGCTGACCATCGTTTACTGTCGATTATGCAGCACCCTACTTTACATCGCATATCTCGGATATGACATTCATGTTCACTTCACGTCACAGCTGCTGCTCACACACATTGACTGATACCTTACGCCATTATAAAGATGTCGACTTTAACCCTTTCGCTGCGTTACTTCCTAGGCATTTCCTAAAACAAGATAAAAATATGAATAAACCAATAATATTGCATTTCCATAGCCCGGTGTATGAAATCGCGGCCGATCACAGCGGCCGCGCGGTCTAAGGCATGAACCGCCTTCGGTTCATGCCGTGGGATCGTGGGTTCGAATCCCACTCGGGGCATGGATGTCTGTGTGTGTTTATTCTGTGTTTGTGTTGTTCTGTGTGTAGGTAGCGGCCTTGCGACAGACTGATCCCCCGTCCAAGGAGTCCGACCGACTGTGTATGGATTAAGAAACTGAAAGAGAAGCCAAGGTCCACAAGGGCTGTAGATAGACAGACAGACAGACAGACAGACAGATAGATAGATAGTGAGTGAAGTCGAATGTCGCACTGTGCAGTAACGGATGCTCGTTTGATTGATCGCAGAAATAGTGTTAAGAAATTTAAGGCGATAAATAACCAGGCTTCGCATATGTAAGCTTTCTGCAGAAGCGTCATGTCTGCAATGCTGCAGAACAAGAATTGTAAACTTTTCTGACCCACTTTGCCTAAAGACCAGACTCTGCGACCCACTGAGAGAAACAATGGCCAATTAAAAGTAAATGAAGGATAAAGTCGTCCCTGGGCTTAAATACGAACCATGCCACGAAGACGTGCTGCGAAGTGGAGGTATAACTCCACGCACAATAAACCTTAGGAGGCGATGAAAATGAATGATCAGCTTCGCTCCTAGGTCATATTCCCGCGTGGAAAGAGATGCCAGTACTCACTAGATAGGAGGCTGAGTGAACCACAGAGAAGAGGATGCTGAGGACAAAATTTGGGCCGAAGAGAGATGAAGTGACGGGAGATTAGAAAAAAACTGCATAATGAGGAGCTTCATAACTTGTACTTTTCTCCAAGTATAATTAAAATGATCAAGTCAAGGAGGATGAGATTGGCAGGGCATGTAGTACGAATGGGGGAGAGGAGGAATGCATATAGGATATTGGTGAGAAAGCCTGAAGGAGAAAAGACCATTAGTAAGACCAAGACGTAGGTAGGTTGATAATATTAAAATGGATCTTAGAGAGATAGGATGGGGTGGTATGGACTGTATCAATCTGGCCCAGGATAGAGACAAGTGGAGGGCTCTTGTGAACACGGTAATGAACCTCCGGGTTCCATAAAATGCTGGGAAGTTCTTAAGTAGCTGCAGAATTGGCGGCTTCTGCAGAAGGGCTCAGCTCCATAAAGTTAGTTAGTTAGTTAGTTAGTTAGTGGACCACAGAGACGGGCTGGATCCTGTGAAGAGAATAATCTCTAACCCCAGCCATAAATTGAACACAAAATCCTTAGTTGTCCAGCCTGTTGCTGGACATTTCATTTACATTATAAATGGTACTACTTCCTGTTGAGTTCATAACGGATGTTTGCATTTGTTAATGTTTTTTATGACGGTGTCAGTAGCTCAGACTGAGAATCCTTACGAGACTGTCCCTAACATACTGGATCTTGGTTTGTTTAGAATCAATATAACCTCTATTTTATATGAAGCTCAAATCCAACTTCATCGATTCTCTCAAAAACAGCTCACAATATATGTAATCTTTAAATAATATTCGTAAAATGGATTTCTTGTTTAAATTGATGGCAATTATTAAAAACTTGTTTCGATATAATGAACATTTAATCAAAAACAAGGAAAAATAAGGAAACACTGCTTAACAAAAAGTGTAGATGGTGGGGCTATGAGCATACTGCTAAGAAGACAATGAAGCATAGGCCCATCATATTGTCTTCATCGGAATTTACCAGAAGCGAACAAGACATGAGGAGTACGGTCTCCCGCGTGGGAACAAGAGACTCCAGCGCTATACAGGAACATACGAGTATTGCCTCCATTTTCAGGGTCGAAGAGTTGGGCCTTCGAAGAATATGCTGACTAAGCAAACATATAGGCAGTGTGTGCATGGCGCCACAGCTCTGTAGTCAAAGTGGCGAGAACTTCAAGTATCCTGAAATCTTAACCATTTCAGATTTTCCGTTAAAACTTTAACGGGCATTACGCTAGCAATTTATGACTGTCTATAGCAACTTCTGTGCCGGTCACGGTGGCCGCGCGGTCTAAGGCATGAATAGTCATCGCCTGCTGGAAAGCTGGGATAGTGGGTTCGAATACCACTGAAGGCATGGATGTCTGTGTGTGTGTTGTCCTGTGTGCAGGTATCGGCCTTGTGACGGGCTGATCCCCCGTCCAAGGAGTCCTACCGTCAGTGTAAAAAAGATCACGAAACTGTAGAAATCGCCACGCCTCAACGAAGGGCTGTAGACCATTCATGAATGAATGAACAGTAACATGGCAAGGGATTTTCTTTCGCTTCCACAGCGCCTAGACCGACTTGAATTTCAGACTCAACGAGCTCCTTATCCAATGGGGATAGGTTAGAAACGCATGGAGGTATACCTCCAATCACCCACATCTTTTCTTGGTGTGATTCTTCATTCAGAACAGGGGTATTTTTTACCTTTACCATCGTCCATTAGATGTGCAAAACAGCAAATATGTCTGTCTCGTCTGGAAGATGTTTACTCTGTTGGAGTACATAATTTCTCTCGTTATGCCATGCACATAATGCAAGGAACACCTTGGAGAACATGAGTGGACCTTTGTAGATACATTGTCCTTCCCCTTGTGAAGAACAGACTTACAGAATCTCTTCATACTTACTCACGGAGCTGAGCCCTTCTTTAGGAGCGGCCAATTCTGCAGTTACTCAAGAATTTATCAGCATTTTATAGAACCCGAAGGTTCATTACCGTGTTCACAAGAGCGCTCCAATGGTCCCTATCCTGAGCCACATCAATTCAAACAAATCCATACCATCCCATCCTATCTCTCTAAGATTGTTTGTTTGTTTGTTTTTCTGTTTCTATCCCTGTAACAGGCCGTGGAGGCCCATAGGGTTGTGAGATGCTGAGGTTCGCACATTTTCTAGACAATCAGCTCATAGATAGCTGTAAGGTTGTCAGTCTTATGCGCCGGCCGCCCTTTACCTCCAAGAATATTCCAAGAATATTCCTGGTACTTATTTCTGTTCGAAGATCCATTTTAATATTGTCCACCCATCTACACCATGTCAGTGGATCCCTTATCACGCCCTCCAGGTATGGAGGGAAGCTATGAATATATTGAAAAGCAGTCGCGGACAACCGACAAGCTTGGGGGGTTGGGCGTTGGGCTAACAACTCCTCACCGTAAAAAAATAATCGTGTTACGAAAATCAACACAAAGCCTCGGACCTGGACGGAACTTCTTCATAAGAATCATAAATTTATACACAATGATAAAGTTGTTCGAGCGACTTGCGGAAAGTGGTAAGTCAGTAAGTCCTTGGGGAAGGAGGCAGTCTTATTGACAAGAGTGGACGTGCTGTAAAACCAGTTCACATCATGACAGGTATCATGCTTACAGCTTACTGTGCCCGCTAATTGGGTCCGTGCTCCACACGTGTCCACTGAACTTCATTAATCTATTATTACATTACAGCATCCACCACTGCGTAGGAAAAGGGTAATAAGACCAATTTTGCTTTATTCTTTTTTTCTTGCTGCACGTTAGTCTCTAACTTGTCCCCTTCGTAATCTGTCCGTACTTATTTATGCCTTAAGTGATTTCCTCCCTCCCTCACTTATCCCGTTTTTATTTTTCTCTCGCCTTCTGGTCTGCTCCAATTCAGAATCAACTTCAGAAATCTCAACCTTGGGGCACGCGGTAGCGTAGTTGGTAGAGGCACTATGCTACAAGCCAGAAGGTCGCGGGTTCAAGTCCTGATGAGATCACTAGATTTTTTCAATTGCCCTAATCCTTCTAGCCGCACTGTGGCCCTGGGATCGACTCATTCTCTAACAGAAATGAGTACCAGGAATCTTCCTAGGGGTAAAGGGCGGCCGGCGCGTAAGGCTGACATACTTGCCGCCATCTTTGAGCCGACTGTCTAGAGAAAATGTGGGAACCTCAATGTCTCACAACCCTACGGGCCTCCACGGCCTGTTACAGGGATAGCTTTACTTTACTTTTTTACTTAATCACAAACCTTAAAGACAATTGGTACAACTCCTTGGAGTGAGGATCGGTTCCATTGTCTCAGACCGCACGGCCACTGTTTTCAACCTTCTCCGTTCTTTCTTTATGAATTTCTTTTTCTTCTCTTTTGTCTTTCCTTCCTTCCCTCATCTCTGTATCAATAGCTTCCTGCCATCGATATTGTGACATGCAGACCCGCTTCTAGGCAACACCCGAAATTAGCGCACTCAACAATAGAAAAGGTTACATTTCAGCATCCTGTTGCATTGGGGCATCATTTTAATTTGTAAAGTATTCAGTCTGTAATGCAGCAAAGCCAATTCTTTCTTAAAAGAAACTAATATATATTTAATTCACTAAAAAGTGTTTGTTAAATATTTTAAAATATCATTAACTATATACATTCGTTGTTCTTAAGTTTCGGCCGTATATGGGTCACACAAGTATAGAAAAGGCCGCGCCATAGCTCAAGCGGTTAGTCGCTGGCTTTCCACCGCGGCGGCCCGGGTTCCATCACGGGTCTGGTCACGTGGGAATTGTGGTGGACAAAGTGGCGCTGGGGCGGGTTTTCTCTGAGTACTTCGGTTTCCCCTGCCAATCTTCATTCGACCAAATTCTCCATCATCAGAATCACCCGGGGCAGGCTACAACAGGCCAATCAGTGGCCGCCGTGCCGAGTGAACCCAGCTGGACTCCACCCTCCCCCACTAAGCGAATTAAAAAAAAGAAGTATAGAAAAACTCAAGATCTAGATATAGAGGGATGGTTTAGGGACGGAATCATACTAATATGTATGTACTGCACATTGCAGTGGAACGGCCGCTAAAGGAGCAAGGCTGAAAATATCCTACCAAGCAAATCAACAACAACAATGACAACATGCCTGAGGGGTACTAAAGACAAAGTGTACTAATAAGTGTTGCCTGATGATGGTCCATGCACGGCCTAAACATGTAGCAGCAAGAACAACGAATGTATACATTTCTCGTCCTCCTCAGCCTCCTTCATGTCACGGCCCTTACGATATTTGCAGTTGCGAGTGTGCATTCCGCCATGAAATAACCTTCCAATAAGCCAACAATCATCTATGACTCTTTATTATAGAATGATCATGTCTGGGTGGGGCACGGGGTAGCGTAGTTGGTTGAGGCGCTATGCTAAAATCCGGAAGGTCGCGGGATCGAATCCCGATGAGGTCAGTTTTTTCTTTCAATTTACCTAATCCTTCTAGCTGCATTATGGCCCTTGAGTCGATTCAGCCTCTAACAGAAATGAGTACCAGGAATATACTTGGGGGTGAAGGGAGGCCGGCGCGTAAGGCTGACAACCTCACCGTCATCTGTGAGCCGATTGTCTAAAAAATGTGGGAACCTCAACATCGTACAACCCTAAGGGCCTCTACGGCCTGTTACAGGGATACCTTTACTTTTAGTTTTACATGTCTGGGAGAGTGAATCACTTTCAAAATCTGGATTTCAATAATAAAGTGGAGTATTCAAGTGCGATTAAGTCTCATCCGCCTCTGAATCACGTACGCGGAAGTAACAGGAAAGCTCCTTTAATTAAATTAATATGGAATACTTCATATAGCTTTATTCTGTTGAACCGACATCGCCGAGAGGCGGTAAATTGGCGTGATACGGAATTCGTGTTGATGATAGCAGCAGTAAGTATGTAAATGTAAAAATGTTTCATGTTCCATGCCGATACTGTGCTTGGCAAAACCATTAAACCTTATGTACCTGCCCTGAATGAAATTCACTTCCTACTGTGACTGAGTCATTCTGGAGTCTCTCTTCGAGTTATTTATTTACTGGTCTTGTTTTCGAAAATAATTTGTATCTCATTTACTTTTAACACATTAACTTGCCCCAAAACGTGAAAGAATGTTAACAAGTGTAGGTTATTTCCTTGCAGTTTATCGGTTATCTTCCATAGAACAAGAGACGAACATGGAACTACGCAACTCCTATTCAATTCTTACTCAACAACAAAGATTAAATTAGATTAATTTTACAATTAAGAAGAGAAGACGTTCAAGAAGTTCCTCTGGTTATTCAATTAAAAACTCCGTGGGCTGTAGTCCGCAAGCGAACTATACCGACGATACCGACCGCCTCTGTGGTCTAGTGGTCAGAGTTCCTAGCTACAGTTCCAAAGGTTCCGGGTTCGATTCCCGGCGCTACTATATTTTCTGATAAGTAGTGGATCTGGAATGGGGTCCACTCAGCCTCATGAGGATAATTGAGGAGCTATTTCAAGGAAATAGAGGCTCCGGTCTAGAAAACCGAGATTAACGGCCGTGGGGATCCGTTGCGCTGACCACGCAACGCTTTGTATCTGCTAAAGTTGGCACTAACTTCGTCGACAATCGGCGGTGGCTTGGTCGGTTTTTTTTTCCTTGGCACTACAGCCCCAGTGGGCCTAGGCCTACCTCCATGAACTTTTCCGTTCACTTCGGCGCTCGGTCGGTTATTCAATTAAAAAACAAATATTACCCTCTGCTTAATAGAATATTAAGTAACTAATTCCATGTGCACAGTATTCCTTGAAACGATAGTTATTCACCTGGTAAAAAAATTCTACCCTATATGGTAACTAAAGATCCATCGCCAAGTTCACAAAATCCCACTCTTGGGTTCTATGCTAAGACAGTTCAATCAAGTTAAAACAGATTTACCTCCTTCAATAACCATTTTAATATCACGCAAACATGTTATGTCTAAACATATTTCGTTTAAAAAAGTAGTGTAAACATTAAAATATTAAAAACTGTACACGCGTGAGACCTTGCACCAGAAAACTACTCGCTCTATCGACTGGGCCCAATTGCGTAGGTTTCACCTGAAGATGGAGACAGAATCCAGGGTCCGAAACGTTGTGATTTTAAGTAAAAACATGGTAGTGTTTTAGATACAAACAGAACGATGGATAATGACCAGAAGCATAATATTTGTATTAATGTACCATCGTCACAAAGGTTTAGGTCTTATTAACGCAGTGTAAGATTGCATGGGAAAACATGAAATATATTTCCGTTGAACGCCGAAACAAGGCTGACGTATATTTAATACGATAACTTACAAAAAGCCGGAATCGCTCAGTCGATTTAGCGACGGGCTACTATGGACTGGTCGGTCGACGAGCCGTGGTTCGATTCGTAGCATGGGGCAAGAGATTTTTCGCTTCTCCACGGCGTAAAGACGGGCTTTGGGGTCCATCCTGTCTCCTAGCCACTGCGCATGCTTTCTTTGGAGGCAGAACGACCAGGAGACGAAGCTGTACGCAGCACTAAAGCTGTTTAATGAAGCGGTATCCGAGAGAAGGGCATAAAATCATAAAATCCAAAGGATGGAGCCATGACGACTATTACACTGGCCTCCCTTCGCTTGTAACTGTGAAACATCTGCATTATCACAAGCATTTTATTAGGCTATATACTCGTATTTACACTCATGGACCGAATGTAACATATCCTAGAGCAAGTTGTTACGTGGCTTCTTACTGCTGAATATCCACAGAAACTGAGTGAGTGTCAAAATTGCACGTCTCTGCAAACTAAATTGGGCAATTGAGTATCTAATTACGTCTCTAAATCTGTTCGAACTAACAAACATCTAAAGCAATAAAGGAGAAAGAATCATTTTATTTTCATTGTAGTATTATAAAAGAACCGATCACAGTGGCCGAGCGGTCTAAGGCATGAACTGTCTTCTCCCGCTCGAACACTGGAATCGTGGGTTTGAATCCCACTCAAGGCATGGATGTCTGTGTTAGGTAGCGGCCTTGCGACAGGTTGATCCCCCGTCCAAGGAGTCCTACCGTCTTAGATTAAGAAACTGAAGTGAAACGAAGCGTTTCACGGATGCCCTATGCTCCAAGCGGGAGCAACAGGAATAGAAGAAGAATAATTAGAAGAGAAACATATCTAGTAAGACTTATTCCAATTTATGGCCCATCGAAGGCCAGTAACCGAAGAGGCCTAGAAAGTACGTCTGTACACCTGTAACCTTTCTGAAGACTTGTATATTTTGAGATATAACGTCGTGTATTCCCTTGAAAGTAAACCGATGTTTCGGAGGAATACGTCATCTCCATCTTCAGAGATGAAGAGTAAGCCAAGCAAGAAACCAGCCATAAAGCAGGCAGCAAGTAGAGTCGACCATTGCTGTGGGTCTCACGTGTTAAGCTGTTTCATGTCTCCTACGGCCTACCTAATGGAAGACCCTCAGAGATGTTATGAAATTTACACTTTACTGTTGTCAACACGTTAGCAGTCACGTGTGTTTCAGTGATGTGAAGTACTGCGCAATTGAATTTAATGTGAATCCACATTCCTACTCCATCTTGTTAATTACATGTATATGTTTGAATTTCTTAATCTGAGTTTCAGTACATCTTTAATCATTTAGCTACTACACGTATATTACGATTTCGATGAAGAAAGCAATCATATCCAGGCTGAACGATGTGCACTTTTTCTAGTTACTTATTAAATGATCAGAACGAATTACAGGTATTCATTTCTTCAGCCATGAGAGAAGTTCAAAGAATAATCAAATCTACCCCTGTAGAAGGTAAACGTACATGCATATGTTACATTATCAAACATGTGAATGTTTTCTGAGTTACGAATATGTTACATAACTAACTAACTAACTAACTAACTAACTAACTTCATAGATCCCTTCTTGAGAAGCAGCCGGTAACGCAGCTACTCAAGAACTTCCCAACATTTTACGGAACCCAAAGGTTCATTATCGCATTCACAAGAGCCATCCACTGGTCCCTATTCTGAGCCAGATCATTCCAATCCATACTATCCCATTCTATCTCTCTAAGATCTATTTTAATATTGTCCACCCACCTACGCCTTGGTCTTCCCATTGGTCTCTTTCCTTCTGGCTTTTCCATCAATATCCTATATGTATTCCTCTTCTCCCCCATTCGTGCTATATGCCCTGCCCACCTCATCCTCGTTCTGCATATCATACTTTACTAAATTTCAAATTTGAAGTTACTAACAGTATATTTCGCTTAGGTTACTCTATTGCTCTATTAGTAAAACTAATGATGTAGTATTTAAGTTTCAACATTCTTGGCAAGCCTCCTCTATTTATCATACGCCCCGAGGGGCACATGCTGTCAACATCACTTCTACGTACAGTATAATGTTTCATTTTATTTAAGTTGTAAACATTATTCTAAGGGAAAATATGTAACCAGTAATCTTCAGTCCCAGGGCAGTCATGTGGGATTTGTGGTGGATAAAGTGGCACTCGGGCATGTTTATGTTCGAGTTCCTAGATTTCCCCTTTCCAGTTATTGGATCAATGCGCCATTCCCCCATTTACTGTCCGGGGATAGTACTATGGTCCCACTTGCAGCCTAGGCACTCGATCTCACTCCACCGCAAGAATTAAGAAATCTTGCTCGTATGACTAAGAATTAAGACGAAATTCGGCCAAACGACGATTTCAGATATTAATAACTAGCAAAGAGTCCATTGATGATTGGACAGAAAACTGATGTGCTACAGCACTGTACGCACAGGCACGCGGTACCGTAGTTGGTTGAGGCACTACGCTACAAGCCACAGCACTGTACGCACAGGCACGCGGTAGCGTAGTTGGTAGAGGCACTACGCTACAAGCCACAGCACTGTACGCACAGGCACGCGGTACCGTAGTTGGTTGAGGCACTACGCTACAAGCCGAAAGATGGCGCTTTCGATTCCCGATGAATTCATTGAATTTTTCAATTTACCTAATCCTTCCAGCCGCACTATGGCCCTGGGGTCGAGAGAGCTTCAAACATAAATGAATACCAGGAATCTTCCTGTGGGGTAAAGGGCAGCCGGCCGGAGCGCGTAAGGCTGACAATCTCACAGCCATCTGTGAGCCGATTGTCTACAAACGTAGCTCACCTCTATATCCAGCTCCTCAGACAGACGCATCAAGTGAAACTGTCAGTACTACCAATATCTGAGTTGACGCATCAAGTGAAACTGTCAGTACTACCAATATCTGAGTTAACCAAGTTTCATTCTTGTAGTGGTGAGACGTATTACGAGGGCCCTATGAATAAAATTCAGATTTCAGAAATTAAAGTTAAATCGAAGAATGCTGTCTTCTGGGATGTGGGCCGTGTAGATCTTGTGTGTTTCGGAGGAACGTATCGCCTCCATCTTCAGAGTAGAAAAATCCGGGAGCGAGGAACCAGCGTGAGCAGGTGGCACAGCCAGTTACATTAAAGAAATATCAATTCAATGAAGAGAGAGGATGCATAATTATACGAACCAGCAGTAAAACTATGAAAATGCGGTCAGGATAGACAGCCCTCGGGACAAGAATCAAACACGAAACAAAAGAGCACCAACCACGCACTGCCACGTTCGGTGTGTATATGCGTGCAGTAACATAAGCCACTACTGTATTTCTGTCTGAAACCAATGACAAACAGTTAATAACAGCAGTGACCGGTGAGTACATCCGAAGTGGACGTACAAGTATCATATATGGAATGCAGCCAACTTGCTGAGCAATGGAACCAGTTATCACGGAAGGCTAGTGAATTAAAATTTATGTGCGATGAAGAACATGTGATGTTTAATTCGCGTAAGAAACACAACCATGTTCAAGACCCGTCTACAAGTAGTCTATATGTCTATCTCTTCCAATTTCATTTCTTTCTTCTTGTGATCGCGACCTTAAAATAATTTAAAGATTTCTTAGCTTGAAAGATCAATGTTTATTACACTGCAGAGAAACTGGCTAGCAATGAACCTAACTCATTACAAATACAAATATTCGTATGCTTGGGATGGAAATATATTAACCGTTTAAAGCACTATGTATAGGCCTACCACCTACTTTAACATTTTGTGCATAGGCTGTAACTATAGGTTTCGTATAATTCTTAGAATTATTAAACGGCATTAACAAGTAGGTCTTTGTAACGGAGATGCAATGTGTTTTCTCGAAGGCAGAACTGAATTTTAAAATATTGTGTCATATAAATCCATTGTTAGGCAACGCCCGCGACATACACGCGGCCAACATTACTGGAGCAGTGATTTCTTTGTGTCCGTGGTGACGTCATACAACAGTAGGTAGCGGTCACGTGATATGTTTTCGGTAAGTCCGTGCCGAGACCATTGCTAGGCAGCATCCAACGGACTGGCTGGGTAGTGGTCACGAGACATGTGTTTTCTGTGCATGGTCCGTGCAAAGTGGTTACAAGAAGAGTGGGGCAGTAAAGTAGCTGTAGTAGTAGACGGAGTGCAGTTGAGATCCGAGGCTCCAGAGTGACTGAACAAGAAATGGCAAGAAGACTTTCATAGTAATTTGAAGTGCTAGTTTCTGTGTTGAGTTGCGTTGCCAGGAGACGACTAGTGGGAACCGAAAACGTTAGTGCGTGTGCAACGGTGAACTGTAAATTGTGTAAACAAGCGACAGTGCTGCATTAACTGTAATTAAGAGATTGTAACCGAAGTGCCAATAAATCCAATCATTCGATCTAGAACACGTTATTTCGTCACGCGTACCCGCCGACACGTGACAATATTATTTAGATTGTAGGATTTGGGTTCTCACAGCGTTGATCTTCATGGATATAACGCCGTGGAAAATAAACCGGAGCCGGAGGTCGAAATATCGAAGAGTATGCCTTTCAATAAAGCCACATAGGACTCTAGTTTCAACCTGCTTCGTGCTGGTTTCTTGCTTCGCCTAGTCTTCGTCCCTAAATATTGAGGCAACATATTCCTCTGAAACCTCACTTCATTTTCAAATGACCACACGCACGCGGTAACGTAGTTTCTTGAGGCAATATGCTACAAGCCAGAAGATCGCAGCTTCGATTCCCGATGAGGTCATTGGATTTTTAATTTGACCTAATCCTTCCAGCCGCACTGTGGTCCTGAGGTCGACTCAGCCTCTAAGAGAAATTATTACCAGGAATCTTCCTGGGGGTAAGGGCAGCCGGTGTTAAGGCTGATAACCTTACCGCCATCTATGAGCCGATTGTCTAGCAAATGTGGGAACCTCAACATCTCACAATCCTATGGGCCTCCACGGCCTGTTACAGGGATACCTTTACCTTTACACAGTCTTATACCCCCAAAGACAGAACTTTTTTATTAGACTAACTTCAGGATTCAAAGGGTTAAACACACTGGTGGTTGGGTTTGAACAAATGGATATCTGACAGTATAATGATATACAAATGTACCACATTACGCAAACAATGACTCCCTACTGTTTCCGGCAAAATACCGTTACAAATCAGACTGCTGACAAGAAAACTAAGCTCCTGCGCCGCCAAGTGCCAGTTTGCAAGTCTCGCTTCCGGTACAGGGGAAGGCATTTGAAAATAACTGTGCCCGCGCAGTCCAGCAGTTGGCAGAATAGATTTTAGTGTAGCACAGGAAGCTGGAGAACATTACATAATGAGGAGTCTCATTAAGAATACCGAGTGGCGCCGTGTAGATCTTATGTAAACCGACGTTCGGAGGAACGTATCGCCTTCATCTTCAGGATAGAAAAATCAGCGAGAGAGGAACCTTTCCGATCCTTACAACCCTGATCTCGCTCCAAGCGACTACCTGTTTGCCTTCCTGAAGAACTCGCTTCAACAATAATGAGGAGTTGATAGGTGTCAAAACGTGGCCGAGCCCATAGGTGGCAGATTTATTTGACAGAGGCATACACAGACTTACTCCCCGACACAAGTGCCTCAATTCCGGACCTGCCTATGTTGAGATGTAACTTATGTATGTATTTTTTTTTTGTATATAATAAAAAGTTATAGTTCTCATTTGTTGTTTTGTTAACAGCTCACCTGAGGTTGCTTTCCGAATGTCCCTCGTAATATCAGGCTGTTACGGCAGAGTTCCACGAAAAACCGGTCTATTATAATTCTGAAGCCTCTAATTGGTTAAAGGTACAGCCAGCCACAGCAGCTTGTCAAAAGGATTTTGGAGATAAACTTGCTACGAAAGCCTCGGCTCATAATTTGTCTGGTCCACATGACCAAAATATTAGACCATTTTCAGATTTCTTTCCTCAGTAATGAAAGAGGAACTTAGAATAACGGTCGTATGTGAAATCATTTGTTTTCCCTGATAACATTTTAAGAAATTGACTGTTATTTTAAAGAGATCAGTTTGAATGTTGCGCAACTAGAAGCCATCGCACGACTGTTACTTTCTGAGTACCTACTATCAACAATAATTACTAAAAACACAGCCAGAAAAGTGACGGTGGGTGTTTAGTACCTAGCGTGGAGGGAACCCACTATCTAATTCAAAAATACTGAGTCACTGCCGTATAACGACTACAGATAACGCACAAAAAGACACTAATTCAAGAAAATGTATCATATTTCCATAACTGTTACATCTGACGTGTACAAAATTACGCTACAGCTGTAAGTAGCAAGTCACTGTGATGTAACCGTTCCATCGAATTCAAAATTTCAGTCATTTTCTTATTCATTATCCGTTCTCCTCTACAAGAATAAATATTTTCGTTGCTTGCCTGTACTAAACAAAGAAGCAGACGTATACAGTTATGATAAGCAGGAGCATTTCTTATAATATTTGATTATTAGAGGTATCTGCCTCGAAAATAACACGTCAAAGTTATGGGTGACATACAGAGTTGGTATAACCAAAGAGTAAGACACTTATTCACGCAACGAATATTTACCGAAATGGAGTTAAAAATGATATGATGCTCCGCAGAGACTGGTGTGCTTTCTTGTCCAGTTTGAATCAAAATAAAATTAAATGCATCTAAGCAGGAATCTCAAGAACCAATTTTAACTGAGATGTATGAATTCAAGTCTCTGTTATTCTGTTCTTACACGTGGACAAAAGGACATGGTAATGTTAACAAGGATTCAGATAAGTCATTCTAAAAACACAACGAAAAATCCTGCAATTTTTGTTAAATGATTATGCTTCATATACAGAAGGTCTCTAGAATTACTGGATTTTTGGACAAAAAACACGACGTTTCGGAAACTGGATCTGTTTCCGTCCTCAGGTGAAGGGGGAGAAGATATCTACTCAGCTGGACCCCGTAGAAGGGGTTAATCTCAATCAGTGGACTTTTTTTTATTGCCAATGGGGTGGGACTAAGTCCCTTGTACTGCGACCACTTCTGGCCTATTGTACCAGCCCCAGATGATAGGTGAGGGTGATTGTGGAGCAATTGGTGGAATGAAGTTTGGCAGGGAAACCGAAGTACTCGGAGAAAACCTGTCCCAGCGCCACTTTGTTCATCACAAATCCCACTTGACCAGACGGGGGATCGAACCCGGGCCGCTGTGGTGGGAAGCCAGCGACTAACCGCGTGAGCTATGGCGCGGCCATCAGTGGACTTACACATCTGTTTAATCACTTGAGACCAGGCTAATTCGGCGAGAGATAACAAGAAAATACGTTGAACCCTGTCCGCTTTTTCAGTTTCTTAATCTATATACAGTCGGTAGGACTCCTTGGACGGGGGATCAGCCCGAAGCAATGCCGCTACCTACACACAGAACAACACAAACAGGCATCCATGCCTTGAGTGGAATTCCAAACCAAGGTCTCAGCTTTCGAGCGGGCAAAGACATTTCATGCCTTAGACCGCGCGGGCCACTGTGATCGGCGTCAGTTTACGTACTTAACAACAAATATTATAACGTTTACAGATTTAATTATCATATTTTGTTAATGTATAATTTCAATAAATAAAACTTCTAGTAAATAAAATTTTGTACGCAGATTCGTTTAGTTAAGTAACCGTTACAAGAATGTAGCTTTATTAGCATTAAATGCCGTAGAGTATAAACAACGGTTCCCAATTAAAATACCATCGACTTCGGGATTATAAAATGACAACGGACAGGGTAGCTGATACAGTTTTATGGGCCCGAACTGTCCTACAGTTCCGTTAGGTCTCCAGCTTCATAAAAGTAACGTTTCCCAAACTCTCTGCTCTTGCTTTGTCCGAACTACATGAATACCGACAGACCACTGGAATATAAATTAGGAGGCCGTACTCACATACTGACTTTCCTACTACGACTAATTCCATTCTGCATGGTCTTCCTGGGCCTAATTAAGCACTACCCCATGAAGGCGCAGGGGGGAATGGAGGTTGCTCCACCATTCTTGACCTCGGCCCTGCCGGTTTTATCCCCATTTACCCATTGTATAGGAGGCCGGGTGGGCCCCAAAACCGATCTGGACGTTATGGAGAAAACCGTTACACCTACCGGGAATCGAACCTCGATTCCTCGGTCGTGCAGCTAGTATACGAGTCACTGTATCGACTGAGCTATCTTGGCTCGTAGAATACTTTATAGACCTAGTTACACATTGCCGATCACAGTGCCCACAGGGTCTAAGGCATGAATTGTCTTCGCTCGCTTGAACACTGGGATCGTGGGTTCGAATCCCTCTTGAGACATGGATATCTGTGTGCGTTTATTCTGTTTATGTTGTTCTGTGTGCAGGTAGCGGCCTTACAAGCGGCTGATCCCCAGTCCAAGGGGTCCTACCGACTGTGTATAGATTAAGGAACTGAAAAAGCAGCCAAAGTCCAAGAAATGGCTGCAGAGCCATAGACAGAGAAGTGAGCTACTTAGTTGCTCAATAAACCCCTGCCTTACGCAACTCCGAAATCTCATCACCGTGTTTACATTTGTTCATATGTTTGTTTACCGGCGCTGTCAGTAGCTAAGACTTGTACAGCGTCGAACGGTAAGATGAGTAATTTGACAGGATGCGTGAAGAAGTGGTCTTGGCCTGTTTCACGGTAGGATCCAGACACTCGCCTGGAGGGAATGAGGAAAGACATACAAATCTCGTGAGGACAGTCCGTGGCGCCGTACCTACGGAACGTTGCCGACACAGCTAACTTTCCCGTAACCGTATTCAAAAAAGTCCTACCACCTGAAGCTACACAGACTAGTCTATGTACTGACAGCGTTAGAAAATAACCCACAAAAAAAAGAAACAAAAGGGACAAGACAGGTTTCTTCCAAATCCCTTCCAATTCTTCAATCTCAATCATAATTTCATTCGCTTCCACATAATAATCGGTTAAGCGGCTTCCGTAGTCTAGGGGTAATGTTCAGGGAACAAGTCCTCTGGGAGGGACTTCAAGCCGTGTGTCCCGTGTCGTAGATTTACGGCACGTAAAAGAACCTCATGTCTCTAGGAGACCTCTGAGCTAAATTAGGCAAAAATTTCCCGCCCAAGTAGTTTCCGATGCCTCTGGTAGATGGGGGATGTATCAAGGTACCGAGGGCCGACCTCATTGGCTCAACGGGGCTGATAGATGCACCAGTACCGGTAGGGTGTGGAAATTGGTAGAATATCAAACGGGGACGTACAATAGATCAACAACTGGTCGCGGTGCATGGGGAAACCCACCCCCTCCAACAATAATAATAATAATAATAATCGGTTGAAAATGTCCCTAAATAATGAACATATTAACTATTTAGCCAAAAGTATCCTCTTATTTATACTTGGCTGCCCTAAGTGGCCTCTCCTCTTTAGACTTCCACACCAAAGTATTTGTATATATTTCAATTCCCTCCCCATGACTGCCTCTCCGTTACACGATTCTTTTTACGGCCCGGAGAAGGCCAAGCCGATCACAGTGGCCGCGGGGTTTAAGGTATGAACCATCTTCGCCCGCTCGAATACTGGGATCGTGGGTTCCAATCCCACTCAAGGCATGCATGTCTGTGTATGCGTTTATTCTGTTTGTGTTGTTCTGTATGTAGGTAGCGGCCTTGTGACGGGCTCATCCCCCATCTAAGGAGTCTTACCGACTGTGTATAGGATTAAGAAGCTGAAAAAGTGGCAAAGGTCCACAAGGGCTGCACAGCCATAGAGAGATAGGGGAAAGCCAAATACCAGGCTGGATGAGTATCTCTTATAGGTTGTCCACGTCTATTTATTCATCATATCGGCATATTTTTATATAAAGGCAGCCAAAGTTCGACGACCACTGACAGATAAAAGGTCTCACCACTAGAAAACAATCTGAACTAGATCAGTCAAGTTCATAATTTAAAAAACTAGATAACTAAATTTCATATTAATATTGGCCCTTCACCTTTCTCCTTACTGCAAGTTATATTTTCCCAAAATATTTCGTCGCAGAAATTCTTCACGTATTCCTTGTTTCCCCAATCGAATTACAGGTTTTAAAATGCTATATCATCGTCAGTTCTTACAAGTGTTTGGCAATCTCAATGGATAGGCATCACTTCGACCCTGAAGATAGAAGTAGCAGCTTCCTTCGAAATGTTGGTGACCGCCTACAACACTACACGATGTCACAGTTCACAATCTGAACTGTCGTGGTGGTTCCGTTTGGAAATACACAAGGGCTTATAGTTTCGCAAATCGTGACTTCCAAACCCGTTACTCAACAGAACAAGAAGGTTACACGTTTAGTAACCCTCAATTTCATGAAAGTAATTTTCCGTTATGTGGCACAAATGGAGACTTCTTCGTCATCCCTCTAATAAATCATTACCTTACACACGGTTCATCATAATGACACTAACATGATTACTTTAAGTGGTAACCCGCGCGATATATAAGAAGTCCTGAGCGTAGAAAGAATCTGGCTTGTAGGTCCCTGCCAACACGCGAACAACGTAATTAACTCCATGCAGAAGAGCCCTTCTTCAGAAGCTAATAGTCGCTCAGAGAGCCAATAAATTCCTCACGTTTAATGAAACCTTATTACCTGTTAAAAAAAGCACCAGTCAGGTACTTAAAACTGATGATTAAAAGAAGAGACAAGCGCCAGTTGAAGCCAAGAAACTGACAATTGAAGAACCACTGACAACAATGAAACAAATATGTTTATAATTCTAAAAATCAGGAAGATTGTTGTTACTACGTATTGGATCGTTGGTTGTTTACTGATGATAATCCAACTGCATGGAATGGGTTCAGTTGGGGCCTAAAAACTGATAGAAGAATCACCAAGATTCTAGAACCTGAAACGTCCATAATACCTGAAATCTTGGGTTATTAAACGATGGTGAATCAGCAGCAAGGTAGGGCTAGGGTCACAAGAAGGGTGTGTGTGTGTGTGTGTGTGTGTGTGTGCGCGCGCGCGCGCGCGTCAGAGCCAGATTCACTTTGCGACTGCGACTTCGTCTTGGTTCCACATTCTCTCCAGGAAATTTCCAGGATAGCGCCTCGAGTAAACCACTGCAGCTTGCTTCAAAATCATTTTGTCATTCATCTAATGAACCAACGAGCTAGCACTACAGTCTAGCTACTGACTGCGTCTTGAAATAACGCACAAAAAATAAACGAAAAATGCAAATCCATCCGCTCTATATCAAATTAAAACCAGGAAACAACTCAGACTCACCCTCAGCAAAACTGAAATGGGTTTAGTTACTCTGATGGGAAAGAATGGTATACATTTTTGGGGGGGGGAGTTAAAAGTTATCCGGAAAACGTTGGATCTAAGAATGAAATTGGAAATCTGGGATATTACACAACGAAACACTTCTCCATTTATCCTGACTGCATAGGGTTACAGGCCGGGGGTTTATCCAAGGATTGGATACAGAATTTGAGGAATGGGAAACCTTTTGGATGACGTCCACTTAGAAAACCGAGTTAAGACTATAACAATTAAACTTGAGGCTCTGAAAATAATTTACGAAGATAAGGAGATGAAACTGGTTCATAACCGCATCGAAAGCTTGGCTTTCATATTTTGAGTGTAGAACTTTCGTGTTCTACCCCGATAGGTAAGGTCTATAAAAACATATATGTAATATAAGCTCACTCGATCACTCATGAAGCTGAGCCCTTCTTGAAGAGCCGCCAATTGTGCAGCTACTCAAGAACGTCCCAGCATTTTATGCAACCCGAAAGTTCATTACTGTTCACAAGAGCCCTCCAGCGGTCCCTATCCTGAGCCAAAACAATCCAGTCCATACCATCCCATCCTCTCTCTCTGAGATCCATTTTAATATTGCAAACCCACCTACGCCTTGGTCTTCCCAGTGGTCTCCTTCCTTCAGGATTTCCCACCAATATCCCATATGCATTTCGTACTATAAGCTTCTAGTAATTAAATTAAGTAAAGGTATACCTGTAACAGGCCGTGAAGGCCCGTAGGGATGTGAGATGTTGAGGTTCCCACATTATCTAGACAATCGGCTCATAGATGGCGGTAAGGTTGTCAGCCTTACGCTTCGGCTGCCCTTTACCCCCCAGGAAAATTATTTAATTCCTGGTACTCATTTCTGTTAGAGACTGAGTCGACCCCAGCGCCATAGTGCGGCTGAAAGGATTAGGTCAACTGAAAAAAAATCCAATGACCTCATCGGGACTTGAAGCCGCGACCTTCCGGCTTGTAGCATAGTGCCTCAACCAACTGTGCTACCGTGTGCCTAGTAATTAAAGACAAAACATAATTCTGGCAATCGACAGTATACGTCTCAAAGAGAACACATATGGCTGACATGTTGCTGCCACATACAACTAATGGGTTCAGATATGAAGTTGTGTCGGGATGGACCCGTACTACACGAGTATACGCTACAGAGGTAAACGTACCTTACGCGATGCATGAATACAGTTAAGACAGAATTCGTCCTTTATATTTGTTTTCGGTAATGCGTAATGCCAATTCGGGAGGTTACGGGTCGGTATTTAACGCCTGACTTATTCTGGAGTCATTTTACAGTTTAGAACCAAATACACACTGGAGTACTCTGAAACGTACAGATCTTAACAAGCACATTACTGTTTTGTTTACAGAAAAGATCAGGGGTTACTGAGTCATATTAACATGTGGCATGTTCGCTAACTGAACGTCTAGAGCATTGAAAGTCGCGGTTGACTGGCTAGCACTCCTGCCCTATAGTCGGCCCGGAAAATTCTTATCCTGACAGGTTTTCTGAGTTTCCCCGAGTTCCCCCAAGGGGAATTCTGAGACAGTACCTTATAACATGATACGGCCGCTTCGATGCGCGTCCTTCCCAATTCGCCATTCCCAAATATTTCTCCCAGGTCTTATTTTTTTTTCTTTGGCACTACAGCCACAGTGGACCTAGACCTACCTCCATGACCTTCTCCGTTCACTTCGGTTTTTCTAGATCTTACACATTCGGTAGGACTCTTTGGGCGGGTGATCAGCTCGTCGCAAGGCCTCTACCTGTACACAAACACAGGAAAACGCACACACACAAACTAAACATCCATGCCCTAAGTGGGATTCGAACCTACGATTCCGGTTTCCAAGCGAGCGAAGACAGTGCATGCCTTAGACCGCTCGGCTACCGTGACCGGCTCTCCCAGGTCTATAATAAATAAAACCTAAGTCGTCCTTAAGCTTAATCAATCAGCAAACCATGATCACATATGGTGAAGTGGGGGCATAGCTCCACAAATTATTAACCTACGCACTATACGAAGGCGGGTGGTCGGCTTCACGCCCCCGATCTTCGCTTGAAGACAGATTACTTTAAGTAGATTCTAAAGGGTTCTTACGATGGTGGATGACACACAGAATTACTGGGTTTTTGGACTTTTTCCATTGTCCGGAATTCTAGGTAATATAAGACACGACGTTTCGGAAACTGGATCTGTTTCCGTCTTCAGGTGAGAAAGGAAGACACCAAGAGGGCCCAACTGAGTAGGTGTCTTCCTTTCTCACCTGAAAACGGAAACAGATCTAGTTTCCGAAACGTCGTGTCCTCTATTACCTAGAATTCCGGACGATGGAAAAGGACCAAAAACCCAGTAATTCCGTGCGACTGCTTTAAGTTTCATGGCTTTTCTCGGTCCCTCCAATCAAATGTTCTTACAGTACCTTAAAACAGAACATAATTCTTACTTCCAAATTCATCACTCATAAATTTATTGTTATTCGATGTTATATAACCTATTCAGTTGAGAAAGAGCAGTTTAATAAGCTGAAACATAAGACACAGATTCGCTGCGTATTACCAACAGTGCTTCTACCGCTGTATAAATCGTTAACCTGAAACTGCTTACAATCTAATAAGAAAGACGCCTTAAGTGACCCATATTTACCGTCTGAAGCAAATTAATATATAACTGTCTTTCTCTTTTCAGAAAAGTGCAAAAAAACCGAACTAAGATGAAGAATACATGAACATCGAAGGTCAACAATCAGTGACGTCACATCTTGACAACCATGGTGAAATGCAACGGGGAAGATGGTACTCCTGTTCTTCAAGGAGTGAACAGCGCAAAGCTCACTTCAGAAGACATTATAATACCTCAAACTAGCAAAAAGAACAGTCACAGCGGTCTAAGTGTCCGTACCAGCCGCAATGCCAGTTCCTATGGATTTCGTCTTCAGGAAGAAACCCACGGTGAAACTAGCAGTGTCGGCGATAAACTAGAGAGGGATACCGCAACGTCCGTCAGCGTGTATTCCACATATAAACAGCGCATAGATTCCATGTTCGACGAGACGAGATCCCAAATGTCATGTTATGGCGTCACCAATAGCAGCATCGGATTAGAGAAGATACGGCCTGCGGTGGGATCCGGCGATGGTGATGAAGAAGGGAGGCAGAAGAGAATCAACAACACAGTTCAGGCAAGAATAGAGAAAATGTTCGCTGAAATTGCAAAAACTGGAGGCGCGGGTACAACAAAGGAAATGGTAGTCAGACAACCGTCGAGCAACGTGTCATCACCGACGCCAGAGTCACCCTCCAGCAATAGTTTCGCAGTGGACTATCTTGGATCCGTCCCCCTACCAGATAAAGTGACTTCACTGCACGGCCTTCAAGAGCCTTTAAAAGATTTATATTTTGCTTATTGCCGTGCTATGGAAACGCAGCATGATCGTTTAGGCAGTGACATTTGCAGCATGAGAGGTACTTTAGAAATTAATTCAAGTGGTTTAAAAGTGCATCATAAAGGTCAGGACAAAGGTGAACTTGAACAATTAAATCCGTTTCCCACAATTGCCGTATGGGCAGCTGTGAAATTCGTGTGTCGTGTCCGTGGGTCCCGTGATGGCGGTCTCAAAGGCATGGAATACGCTTTCCTGCCATTAATAGCAGATCCTGAAGCTATTGATAAAGGGGCATTATTTCAACCGTTAAACCCAACAGAAGAAAAAACCATTGTGTCAACAACACGAAAAGGTGGTGCTGGAATATCCTACAACCATCATTCCCCCATGTTTGCAGTTGTTATGAGAAAAATGGGCGTTTCTAAGCAGCTGGAGTGTCACGGGTTTGTATGCGCAAGCTCTGAAGACGCCATTGTTATGGCAGCTAATTTATATCAAGCATTGATGAATAATATGCAGAATAGGAGTAACAACAATGCAAATAAAAACTTTAAGATACAGGAAAATCGACCGACAAGTCAAAATGGCGTTAATTATGTGAGTTTGGGTGGTGACAGTAGTGTAATGGGAGATGCTAGCAAAAGTCAGTCAGTTGTTAGTAACGCCAGTGTCCAGAGTAGCCCCAGCAAAACACACCCCGTAGCCGTTGTACCAGAAGAGATGAAAGAAAATCTTAAGGATAAAAAAGGTCCTACCGTGGCAAAAATTCCGCCTCCAGTTCCTGTAAGACCTCCAAGGAGAAACAAGAAATCTTCAGCTTCATCTGCAAGTGAAGGTGAAGATTTTGTAATCCAGAAGAAGTCTCCAGAAAAAATTACCGCTACTGGCTCAATAAACGTGAAAAGTGCATGTAAAAGGGATGATAGTGCTTCCCGAAGTATGGATCTAAGGACCCAAAACACCAGAAACACTACATCAGAAACTGCCAACATAGCTCCTGTAAATTATGGGGTCAGAAGAACTGTCTCAGATCGGCAGAATTATGGCAGTATAAAGTTATCAACTGACAACCCAGAGGGTGGCGACATTTTGACCAAGGTAGCAATACCACGCAGTCGAAGTTTCTTGAATGCAGGAGGACCCCTCACTAGATACAACAGAAGGCAAGGCAGTGGCGTGCCTTATGAAAATAATGGTGGGGGCTCAGGAAGCAGTCCTCTAGGCTTTAACGAACTCTTCACTGAATTCCAGCTCCAAGAAGGACTCAACAGCATGGATGATATCCTAGATGCAATCATAGATGCTGAAGGAATGTCGTTTAATGACCTGAAACCAATTTACAAAGAGTTTCTTATGAAATTAGCAGTAACTCTTACTAAAGATGAGTTATATCAACGAAGTAAGAGCATTATGAGAAGGCAGAAGAAGAAATTGGGACGCAGGAACAGCTGTTATAAGAGGAAGAGGACTTTCGTGACCAGTGGAAGCGGCCTCAAGAGGGTCTTCAGGCGATCGGTAAACAAACTGAAGCCGACAAAATCTCGATTCAACAATTTTGAGTTCACATCGGTCCTATTTCCATCAGATTCTATCAGAAGTACAAAGGTCAGTAAGAAAATTATGTCTCTAGAAAGTTCATCCACATCAACTTCATCATATTCTACCAAGGCATTTAAACTGCCAAAACAAAGTTTCAAAAAGGTCAGTCCTCTCAGTGGTGGCTTTCGGCTACAGAGAAAACCTAGCGCCAGCCGCCGGCGGTCCATGTCAAAATATTATATAAACAGGCCTCCTCTCATGACGAGTACGTCCGAAGACTCTGACTTCTTCAGTATGGTGAGGTGTGGTAACAACGGGATGAACAGTGCTACAGGAGCTGCAACAACTATTAACTCTAGCAGAAGAGGTCAAAACAGATCATCTAGCGGTTATTTTTCGTGCAGTGAATGTAGTTATGATAGTGAATCTTGTACGTGTATTTCGGCTGATAAATGTTACTGTTCCCTAGCAGATGCTAAGAAACACCCACGACCACTTTCAAAGGATCTCTCAATGTCATCATGTGGATGCGACACAGACAGCTGCATTGGAAGCGATAAATGCTACTGTGCATTCAGTTATCACAATGGCAACAGAGGCCATCACCACATACAGCACAAGCACTGTATGAAGGCAATTCTAGACTCTCATCCCGCTAATAACAAACTTAACCTTCTCAGAATTCCCAGAAACAACTCTGTAACTGAACGACTGAAACAAGGACGGTTTGTAGATTCAGAATCAAGCCTCTCGAGAGCTGCATCGCCAACAACAGCTTGGAGAAGAAATGAAAATAAAGTGGCATGTTCTAAAAAGAAAGATATAAATGCAATCAAATCTTCTAAGAACCTAGAATTCCTACAGAACGCAAATCCACCTTCAGTTCATCCACAGTATTCTTCAGTCTGGGATTCCAAAAGAGCTGATCATGGGACAAGTCGAAGGATGGATGTTTATGAACTGTTACCAAGAAGGCAGTCTTATCAGCATAGCTACACAGGTACAAAATGTACTCAACAGAGAAGAAGTTACAGCTCTGATAACCTTGCTCTTGATTATGACCTTTTTACAACTACCTCAAAGTCAGAAGATGAAGAGCCAAGTTCTCAAAAACCCCAAAGGAAAGTTCTGGTTGTTTCTGCAAGGGATCCCAGAGGACGGGTCATCTATATGGGAGCTTCATGTCGCAGTGATGACGGACTACATTCCCGAAGTAAATCGATGCAGTCATCTTCATTATCCAGTGTCCCACCCTATGTCACTGGGAAGAACCAGCAGAAAATTAAGGGCAATGTTGGGTCTTCCTCAGCAGCATGTGAAGCACTGTCTGTCAAAAAGTCTGCAGAGATAGCAGCTTTGTTTTCAGATGTAAAGTTAACTCAAACGAGTGACACTGTTGCCAGGAATCTGACCGATATGGATTCTACAAGCAAAACTGGAGAAGTTTTCTACAACACTCTAGAACCTCCAGATTACTTCCTGACATCAAAGACAAGAAACAGTAGGAACTGCATAGGAAGCAGTCTAGAGAATTCACTTGGATATCTACCATAAGCCAGAAGAGAAACAGAGAAAACTGTAATGTGTTCTGGGATTTTTGTAAGAATATCTCCTAATATGTATGAAACATTTTAGATCAAATAAGATGGAAGACATCCAGATTCTCTGCCCAATACAATCATCAATTAATGAGGAGTGTGCCTTAAACAATCCTTGCACCACTATCATCACTGATCTATTAATATGCATGCAACATGATCATAATGATACAGCATAGGTTTATAGTAACACAGTGTGCTGAAAGTGTTTTGTGAACATTGATTGCAGGTAATACTAAATCCACGAACTGGAGTACCCGCAAACAACAGTTATCATTTTCATGAAGAATACTTATTTACATGAACCTCATTAATTCTGTACTCTGAATTTCATGTTGGTATTTGTTATGATATTATAACTGGATTACAAATACGAAGAGCTCGTAGTCCTTCATAGTCATACAGCAGCTACAGACCGCTTTCATCATGATATATAAAGCCTCTACATAGAGAACTGAGAATCTTGAATGCAATAGGAGGCTAGAAAATGTCCTGTATAAATCTGGCTACAAACCTTGGAAGCAAAAATTACCTCAGCAAATGTGGCAAAATGCTGAGAGTCATGTATTACTTCTGATTTACATGCACTATCGGAATACTGATCTAACAGTCATACCATCAGTTTGGTTCTTTCACAGGACCCTTGTGTTACCTTCTCACCTATGGTTTGTTCACAAGTATGTGTTACATTTTCATTCTAAATTTCACTCTACATCAAGGGCTGGCATGCACACAGAAGATACATAAAGAGATTCTTTCAAGGCAATATATGAAAGCTTGGATGTCTGGACCATGCCCTGACAGCAAGTAACCATTGTAAAGAATGTTACTTTCAGTAGCTAGTGCATAATGCAGCTTTTTATAAACAGACTCAAACATGACTACTGCTATTTTCTGGGATGTGGCGACATTTATTCTGCTAGAAGTTACCATATCCCAGAAGGCAGTACTTTTCTTAGTCACCATGAGAACTTCAAACCCAGGGAATGCAGGTATGTTACCAAGACCATCAGTTTTACTAGTGTTTACTTGAAGTCAGTTCCAAAGAGTTCTGACAGTGATGTATAACACTAAGGTGCACTAAGTTCCTTGATTTTGTCTATACTAAACAATGGGGAAAGCCCCCCCACCCAAGGCAAAACTCTCAGTAACTAAAGTGTTGACCTGAAGTCTGTACAACTTCCTTATTTCAATTAAAAAATTCATGAACATATCTTGAAACCTCAGTATTTGAAATCAGAATAAATGAACCTGAATAGTTTGTGTATGTTTCTTAAACATGACAATCATCAGTTCAATATAAGTATACCGCATATAAAACGCATAGGTTGGTTTCAGGTCTGTAAGATTTTCACAGGAAAATACATTAAACTTTATACAAAGTGGAAACTCATACTAAAAAAATCAATTTCTGCTTCAAAAGGTTTTACACAGTAAACAAAAAGTTCTCGGAAGAACTAATCCTAATCACTACACTCCTTTCACTACATGTTACACATGTGCATGCACACATATTTGTTACTGTGAGAACATATTTACCGAGCCATCCCTTCTGGTTCCACTATTTCAGCTTTCAGGCGTCATGTCACATTGTCCTCTCCTTACGGCTGCTCACCCCAAGTCACCTACAGGCATATTGCCACTTGTTAGGGAGACCCACAGACACAGGCAGCAAGGTGATCTCATAAGTCTACTTTTAATTTTTCAGAATAGGAAAGTATGCTAAAATGTGAAGGTAAAAGCAAAGTTGCCCCTTTGCTTAATTAATTAAGCACCATGCCATGAAGACATATGAAGTAGAGGTACAGCTCCATCATTCTTGACCTCAGCACTAGATGGAGGTGAGTGGTTAGCTTAATGTCCAGGCTGCTTTACCCCTGAGAAAGAAGCTTCAGTACCCACTGCACAGGAGACTGGTTTATACAGTATACAAGCCAAAAATAAATGAACATAAAAACATTTCTTTCATGACAACAGGATTCTTCAAACATCTTGTACTTCGCCTAGTCACAATCACAACATAATTTGTAATAGCACGTATAATAACAACACTGCTTTCCCAACCGGTGTAAACCTCGTGTGTATGCTGAATAGCACAATAACACAACAGATTACTGGGCACTTCATCACATAAAATGGAAAGGAAAATACTTTCTTAACATGTATCACAAAATGTTTCACAAGCGAGCGAATAGTAATCTCTCTCTCTCTCTCTCTCTCTATATATATATATATATATCACTAAAGCCCTTTGAACCGTGGCCGCATTTTCAGTCTCTTAATCCTATACACAGATGGCAGGACTCCTTGGACAGGGCATCAGCCCATCACAAGGCCACTTCCTACACACAGAACACCACAAACGCATAATAAACACACATAGACACCCATTCCTCGAGTGGAATTCAAATCCACAATCCCAGGGTTCAACCAGGCAAAGACAGTTAGTGCTTTAGACTGCACAGCCACTGTGATCAGCTTAATAATGTGCCTGCGGAGTTAAAATAAAAGAACATGGGAATATAAACAGGCACATGGCTCATATTGTTAGCTGTTGGGTTATGTTAGCACATAAGCTAGTAGGTGGGTATCAATATATCAGAAGAGCATACTGTTTCCATCTTCAGGGTAGACTACACCATGCCATAATCCAGAAGACCATAATATAAATCTGAAACTCTGTGGAAATTAAAATCTTAAGACAGATATATAACTCTCAAGAAATAATAGTTAAGAAAATTACTGTCTTTAAGAATACAATGCCATATAGTTCAGCAGTTAGATGTCAATGTTTTGGGAGAACCTGCTGCCTCCATCTTCAGGAAAGAAAATAATTACTCCATATGGCACCATCTTCACAGTCACCACCATGACAACCTCAAATCTCACAAGCTCTAAAAAACATTGGTATGAGCTTCCAGTATCTCCTCCATGTTTCATTCATGTTCCATAATGACTACAACTATCTTAAACTTCTAATTAAGATAAAATATCAAATAAGATAAACAAAATATAAATGCCTAGTGACAAGAGAGACCCAGTTATGAACTGTAACAGATCTGTGAAATTTTTAAACTGGCCTGTCGCGCTTCCTGAGTTAAGGTAATTGTTTTAATGCACTGGTGAACATACATACTTCCTTCCTAATGAAACTAAACATTCCACTATGTTTTCACATTCTGGGAAAGAAAAACTGAATACCTGATCCTTTGCTGTATATTTTAAAAGGACCAGTTTCATTACATCAAGAGCGGAAAGGAGCTCCCCACAAATAAACATCCCAAAACTGTTCCTTTGCTACCTTACATATCTGTCTTGTCCTGATCTTCATTCAAAATATATAAAACTCAGCATCTGCAATGTTAATCACATAATGCAGTAACACTATATTTCCTTGCATTTCTGACAAGTAGTCACCATACAAAAAAATAGATGGCGTATAACTTCATTAAATTTATATTTTTTGTGTTATACTAATTCACTGTGCATTGCACCATTTTAAAGTTAACATCAATTCTGATTTGAGCTTTGTGTTAAATAGGGATTATATCACATCAATACAAATTAGAATCAAATTTAACTGGCAATTTTTTGGTGTAGAAACCCATTTTACCAGATGTTATCACAGCCCATTCACTAGTTGCAGAGATTATCCATGCAAAGACAAGACAGACACAACCTCCCCATTATGCAGTAACTATATGCACCTGATCCAAAGATCACATAATAATCAGTGTATGTGTAATGCTGCACATCATAACCTCAGTGTCATTATTTCATTTACATGGCTTTAATACTGCAGATCAGTTGGGAAAAGTTTGTTACAACAGGGGCAGGCAAATACTGGCTGGCAGAATACTCATTACACTACAAAAGCTAAAAAGTTTAGTATCTGACAACAATAAATTGGATGTGTATAATCCAAACAAATATTCTTTCAAATCTTACATTCGTTGGTGGTCTTGAGAGAACTCTATAGAGTTTACAAACCAAATAGTACTGACGAGATGCGGTAATTATTTTTTTACTAAATTATATATATCATATCTCAGTGTTTCCTGCAAAAATTATTGAACTTGATGATAAATATTTTATGTCATGTACCATAAACCCATAAAGTGGAACACCAAGGTCACATGCTGAACAGATAATCAGAACAGTGAGTAAAAAAGTGTGTATATATATATTATCTCTCTCCATACAAACAATAAAGAGTTTGTAATGATGAATGCAAGCTCTAAAATTCTCGGTTACCACAACAATGAACCGAAAGTGTTAACACAGTGCATGAATGTATGTTACATAATAGGTTATCAATGTGTGAGCAGTCTTTTGTATATAATCAGAAAGGGTTTTCTCTGGAATCAGCCCATGACAAATACGATTCATCAATTCTGAGATACTTTTATTTTTTTTAAATCTTTACATTTAATACATTTTGTACATTTACTGTAGTGTTAGGCAAGGTCTGTTCATTATCATGTAGATAGTCCTCGGTCCCATGCATGACTGGAGTAACATACTAGCTAAATGATGCAGACGTGTATACTGCTCAAAACATGAGGGTAATGAGAAGTAACCTGTATTTGTCTAGCAGTGTTCCATATATGTGGTGAGATAAATGTTGATTACAGTTGTATGTAATTAGTGTTTAGAATAATTCTATGCATATAATGAATTTCTTCACATTTGAATTATGTACTATAATTTATTGTTGTGAATATATTTAATTTCCTGAAAACTTAGGGAAAGAAATAGAACACATTTATAATTTAAGGGGTGCACAAAATGATAAACTGGTGATGTACATTTTCCACCCATATGTTTATGTTTATTAGTAACCATTAATTTAAGTATAAATAATATGTGCAATAAATATATCAACAATTCCCCTGTGTTTTATTTATATCACAAAGATTACAATATTCACTGTATAACAAAAAATATTCCTTAACTCTCTTACCCTGTAACCAGCCAAGTGCCAGATCAGTAACAAAGCACCCCAGTTTACAGACCAAGGATGTCATAACATGCTACCTTGTCAGGATATCACACACAACATGAAACAGTAATTAATGAGTGAGGAGCAATGGCAGGATGAAGACTGGCACAGGAAAACAGAAAAAAAATTCACCAAAAACCTGTTCCAGTACCATTTTAACAACCATTAATCTCACATGAAGTCAGGTCTACACAATGAGAAGCCTAGCATCTTACCACCTGGGCCACGGCACACTCTTGATCATATGACGGGATGGAGAAATAAAATTGAGAGGAATGTCACTTCTTGGAAATATAATGCACTCTTACATAAAATTCAATTCAGGCTCAAAATTAACAGACAAATGCTTCAAAACTACATTTCATATTCAGGCCATATATTCAATTCAGATTTATAGCTTTCAAATTCTTCTGCCCATTGAAATCTATGGATAAAATGAACATTATCACTGGACAAAATGTTACAAAAACAAAAGCCCCAAAGGATCAAGGAGGCCAAGAGTGGTGCATTCTTGACCTCTACACTGGACAGAGGTAAGCAGTTTGTTCCATGCTTCAGCAATCTTCATCTCAGGGAAAGTACTCTTGGCACACTCCAGACAGAAGGCTGGGTGTGTCTTTCAGTTTGAGAGTTATGAGCCAAGTTCCCAGTGTCCATTTTTTATTCAGTATGTTAAATAAAAACAAAATTCAGTCCTTAATGAAATCTTCATCCATTTTCTGGAACTTCTCATGTAGATCACGAGGAACATCAATGTCACGAATGTTGTCTTCACCAATTTCATCCTCTGTCCTACACAGCAACACAAGAACAATGACAATTGCCAATCTAAAGGCAGAAAAATCCCTATCAAGGAAACTGACCTACAGCAGACATCTGGCATATAGGAAAACAGTGCTGACAAACAAGGAGGTTCAGCAAATGCAACACTGAATCATATAACCACTGAAAGGACTGGGTTTAAAAGACAGGTAAGCATAGACGAGAAACATTCATTCTAAATAGAACAGAACACTTCAACTCGTACATTGACTTACATGGATCACCTAGAATTGCTAGGATAGTGAAATTAAGAACATTACAATGGGTCTGGCATGTACTTGGGATGAGGAAACTATGAGAAAACATTCACCTGGATCACTGATAGGAAGAATAATATTAAAATAGGGTAATGAGAATGGGGAAAACAAGGAACTGCCTGAAGACTGAGTGGCAGACTTTGGTATTAGTGGTTCTGCTAACAGCATTAGTAATAGTTTTTTCACAACAAGCAGTTATACATATTCAGGTTGTGAATTTGAACAATCGCCGCCATTAAAACAAAAGATTATACACTTGGTCGTCGACTTATCACCTATATGACTTACGACCACAAAAAATGAAAAATAAAAGATGATTAAAATGTAAAAGTTTTTAAAAATAAATTATAAAGATGATAAGAAGATTAGAAAGGTTAAAAAATACTGTTAATAAATATATGGCTGACATATGACCAGATCATATGACAATGAATATGACAACCTGTCAGTCAGAACAGAAGTCAGTCGTAAGTCGACGACCAAGTGTATAGATATAAATATTCTCAGTAGATGGCAAATCAATTTTCCAGCCACTCTGCTACCAGTGTATCTGTACTGGGATTATTTAGGCAACAAAAACTGGTAAATGAGCATCAAAATACTAATATGATTATTAAGTGCATGTTGGAAAATATCACTATTTTCCACTTGGGCATCAAATATTCAAAACTAATGCACTTTGGTCTCCTCAAATACCAGCCACCAGCAAAAGACCGTATGTTGCTTTTCTGAATAAGAAACAACACTAACAACATTACAACTTCTATCAATTACTACTTTGTTCCAACTTAAAATACTGTCACGTGTTGGGTGTATAATGAGCGACAAATAACTTCATGCTGTATTAAATACAGCGAATTTATTGAACACTCGCTCTCACAATCATACAATTTACAATATCACAATTACTGCCACCAGCAGTATCACAAATACTTCTCCTGCAGTCACTGCCATGCACTCGATACGGCCCGACTCGGCGACTGCTACAATTCAACTGACTGGTTAATCGTTACTCACTAGTAACCCACTTGCTTGTAACTGGCTAAATCCTCACTACTGAATAGTGTTCGCTGCTCCTTATTTAGCCTCGGCACAGACAACATAGAAAACAGTTACGTGATAGGTATCGCTGTTGCGTGACACCGTGTTTACAGGTTGCCTAGCAACACTGTCTAGAGTTATTTACTGCTGTGTAGTAACCACAGGATCCTTTGTTACATCACCGCAGCAATTGTTCCTGACACAGTTGCTCCTTTGTTACGTCACCGCGGGGGAGGGGGTGTTTACAGAGCGTTGTCCACTGATGGAAGGAGTGGGGGGGGTATGTGGTGTCACTCACAAGACTGCAGAGTTCACGTGATCCCTACTTCCTGTTGCGCCATCCACCTAATATTCACTTTCCAAAATTCCATGGTCATGCTGTAGTATAAGTTATAACATTAAATTTATAATTTACAGTAGAAAGTATGGATTCCTAACAGCCCTTTACATAAAATAAATATACAAATAAAAAAGTTTTCAAGAGATTATGACTTCAATTCCCAGTTTCAATGATGTTTTCATCAAACACAAATAATGCATTTTAAAGTTAAAAAGTTAATTAATTTTATAAAGATCCAAAAAATGAAATGGAGGAATTATTTTGCAGTTTACATCTCTAATGCAAACTCTACCCTGCAGTGTGCGTCGTTTTTTCTGTTAAAAGATACACAATGCTATCACAAAGACAGAGTGTGTATCACACAATACAAAATAAATCTACTGCAGTTTACTGCATAATTCAGTCCTTTGCAGAAGTCACCAAACCTTATTTTCTCCTGTGAAATTAAAAATAAATCCTTAATTATTTTAAGCAGTCCACTCACGTATGCATATATGTAGGAAAGATGACATCAACAAATAATTAGCCATCAAAGTCTGAAAAGGACAGCAACATGTCTAAATTCATAGCATAAGCAGCAAGGCATTATATTCAGATGGCTTCAGTAAAACTTATCCTCAGACATTCCCCAGTGTCCCATGATGTATGGTGTGATCTTGCAGGCACGTGACAAACTATGTTGTGCTGAAGCAACCCGCTAAAAGTGATATGAAGACTGAGGCATGAAATTAACCACCCTGCCCATAGATTTTATGACTGATGTTTTATTTTGATGAAAACTTATTACTTTTACAGCATTTGATGTAAATATGTTACAGAATATAACAAAGGTTTAAGTACATTAAGAGTTAGAATAAAAAAAATAATTTTGTTAGGACCAGAAATGTTTAAACTACTGGACAAAACTAACCGAAAAGCAATACATATTTAGGTATTGCATGAATATTTTGGCTAAATTTATAATAGTGTTTCTTTCAATTCTTTACTATCTGTCATAGGCACCTGGAATATGAGCAATCCATTTATGTAGTAAAATACATGAATAAACTTCAGTATACTGCTTACCTGATTAGGATATCTATGACATTCTCACAGGCAAGCAGCACCCTTCGATCTGTCTCCCACTTGTGCAACTCACGTAGGATCAAATAAATATTTTTGTCACGTATTAGTTCTCTTGAACTTCGTTTTGCACACAACTGAAAACAATAACACAAGTAGTAAATAAATTGCCAAATTCAATTACACAATCTTCTGGTCTGAATATCTTTGGAATTTGAAAACTAGTGAAAATAAACCTTTTCTGCTCTCTCTATACAGTCACAACACCGTGAATTTTAAAAAAATGTAAAATAAGTCAACCATAAGAACACATCAATAAAAATATAATTTGTATTTCTTTATTATGATTCAAAAGGTGAATTATTCTACTAGTTAACATGCAGGCTTACAGTAATGCTTATCATAGGTGATATTACACTGATATCTCACTAACAGTGTTATGAGTGCCCACCAGCAAAAGGGCAAAAAGAAATCCTAAGCCAGTGGATAACAAGTGAGGATTAGCCAGACAGCAGTCCTCGCCTACTTTAAACTCTCACACTGCAAGGTACATGAACAGATTAACTTGCCAACTATATAATGAACAAGGGTGGCTAAGAAAACCTTCGAATGTAAGTCAGAAGAGAGAATAAAAATGAAAAAGCCCACAGAGAGATGGCTGGAAGATTCAGATAATAATTTACAAGAGCTGAAAGTAAAGGTGCATCCACATTACCCATGCTCATGCCTCAGAAGCTTACTGCTGCCAGAAAATCAGGATCTGGAGCTGGTATCTGTTGTGAAACAATGCAAAGGCTTTGTATGCAAGCCAGTTTGGTAATCCACTTTGTCAGCTACAGATCCTGATTTTCCAGCAGCAGTAAGCTTCTGACGCACGAGCACGGGTAATGTGGACGGGCCTTTAGAGACAAAGGCAAACCATTTCCAGTCGTCACATTTAGAAAAATTTCCACAGCCAGGTCATCGGGGATTTTTAAATGGCTGCCGGGCCACTAAGTGAACTGTCTTACCATGTGTTCTTGCAAATTTTGTAAACATGGCAAAACATCATACAGACAAAAGAAGGACATGTAATTGGTCACCATGGTGTTAAGTTACACCTAAATACCTTTGGGACAAAACCAAATTTTTATTAAGTCACAATATTCAGCAGCAAGATTCCAAGTACCTGAATTAAAGCTTCCAGCAGCATTTTTCTTATGTCAGGATCCGGTTCTCGCATCTTATCTTCTGGTAAATATTGTAATTCTAGAGGGAGTTTGTCCATTTCATCATCTGTGAATTCCTCAGGACCAGCCAAAGGAAGAAGAAGATGGGGCAAGATGTCCACTTCTGGACTCAGCAACCAATCATGATTCTCTGAGAACATCAAAACAACATTAAAAGAACCTCTATTCACCTTCTATTTCTAATTACTTCAACATAGATTCATAATGCCAATATGGTAATTTCAAGGTATCATCAAGGAAATAAATGTTACGCTTAGCAGATTTCCATTCCCATCCAGAGGTAAGAATGAAACTTACCGATGTCAAAGCAACAGTTTCTCAAAGTGCCCACAATACCTCCTCTTCGAACATGTGAGGGTAAGTACTCGGTGTAAGGTAGAAGTCTCTGAATGACACATCTTTCATGATCCAACAAGTAACTATAAACAAAACATTTTTTTTAATATTTTGTTAAATTAGTTTTATTTTGGTCTTACCATTGAGGACCAGCTTAGTAATGTCAGTACAAAACAAAAACAAACTCCGTGGCATGTAGTCCACGAGCGAACTATACCAACCAAGCAACCACCGCTTGTCGGTAAAGTTGGTGCCAACTTTTGCAGATAGAGGGTGTCATGTAGTCAGCGCAACAGATCCCCACGGCTGTTAATCTCGGTTTTCTAGACTGGAGCTGCTACTTTTCCACTCAAGTAGCTCCTCAGCAATCCTCATGAGGATGAGTGGATCCTGTTCCAGACACACTACTTCTCAGAAAACAGTAATGTGAGTATACTCACATAAATATTGGCAGGTGAGTCACTGCTGCAGGAAAGGGTTGCAGTTCAGATCTACTAATTCTCTGTAAAGTCCTCAGTGGTTATTATGGAGTGGGGATCAACAAACTTGATGAGCAGAAGGGGCAGCCCTCTCTCTGAAGCTACAATACAGAGGAGCTTGGTCAAAGGAGGATCATACAATGGATCTCTGACCTACAGGGATTTCATTATGCGATGCTCCATTGCAGCCTAAAGCCTGCTGGATGCTTCCTTGAACCAGTCTTGGCCAGCTCACTTTCCAAGCATGGTCACAGCATCATAAATTGAAGACCCTATATTTTCTTCATGAAATACTCTTTAAGTACTAAATATTCCAGCTATTCTTCATATATACACTACATAGAAAGCTTCATTAAAATTATAAGATTTATGGATTATTAACATTTAACAGTTCTGTTTAAATACAAAGTTGATGAACTTTTACTTCAGTGAGGACTAGGACGTTCCCAAGCAACGAACAGGTTACATTCCAAAAGTCTGTTCATAAGTCTTTTTATTCAGAACTGAAGTCCACATAAATGCAATGTTACAAATAATTAATTATTGGTTCTAAATGGTGGTTAATTATAATTAACCTTAACAAAAATTAACATTTTGTTACTAATTTTGTTATTTTGTTGTATCAAAATCATGATGAGCTTCAAAATTTGTACTCTTCACTAAATAAGTGATCAAGCACATGGGGGTAAGATGAGCAGGGCATATAGCATGCATGGGCAAAGAGAAATGCATATAGGGTTTTCATGGGAAAGCAAGAAGAAAAGCGGCCATTAGCAAGACAGTGTCATAGGTGGGAAAATAACAATGAAATGGATCTCAGAGAAATAGGATGGGGTAGGGTGGACTGGATTCAGCTGGCTCAGGATACAAACCAGTTGGGTGCTCTTGTGAACATGGTGATGAACCTTCAGATTTGATATAATATTGGGAAATTCTTAAGTGGCTGAGCAAATGGACGCTTCTCAAGAAAGGCCTAGCAATTTTTTCAGTGTCACTTGAGCATATGTACTGATGTTTTACAGTTGCTGGCGAAAGGAACTGAACTTTCAAACTATACTGCAATCACAGAATCTGGTCCAACATCTATCCAAACAAGCACATCTCAATACTGAATTAAAAGATTTTTCTTCCTACCAACTGCAAATAATACTTAACTCACCTTCTGAAAGTTGCTGACTGACTAAGATTGGAGAACACTGAGCCAAGATAGTGAAGAGTGGCTCCCTTTTTGTTGTACTGTTGGTTAGTAAAAACAGATACAATGTGATCCAAAGTGAACCCACATTTCTTAATTAGCTCAATCATCCTTTCAGTGCTTCCAGAAGAGCGAGTCAGGTTGGAAAGTATCATACATCCAGGATCAGCAACAGAAGAATCAGGATCCATGATAATCTTGATCATCACCACAACAACATTACTGTAATATAAATCTGTATCCTGAGAAAACAAATAACAAACATGTGTTACTGTCCCCATATATACACACCTTCTTTCAATTGTGGCTTATGCGCAGTAGGCACAACTTCTCTTGGATAAGACATCAACATGGTATACCACACTCATCTAATTGACAGTGCAGCCTATGCTGTAAAATTCTCTCAATAAAGCTACAGATCTCTAGAAAGGGTGCTAGATGTACATACAGAATTTTTAATATTAAATTGCAGCATCCTGTCACACTGCATAGATCTGGCTTTGCCTTTCACCATAACTAGCCATCATCAAGTGTACAGGATGTTGTCACGAAGGAATCTGTTGCCCACTGTTATGTTGCTCTGCTTTTCTTACGTAGCTGCCTTGGACTCTAATTTTAGTTGGTTATCCAGCTGCTTTATTTGGATGTCCTGTACACCTGATGATGGACAGTTAGGTTGAAAAATATAGTAACAATAAGGAGAAAATGAGAGAATATTAACCAACATTTGAATTAGACAACAAAAAAAAAACAAAAACAAAGTGTAGAATTTTTGTTTATGCATTTGTGTTTATTACACACTTTCAGATCCAGGGAATGTAACAATATATGTCTTGGCTTAGCATAAACAGAATCCTACTGCAACAAGAAAGGCACAATTAATTTCCATGAATCACTTTCTTCTTGTGACAAACAAACTGTGAGCTTTCTTTGCATTTGTACTGTTCAACCACACTCAGTCACAATACTGAACAATCACAGAGAATAAATTATGAGTATTTTAAGCAGCAAACATCACAGAAAATTCAATGTAGACTCAATGGGCTCTTTTCAATGAATGAATTACCAGCAGAAGATTATGGCAGCCATATTTCTCATATCTCAGTAAATATGAATGTTCTTCTATGGGACAGTCAAAAGCAAAAGTTTACGGAAATAATTCACACATTACAGATCAGATTTTGGAATGTTACTTTCAAGAAGACAGAAAGTGAACTTCAATATATTGCATAATTTGTTACATCAGTGAGAAATGTGTTTAGAAGTTGAAGGATACCATTCCCAGCACCTATTGCAATATCAAGTAAGTAACATGACTTTACAAAAAACATTTTTGAACATGGACAGAACATCCACAATCCACTTTCTAGTACCATTTACCATCACTGCAATAGTAACAACTCATTTTCAGATCACGTGGTAGCATGCTATCATATGAGGCAAGCCAGTATCCCTCCCTTCAATCAGGCAGTAATACAGCCACAAACAAAGGAATTAATTGCTGTTTAAATACAGGTGTCCCAGGTGTTTGGTGCCATACTTCAGGAGCATACTCAGGGTTCCCTTTGAAATAGGAACCCATGTCCGCAAACGTAAAATAGCTGCACTAGCACCTGAAGATGGAGGCAGTATGTTCCACAGAAATGTCAATAAACTTCAATTAGACTACATGGCATCACATCTCAGACAACAGTTCTTCAGCCATCACCACGAAAGCTTCAAATCTCACAACAGAGAAATAATTCTTGGAATATTAACGGGTTATATTATATTTAAGCATCCTGTTGCATTACTATAACTTTTACACACAACAACAGAGTTCCATCAACATTGCAAGTATTTTTATTCTTTCCTGTTTCAACATGTTTCAGTCCAAACTGGACATCATCAGGTGTCTTAATTTGCCAAAACTTTTATACTCTATTGAATGTCACTCATTCACTTCACAAGTAACTGCAATATTTCGTGATTTTAAATGTTGTAATCACAATCTGGCTGACATTAGTTGAATTACCATATACTGTAATTTACTTTCTGTTAAAATTCATTAATATTTTTCTTTTAAAATCTTTGTAAAATTCTTTTTTCGGTCACTAGGGTGTCGTCCACTTGTCCAGGCAATATATTTGTGCATATCCACTACAAGAGAGGTTAACACAATATGCTGGTGGAGAGAATAACGTACAAGCAAGAGGCAAAATTTAACCACAACAAGGGGCTCATGTATAGAAAACAAGAGGCCCCTACAATATCCAGTATCCAATTCAATATCCAAGGAAAGGGATTGAAATATATTGTCTGGACAAGTGGACAAATGCTCTAGTGATGGAAAAAAGAATTGTACAAAAAGTTTAAGAAGAAAATTTTTAATGGATTTTAACATAAAATAAATTACAGCATATGGTAATTCAACTAATGTTAGCTAGATTGTGATTAAAACATTTAAAATCATGAAATATTGCAGTTATATGTGAATTGAATGTGTAACATTCAATACAGTATAAAGTTTTTGGCAAATTAAGACACCTGATGATGGCCGGTTGGCCAGAAACATGCTGTAAAATGGAAAGTGAAAAGAAAAGAAAAAAAATAGTTTCATTGTTGATGGAACTGTATTATTGTGTGTAAAAATTAATGGGTTATATTCGTATAAAACCTAAAGTTACTTTCTCTGATATCAAGTTAAAATCTCACCTGTCCATCACCCTTACTGTCATGATTTGAAAGTAGTGCTCGTGCACCCGCTTCATCAGCAGAAATATTAACAATTGCCAAACATGCATCCTTGGCTATACTCTCAGACTTGTCTTGTGCAAGAGAAATTAAGGATGATAATAAACACGGACGTTGTAATAACAAAAATCGACCTGCCTCTGTACCTGTTAAACCTGAAACAGATTAAAAAAATGAAAATCTAACATTTAATAAAGAGATCACACTGCAATACACACACCCTCCACAAGTGGTACTTACCTAGTACATACTGTAAAGCAGCGGTTTTTAAATCAAATCTTGCATCCACATCCAGAAAGTTCTGTATTTCCTCTAGTGAATCCATTTCAGCGAATAAATATATTTAAAACTGCATGACAAAATGTATCTACCACACAATGCCACCAAAACTAACACTAACAACTACACTTGCTTCTTTCCTTACGCGGAAACAGGCCAGCCAAACTACCGCGCAGACCGGCGTAGACCGCGTACTACGACAGTGACATTCCGCGTTGCCAATATCATGGTGTAAAATTTAACCACATTCATTACATTGTCGCTCCCTACCGAGCTATCGAGTGACAGTTTCATAGTTCGCATTCTGACCGTTAGATGGTGGGACAAATACTACTGCTGCTGTCGTTGGAGGACAGAGTAAATTATTAAACAATCGCGATATTTTTATTTTTAATCCGAGATATTGCGAAATATGATTTTTGCGAGCTACAGGATAATAATCATTTTCCAGTGTAAGATATATAAATTGCCAATTTTCCTAAGAAAATTAATATGCCTTATGTAAACAGATTTCGTTTCTAAACTTAGGTTTACATTATCGTTGCCATCTTGTGTCCCTCAAAGAAAAATAGTTTATATGTGAACTTATCAATTGCTGCCTGGAAAAAGAAGGGGTAAAGTAAAGAAATAAATTCTCGGAAGAACAAGTAGCATTATTTCCTTTGATACGACACCGGCCGGATAGAAAATGAGGCGTGCAAAAATCCTATTGTTTCATGTGTATTCGCTGCCGTGGGAACCTGTTTACCGATCCGATGCCTAGCAACAATAAAAGGATATGCAGACAGCAAGCTGATCTCACACGCCTGCTTTTCGATTTAAAAAAAAACAAAAGTAGGCGTATGAAATCACCGTCATATCTATGTATCCCCCTCCCCTTAGTAGACAACGGTGCAGATACGGCCCCCAATGGGGGCAAAATTGCTTATACTCAACGTCGTCCAGATCGGTTCTGTGGCCCATCCAACCTATCCAGTGGGTGCCAATGTCCCTTCCCCCGGGGATAGTGGCCGAGGCGTGAAGCTGACCACTCACTTGCAACTAGCGCAGAGGTTAAGAATATCCAGATCTGTATATCCACTTCCACAAATGCCTGCATGGTGTAGTGCGTAATTGCTTAAGTACAGGGACAAATTTACCCTTTTATTGAATAGGCTAATGTATATCGATAATTAAATAACAAGTGAATACGTGAAGAAGAAAGTACAGATGGTCTACAAATACAACAAACTAGGCATTTCCTTTACTTTACTCTTCCTCTAAGTATACCAGCTGCTCTGAACTCTAATACTCGTATTTACGGAGGAGAAAAACTGTCCACATAATATTAGTGTCTATTCCAGGATTGTACATGCTACACAAGGTACAACAATTAAGAATACCTATTGAAGTAATGCCTTTTTTTATTAACCAACATTACTCTCTACATGCAACATTTCATTTCACACTTGTTACAACAGTAAATTCTACAGTTTAAATTTATGAGTACAGCATGAACACATCAAGTTCTGCAAGTTCTTAAATTCTATGAAAAAACTTTAAGATTTATTCACTTGCACATCACAACCTAACATTTAAAACATGAGGGATGAATTATTTTTAAGGATAAAATTATTTATCCTTAACACATTAACCATAACCCTAATCTCTTCTAGTACTATTTTGGAGTACAATAAATACAAACTTCTATGACACCCAGAGCAGCATCCAGTAAACCATACCTCATTCCTTGCTTTGACTACTCAATAGCTAGTGCATCAATGCCACACACACACAAAAAAAAAAAAATGAACTGCTATTAGATATGCAGNATATGCAGCTAAAATTTGTTATTGTTCTTGTTGTTACATAAATTTCAAGATAAACTAAAAAGTTATCCTTATTTCAACCGCCATTATTTGCCCAGTTATAGTAATTTTTACTTTTGTGCTCTAAGGAAATAAGTGCCCGAAAAAACACACAAATCAAACTCAATGTGGATGCTAAAATATTTTATTCTTCTGGAAACTGTATAACAGTAGAGAAACGAAAGATAAGGCTGCAACATTTATATTTTATTTCAATTCAATGGGGACAATTCATTGTTTAGATCCTATAATACTACAATTCAGTAACGCCAGATTTACCAAATGATATAGCAACAAGTTAATGGCAGACAGTCTATAACCTCAAATTCCTATCATCAATCTCTTATTGAGAGAATGCACACTAAGATGCTGAGAAATTGGTATCTAACTGCCTGAGCTATGGCACAACCTTCTCTACTTCAATAAATGAATACTCTACTATATGCTAAAAGGTACAGTACATATAATCTCTAAAATATGGCAGACTTACCAGAACCAATCATGTCATCATAAGAAACCAGATTCTTGTGGTATCAAAAGATGGATACAAATTATAAGTTATATAGTCCCTTTCCCCAATTATCTTCTTCAGTAATTGGATAGAAATTACATGAACTTTCCATAAATATGGTGGAATTTATTTTTCCTGTATAAATGCATTTGAATTCATCAATAAATGTTTGAAGGGACATCACTGTGTGAGAGCAGATCTGGAGACTGCCTATTTGCAAAGGTCTATTTACTAAATTCTTCATCAACTAACTCAGTCTTACATTGCACAGATACCAAGAAATGGCACACTTCATGAAAATACTTAAGCCAAAGGTGATATTAAAATAAATATTCACTGCACAGACAACCTCACTATGGCAAACATTTTTAAAAATATCAGCCAAGGAACTGAGTACATGGTTCTCACACACCCCCACTCTCAGCCTCACAGAAGAGGGAAGACTGCATATCATGTTGCTTATTTTGGATTTGAGGTTCTCACAAAGGTAGCTATGAAGATTTTGATCTTCTGGACTAAAATGTTGGTTGACTTTCACTGGGAAACATAGTATTATAGCCATCACTGTGAGGACCTCAAATCCAAAACATCTGGATGTTAACTATACCCACACTGAACCCTTTTGCTACATATAAATAAGCAACCAACTAAAAAACTCTGATTCAGAATCTCTAACCTTCTTCTCATGTTTAATGTACATAAAATACGAATCACACCGTAAGCAGCTCGAAGTACTAAAGTCTATAAGTTTTCTCAATCTACATTTCAAACAAAAACCTCAACATTGAAAACATAATGATGACTGGTGTAGTATCAGGCAAGGAAGACAGTGAACATAAAACATATCTGGATAAAAATGCACATCGTTGTTGTGGCATAAATTTAGCAATTAAAAGATAATTTCATAACATCAATATATATATATATATAAGGCACCAAAAGAAGAAAGAAATTCTTTTCTAAAGACTCCCTTATAGAGAGAAGACAGTAGGCATATATAAATTTATTAGTTCCCTTTTCACCACATTCTACTGACCGTGAGAACATCAATTTTCTTCCATCTTCTGTATTTCTTTTGATGTACTCAGCCATAACCATTTTTTAACATCACCTAATATTTATATTTCAGAAATCCTCAGTTAAGAAAACAACTATCACAGTTTCAAAATTAGCTGAAAACAGAAGTGCTAATTTTCAGTTCATACAGTCCACTATACATTAGATACTGTGAACGTTTGTTTAAAAAATGATATTTGACAGCAGTAAACATGCTTCAATCTGACTGTGTGTTTCACTTCTTGTTGTCTATGTGCAACTTCATTTAATATTCAATGGCCTTCATCTCTTTATTGTATACCACTGCATGTTTTGGCCTAATTGGCCATCATCATTGTTGTGATAAAGGAATCTGCTGTTTTGCTGTAATATTGTTCTGCTTCTAATATAACCCATCATATATTACAGATAAATCAAACACATGCATGGAAACAGCATGACAACCCAAATAACATAGAACAGTCCGAAAGGAAAGCAGAACAACATTACAGCAGAGCAGCAGATTCCTTCATCACAACTTATACAACTGATGATGGCCAATTAGGCCAAAAAATGCTGTGGTATACATTAAAGAGACCCAGACAAGCTACACATAGATGGTAAGAAATGGAACACAAATTTAGACCTACACGGTGCAACAGGATACTGCAATATAATAATGTTTCAAACTTAGAATTATCTAAATGGATACAGACTATGTTTCTGCTAAATAAAATACATTCTGAATTAGATCATAGTTCTGTTTACCTTATTATCTGCTCTGGGTGCTTTATTACTGTATTATTAAGAATGAAAATGCTTACATATTAATAATTTTATTACAGATATGAATAACTTAAAACACTACTAACAACCATCTCCTCTTAACATTGATATATCTGCATCTCAGCATGCAGATAATAAAAAACAATTAAAAGGAATTGTCAACTGTGTAACAAAATTGGCAAGTATTGATAACAATGAACTACTAACTAAAACTTGACTTGAATATCCACACAGGTCAGGTCAACTTTATTTATTTCATACAAAGTTGCAACTTGTATTAAAATCTGAGGGGGGAAGCTTATGACTCAAAAACTTTGTAAATTCATGTTATTTGCATCTCAAATGTAGAAAAACATCCTGTATGGCAGTTAATTTTACACAAAACCTTTCCCCCAAAAAACGGTACATTTAATACTAAATGCAATTTAAAAGTACAAAACATCCAATTATATATGTAAAAATATTCAGACAACTGGAGCAGCTAAGTCAGCATTCAATTTTCAAGGAATTCAGAAATTATGTGGATCCAGTACTTCAAAATACTGATCACAATGTGCAGACACTAGTACCAACCTAAGACCAAATTCATCAAAGGAATGAACTCAACAACACTTTTTGTTACATCAGCCAACACTTGGGAAAGAAAACTTGTTCCCTGCACAAACTTAACAGTATTGTAAACAAAGTGAAAAATTAAAATATACAAACGTCATCTAAGTTGCTAGACCACCTCTGCTGTTTTATGCACCTTAATTCATGAAGATTACAGTCTTCTGAGGTGTGATGCAGTATTCTGGCAGAAATGTACCAACATTTTGGATGAATCTACTGCCTTCATCTTCACAGCACCAGACTCTTCTACCCTGAAGGTGAAAGCAGTAGGCATTTCCAAAACATTAGCACCTATCTAACAAACTTCACAGAATCACATCCCAGATGGCAGTTATCTTCATAGTTACCACAATGGGAACCTAAAATCTCACAACTTGATATATCTACCACATGTACTTCATGCAAAAAGAAATATTATGATCTATTTTAGATACAAATATTCTTCAAAACATAAGGTTTGCCATAAATACTGAAATATAAATTAGAGAATTTTAAAGTTACATATTTGCACAAAAATTTAAGAATTCATATTAAAAGAATTTCATATTATGACTACACTAGAGGAATACATTATTTTAAATGGTTTACTAATAAACAAAATACCTCTCCTTTTCTTGTCCAATGTCTTATGCAATTCCTGATTAGAATATATGAAGTCAACACACTCCACCAACCAAATAAACTACATCAGTAACTAGATTCAGACATACTGAAACTATTGTTTGGAGTACTTCTAATTAATTTGCTTAGTGAGGGGTGGAGTCCAGCTGGGTCCACTCAGCAGAGCGGCCACTGATTGGCCTATTGTACCTGCCCTGGGTGATTACGATGATAGACAATTTGGTGGAATGAAAATTGGCAGGGGAAACCGAAGTACTCGGAGGAAACCTGCCTCAGCGCCACTTTGCCCACCATATATCCCACTTGACCACACCCGGGATTGAACCCGGGCCACTGCAGTGGGAAGCCAGCAACTAACTAACCACTTGATCTATGGTGCGGCCTTTTGGAGTACTTTAATTCCAAGAATGGAATAAAAAGTTGTGATATAATTTGTGCCTGACAAAGAAAAGCAGCTGCAGTCTTTCAGCTGATATATAAAATCATACATTTACATGTGACTTTAAATTCTTAAAACTCTAAAAATTGCACCAGTGAGAAACGGTAAAATAATAAAGGTGGAAAAAGAAACCATGAATGTGAATGCAATACAATGGGTAGTGAAACACTTTGCTTCTATGCAGATTTACATAAGTATATGACTGCAATATATGAGTTAAACCCAGATAATACAAAGGTACCATCTTATAAATATCAAACTCCAGAGCAGGCATTGTCAAAAAAACAAGCTGTCTTCATAAGATATCATTGGATGATAAAGATTATCAAGATTTAATTAAAAGAATCAAAATAAACTTCATATACTACTATCTGTATTTAAATTTTAAATTGAAAAAGAAGTTAAGTATATGGAACTTAATAATTTTTATTAGCAAATTTCAAATAACAAATGTAATGTCATGATTCATCAAGATTTTATTAAACCCACCAAGACTATAAAATATAGCTTCTATATCTGAGAACAAACCAAACATGTGAGGATATTCTGTAGCTATAACACACACAAGTGTGTTCAACTATCCTGATCTTACAATCACACTTAAATGAAGAATAGAAACTAATAAAATGATTTTTGTAATGTCTTACTACAGTACACTATTTATGAATTGTTGAAATTTTACATAATTTTGATATCCAACACTCAGTGTCATAAGAATACAGTCATACACTCTTGCATGTGCCAGCATTATCATGCTATTCACATGAAGATTCCACCTAGAATCTTAAAAATATATGTATCTGTAGCTTTCATTCCAGCAAAATTAAAATTAAAGACACATGAATCAACACTGACATAATAAAATCTTAATATAACTGCTGATAATAGGTCAATTGAAAACCATTCACCCTCATTTTTAAACTGTTTCACTACAACATTTATTTGTGTAATACAGAATACCACTGGGCAATCAGCTAGTGATGTTACACTACATATGTTCATTTTACAACTAGCAGCAGCATCTGGTAAGTTGAGGCATATACTTGTAACTTTGGCAGTTTGAATCCCTCAAGGTTTGTCATTCAAAGCAGGCTTAAGAATATATTTCAAAGTAAGTAGAATCCTTCTGTTTTAATTTTGTTTCTTTACTTGTAAAGCTATCTATGATTTGAAAACACTCAAATTATACTCTGTATGGCATAAAGGTGGGCTTCATTTCATCAGTATAACACACTGGCATACTTTTCACAAAACATAAAAATAAAAGTAAGTCAAGAATCTCTTACTACAAATGAGGTAATAATCTAGGCTTTTCAACACTGCCTTTTTAACATTTGTATGAATTTCTGTATAAAAAATGTAAATACTTCCCTCCTCTACATTTTATCACAACTCAGTAGAGGCATCTTTCTTTTTGAAAAAAAAAAACACCGTTTTTTAGGAAACATTTTGATATGGGTCAGTTAATGAAAGTTTGTGTGTACAGACATTTCACTACCTGATTTTTTAGTTTTGAACATAATTCAGTTTTCAATTTTAATACCCTTTTTTTTTTAAGGAGTAATTAAGAGAGCAAATCAAGAGTTGACTGTAAGGAATACTAAAGCTTAATTTTATTCACCTATCTCCATTAACTTAATAATGAACCAGTTACTATTCTGATATTCCATTCCATATGCTTGTGGAACTAATCCCATGGCTTGAAGCCTGATTCTCAGACAGACTTGTAGTGACAGATTGGATCTATTAGACCTCACACATTTATCAAGTACACGTTCAACACGTTGCAGCACAACTATCTATATGTAGATTCTAAAGGGTTCTGATGGTGGTGTATAACACTCGGGATTATTGGGCCTTTGGACTTGTCCATCTGGTGTTCTCAAGTGCACAACATTTTGGAAACACATTCAAGACTGCTTTCTTCACATTCAAGATGTTATTCACATTGGATAAGTGTACCTGTTTGGGTGACAGATAATATTCTTGGCCATGAAAGTGCTAACTTTTAACAAGAGTGTGATGTATGAAACATACCGAAAATGATAACTCCTAGAATGGTGATCTTTTGTTCTGAACATATTAAAATTGTACTTTTCCAATATCTACTATAAAATGATGATAAATATCACTGCATGTAAAGCCACCACATTTAGACTCACACCATTTTTTACAAATTAAGTAATACGTGAAACCACATTAAGTTAACGAAAGGTTATCAAAGAACTGTCAAAATTAAAATGATCAGGGTTACAACAAATATTTACATTCTTCATATAGAGGATTCAGAACACAACAGACTCTGACTCATGGTATATGAGATAAGAAAAAATACTGAAAAGGAAAACCGGTTAATGAAGAAAATATAGAATATACAGAACACAATGGGAAGTCCAATTGCCAAAATTTCAATATGATATTAACTGAAAATGTTTATGTCCATTTTTCTTCTACTTACAGGTAAATACTTACACTTTCCTCTGCATAAGGAAAGTATATAAATATTTATTGACAAGATTTCCTTTCTCTGGAAGTATTTATACATATAGAGCTCGACTTGAAAACTGATTTTTCAGTCTCCAGCTCCAAGAATGGATTTTTTAAACAACACGATTGACTATAATTTTTCACTGAAAAGGGATCTGATATCAAAACAGACAAGTAATTCATTTCAGTACATTTTTACAAAGAGACCAATGTTACAAATTGTGATTAGAGTGGAATAACTGTTAAGTAGAGAAAATTCTCTCTTGTCTCAGTTCTAAAATGTTTCCAAATTTTTATCTCAAATTGAAAAAGTCATTCTTGCTCACATCTGATATCTATATAAATATATATATATATCTGTGCACGCGTGTGTGTGCATGTGTGAATGCCCAATAAATCCAATCCACACGTAAGTTAAAATCACACAACCAAATGAAGAAAGAGTAAATACACATAAAATATGTGGCACTGGGTCTAAATATTTCATTAAATGGCATACTATAATAATGGTACAGAAAATAAACTTCATCAATTCACCAATCCTCCAAAAATATGACAGATTTGGTGGAATGCTATATATATAAATAAAAAATACTACAGTAGATGCAGAAAGTATTAATTTCATAGAATTCGAAAAACACAATAAAAATGCTCAAATTTAATGAGGTATCTTACTACTCACTGGTTATTTTATACTTTACTCTGTAACTTGCGAATTCAGTATTTATTACACACTTAAAAAGTAAATCTGAAGGTAACTCTAAAGTGGCCAACAGAGAAGGAAATAAGGAAGTATCTGAGTATGCAATAATACGTGACATCAGTCGTCTCTGCATCATCAGTGAATATGGGACCATTCTATATGACCATGCTTTTCTTCAGGTGCAGGAAAGCTCATAATAATGAATAAAATTCAGAATTAAAGTTATATTTATATTAAAAATGGGGAATATAATACTTCAGTTCTTCAATTCCCAAGCCACTGATTAAAGGTTCTTTTATACAGTTCTGATTAGTGCCTGATTAGTGTCCAGGTGGTGAGCGCTGATTCAATAATTTAATATCCATTTACATATATCCAGGTCTTTTTCTTCTAGATAATGTCCATGTCCAGTCCATCACTTTAAAATCTGCTGAGGATGTTATTTCTACTCATGACATGGAGATGGTACACCCTGTTGAGAAGTGGTTTACTGTTACAATCTCACTGCTTAGTTACACAAACTCACACTGACTGGAACACTGCAATGTAATAAGAGGGAAGTCCCTCTGTTATGTATCAATGGAATGGTGGTATTTTCAAGCATATCTACCCTTGAAAAGGAAAGTTGTGCTTTAATTACTGATAATGCACCATGATGCGAAAACAGATGTATCACCTGAGGAGAAGGCGAAACATGGAATGAAATATGTTTTACGATGTCAAGATTTGAGGTTACCAAGGTGGTATCCTGAATATGGTGACAGCAGGATTATCACAAATGTCAGTAAAAAGTTACCAGACTACACGGCGTCACATCCCAGAAACTACTCTACATTTTACAAATATGATTAATGATATGCTGATGTGGACCACCTCTGTGGTCTAGTGGTCAGAGTTCCTGGATACAGATCCAGAGGTCCCGGTTTCAATTCCTGGTGCTACCAGATTTTCTGAGAAGTAGTGGATATGGAACTGGGTCCACTCAGCCTCATGAGAATAATTGAGGAGATATTTGAATGGAAAAGTAGTGGCTCCGATCTAGAAAACTGAAATTAATGCCCATGGGGATTCGTTGCACTGACCATGCAACACATTCTGTCCACTAAAGTTTGCACTAACTTTGCCAACAAGCTGCAGATGCCTGGTCAGTACAGTTTGCTTGCAGACTAAAGCTAAGGAGTTTTTTTAATATTTTTTTGTTTGTTATGCTCATGTAGTGGACACACTGTCAGTAATCTGAGATGTGTCAAGGAGCAGCAGACACTTTCTGACAGTCTTCTTCAATCTGAAGAATGTAGCAGAAGTTACTGCAGAGATCATCCATAACACTGATATGAAGCACATACCACTGATACCTGGAATCACTGTAACTTCTGAAGAGACACATTAATTAAAAGCAGCCATTGAAAAGTATGCTTCCCCTGAAAGTGAAATGGGAATCGACTGATACCACAGCAAGAGCCAAGATGACAAGAAAAATAATTTTGCCTCACTGGTTGTACTTTCTACAAGAAAAAATAAAAATAACAAATCTAGGTACACCTGCCACAGATGCAATATTGGTTTGTGCTTAGAAGATGTGTGGAGGATCCATGTATAATTAGCGTTGACAATACATTATTCAGGTGTCTAGGACGATGTAAAAATAACAGACAAATTCAAACGTCAACATAAGTTGTAATATCTTATTTGACTTCTCTGTATTCAATCTTCTACGTCATTCAAACTGCAACTGTACATAAATGAATTGTAAAACACTGTTTGGAGTGTCTCATACCCTATCGTACCACTGGTTTGGCTTTCTTCTGTCACACCACTGACAAGTTAATTAAATATTTAAAATAAATGTACCAGCATTCAATATCACCATGCCAGATCCTGTTGGCGCATTTCTCTCCAGAATTTTGAGACCATTAAAACTGTATGTCCTCTTAATTAAATCTGGATAAAACTAACATTTCTTTCTGCCATACAAGACAATAGATATGACTGAAGTTACAGAAAAGAAGCAGGAAAAACGTGGAACCATCAGTTATAACATGTATCATGCTCCTAACAAACTTAAGAGAAACTTCATCACCAACTTCTTCCTATTCAGCTTCAGCAGCAATGTGTTTTTCCTAGCCTGCTAGCCTCTTCCAAGTCTTGCCACCAATTATTATCAACAGTCCATTAGAAACTGATAAAACAAAATATGTAATATAAACACCAAAATGAAATCTGCAAGAAACCAATAAAATTAAATGTAATAAGATTTGACAGAATGAGGATATTATTAACTGGCTTCCTCTTCTTCATCTACTGGCAATGAAACCTCCACCAATTCTTCAAGAGAAGATGTTATGTTCATACCCTACAAGGACACAACAATGAAGAAACTGTGTTCTGTTAAATCAGTGAAAATTGGTAATGGCACCGACATGTACCAGAAAAGTGTAAATTTTCTTGTCCACAAAGTGCATGGAAGACCTGGACATGGTGCAGATATTGAAATGTATAAAATGGACCTTAAATCAGCAGTTGGTGAAAGACTGACTTCATGCAAATGGTTGGGTTACTAAAATAATGAAGGCAGATGCTTAAGCACACTGATTTATGACAATGGCCGAAGGTACTGCTACCTGTATGAACTGACAGTAATGAATTCTGACCCATTACATCATTGCTATGTAATGCTGGTTCCAGTTTTCTGCAACAGCTGTGAAGAAGTATCATTGTAAGTTCACGCTCCAAAGCTATCAGAATGTTGATCATGACATCACAGATCCACATTGTTCAAGTCAGCCCCAGAAGAAGATGGCAGTGCAACATCATCAGGTGGAATGAACTTGCCAATTGGTTGAATGGCAGCCTGAAATTGAACAGAACATTTTATAATTCCATATTTAAGCTTCCTGTTGCAAGCCATATTAAAACATCTATGTATAACAGAGTCTGTCATTAATGCAACAAATTGCTCCTTTTTCTTCCACTTACACTTTTAACACATCATGTTTCGGCCCCAGATGACCATCTTCAGGTGTCTTAATATATCAAAACTGCTATAGTGGACTATAGCATGTGATATTAGTGCATATAGCAGTGCAGTGTAGCAGTTTTGATATATTAAGACACCTGAAGATGGCCATCTGGGGCCGAAACATGTGTTAAAAGTGCAAGTGGAAGAAAAATGAACAATTTGTTGCATTATTGACAGACTGTGTTATACAGAGACGTTTTAGAACATTTTATATGCAGAATTGCTCATAAGACATTGCAATCAACCAACTCCCTGTTTTTAGAAACCTACTCTATCATGAATTAAATCATGCCACACTTATTTGTTCTTCCTTAACCCGTTGCCGTGGTTCGACGTGTATGTTTCGTCAGGGATTTAAATCGTCTGGGGGGGTTCGACGTGTATGTTT